>NC_043708.1:101550493-101581535 GCF_006229205.1 Suricata suricatta
AACAATGGTCACCTCTAAGGAGGTGCTAGAGAGGTTCAAGAGGATGGGGCAGGAAATTTCCAATGCACTATTTGATTTTTTTCTTAATTAATTAGTTTTCTTTTTCAACTATAAAAGTTCAACATGATCATGTTAGAAATTATATCTGAAATGTCACATGGCCAACAAATATATTTACTGAGGGAATGACAGAAAAAAATGTTTATACTATGATGTAATTAGGGGAAATGGGATATAAATTATATCTTCGGGGTTATCATAATGTCAAACAGACAAAAAAGAACAACACAGAAGCAAAACCATGCACAGTCCCTAACAGTCTAGTCCCTGGAGGCCTGAGGCCCCTGCCGTCCCCACCCCTAGCTGATCCACAAGGTGGCAACCAAATCATTAAGGAGCCTCTCATTCCACAGCCCCAGTGTGAGAGGCAGTCACAGTAACATGGCAAATGTCCTGTAAAGTGAGACAGGTCCAGCTCCCTCACTCCAAGGGAATATGGAGGTGGAGTAAGCCTTAACTCTACCTGGGGGCTGAGACCAGATTTTTTTTTTTAATATTTTATTTATTTTTGAGAGAGAGAGAGACAGAACATGAGAGGAGGAGGGGCAGAGAGAGAAGGAGACACGGAACTGGAAGCAGGCTCCAGGCTCCGAGCTAACTGTCAGCACAGAGCCCGACGCGGGGCTCGAACCCACGAACTGTGAGATCTGACCTGAGCTGAAGTCGGAGGCTTAACCGACTGAGCCACCCAGGCGCCCCAAGAGACCTTATTTTTTGTGACTAAGATTTTAGGCTAGGAGCTGCAAGTTGGAAGACATGAAGTGAACCTGTGCAATCTTAAAAGACCAGACACTAGCAGCTTAAACTATACTAGATGCCTTTGAGATTAAGTATTTGGCAGAAAAGTGAAGCCAGGCGCAAAGCTCCCAAGCAGCTGAGATGTCTCTGATTACCTTGCAGCAGCCCTGTGAAGGCAAATACGTTAAGAAAATAGAAGGGTTCGCTTTAGGAAGGGGCAAGAATTTAAAAGCAAAGAACCTAAGGGGTGCAAGGCATTGAAACACAATCTAGCACAACCCATACATTGCCAGAGAAGGAACTGAGACCCCGATAAGAATACATTCCTCCTAAACTGCCTGCAGAACCAGGAAGGAGGGGGCTACCAAGTGACCAGTGACAGGCCTCCAGGCAGCGACTGGGAAAGCAGGCTAGAGCTAAGAAATGATCCGTTCTGGAAAACTACAGCTGGCTGCACGTCACATGGAAACCACAGGAGACACGGGCCCTGTCCCTGTAAGTGTTCCAGCCTCACATGAATAAACCATGATGCCACGGTGAGCAGATAGAAATCGCCTGCTTCAAACTAATTAGTCATTTCACTTAGTAAATCCCGACCTTCTTTGGGTGTGGCTGGCAGCTTTGCCAGAAAGAAACACCTTCCAGGTAGGATTCCGGGCTGGGATGCTCAGAGTCCTCATGAGGTTGTGCTCACATGAGTCAAATGTTTATTCACCTTGCTTTCCTCAAAATTGGGCTCCAGGATGGCCTCTCCCTGTCCCAGAGAACCTAACCCTAGAGAAGTGGGGGTATCTTAAAGACTCCTTACAGAGAAAAACATGGTTCTGCCCGCAGTTTGGTGTTTTAGGAGTACCACCTGAGGGGTCAGGAGTGCTGGGGAAAGAGGTGGAGGAGTGGATATCTCTGACCTACCTCAGGCACAGGGAGATCTTTCATGTTGGTCCAGGCCCTGCTATTATCAGATCTGAGGCTGTTGGGACATCAACATTCAACCTGAAGGCAACCTTCCAGAGCATTGAACAGCCCAACACTCATTTTCCAGAGAAAGAAATGAGGACTGATAATTTAGGAACACATCACCCACTTCCTGGATTTTCATTTCTCCAAACAGCCCTCAGATCTCTGAAGGAGACCTGAAATCCTGGATGAGACCCAGAGGCCACACTTTCCTATGCCAGTGAATAGTTGACGGGCCATCAATAGCTATGTATCGAAGACCACACACAAAGCACTACAAGTGAGCTTACATCTAAATGAAAACATAGGGATGTCTGGGTGGCTCAGTCACCTGAGTGCCTGACTTTGCTCAGGTCATGATCTCACAGTTTGTGGGTTCAAGCCCCTGCATCAGGCTCTCTGCTGTCAGCACAGAGCCTGCTTCAGATCTTCTGTCTCCTACTCTCTCTGCCCCTCCTCCACTACCTCCTCCCCACCAAAACTAAATAAGCACTTTTAAAAAATGAAAAATAGACCTGATCCCTTGGAAAACTTAATGCCATTATATAAAAACAAGACTTGGGGCACCTGGGTGGCTCAGTCATTAGGCGTCCGACTTCGGCTCAGGTCATGATCTCACAGGTTATAGGTTCCAGCCCTGCATCAGGCTCTGTACTGAGAGCTCAGAGCCTGGAGCCTCTCTGTCTCACTCTGTCTCTCAAAAATAAATAAATATTTTTTTAAAGTTTAAAAAAACCCACAAGACTTGGCACCATTGAGGGAGAACAGAGAAATTACTAGATAAGTGAAAGGCATGGAGTAAAAAATAATCCTAAAAAGAAGTGCCCAGAAAGTATAAGAAGATCCAGCCAGAGGAGGAGAGCAGATCTTTGCAGCGTGGTCAGACAGGGAGAGGCAGCAGGAGAGGGTACCTCATGGGCAAGGACCTGTGCAAGCTGCAGTCAGGCAGAAAATAAATAGTGTGGCTGACCCAGGGGACCCTGCCATGCCAAGGATACTCCCTCTCTTGCCTATGCCATCCACAACAAGGACAGCATGTTCCAGGTGGGAGTTACTGCTCTGAAGTTCAAAAGCAGCTAACACCAGGGCTCTCTGAGCTCTTTACACAAAAGCCTCCCATTGCCAGTCTATGGGGGGGCCAAGACGCACTTGAACATATGGTCCAAGAGGCTGCCTGCAGAGGAGAGGCAGCTGCACATGAGAGCACTGACCCCAAAGGTCTCAGACAGCTCCAAGAGGAAAAAGGAGTGGCAGGTAGGGCAGACTTAATAATGGTCCCTAAAAAGATATGTCTATGTTCTAACCTCCAAAAGAGATAAATGTGACCTTATTTGAAAAAAGTCTTTGAGGATATGACTAATTTAAGGATCTTAAAGATCACCCTGGATTACCAGGGTGAGTCCTAAATCCAATGACAGGGGTCCTTAAAAGAATGAAGCAGAGGGAGATCAGACAGAAGAGGAGGACACATGGAGACATATGGGGAGAAGGCAATGTGAAGACAGAGGCAGATATGGGAGCGATGCATCCACAAGCCAAGGAATGCCAAGGATTACCAACAGCTGCCAGAAGTTAGTAGGGGAAGGGGAGGGGGATGGAAGCCATTCTCCCTCAGAGCCTCCTGAAGGAAGAACCCTGCCAACACCTTGATCTTGGACTTCTGGTCTCCACAACTGTGACAGAATAAATATCTGTTGTTTTAAAGCACCTAGTTTGGGGTAATTGGTATGGCAGCCTGAGGAAACTAATACAGCAGGGCAGGGGGTGGGGGAGCAGGGTGGGGAGTTTCAGGAGCTCTGGGAGATGATGTCACTCACGTTTGTGCAACAGTGTCAAAGACAAAGCAGCCTCTGGCTCCCGCGGACTTTAGGGTAGCTGGATACAGGGGCCATGAACAGGAGCCCGCCCTGCTCTCCCATCAGAGTGCAGGGCTCACTACCTCTTGGGTTCTCTGTCCAGAGCTGTGGTCCTGTCCATCCATCCTCATTCACACTTGACTACCTTTGTCCATGAGCCTCACAAAGTAACTGGTACCATCTCTGTCCAGTGAGTTTCTCAGAGTCCATCATCAGAGACAGGCAGTATAGTTCAAGTGGAAAGTGTTCTGGCTTTGGAGTCAAACAGACTTAGATTCATTTTTTTCTAATCTTATTTATATATATTTTTTGTAATCCCTACACCCAACGTGGGGCTCAAACTCATGACTCCAAGACCAAGAGTCACATGGTATTCTGACTGAGCCAGCCGGGTGCCTCAAAGAGACCTATGTTTTAATCCCAGAGTAACTTGGGATATGAGTGACTGACCTCCTGAGCCTGTTTTCTCATCTCTAAAGTGGGCTAAATGCCCACTAACTATGACAATTAGAAATAGCACGTGTAAAATGCCCAGCCTATGGTCTGCTATATAACAGGAGCACAAGAAATGGTAAAATTATCATCATTATCATTTACATAAATGATGACGTTAGTCTAGAACATTGGCCTGAGCCCACCTTGTTCTCGTTGTGGTGGATACAAAGAGTCACAACCTGAAGGCTGTCCTCAAGGGCAGAGAGTTGTTGAGCATCTTTTGTGTTCCCTCTTCTTAGTCCCTCCTTCCCCAGTCACTAGGTATGACCCCAGACCCCTATGTACCTCCAACAGACACCCAACACATACTTGTTTTGTGAATAACAAGCAAATAACATTGAGTGAGTCACCCAACCTCTTGAAATGTTGGTTTTCTCATCTGTAAAATGGGACAACAGCATCTACCTTCTCTGCTGCCTCATAGGGCAACTGTAAAGACCAAATAGAGACAGCAGCCACAGAAGCATAGAAGCAAAGCCCCAAACTGTACTTCAAAGCCTATAGAGGTTGGCTCTGCTGGGCCTCAGACTGTTACAGTGAACCTGCATTTCAAGACAATAGCAGGTCCAAGTCTTAAACTGGGTGCAAACTTCCCGATTCTTCCTAGCCTGGAGTCAGAAAACCTTGACACTGCCTCTTCCTAGCTGTGTGACAAAGTCACTTAACATCTCCAAGCCTCAGGGACACCTGGGTGGCTCAGTTGGCTAAGTGTCTGACTTTGGCTCAGGTCAGGATCTCGTGGTCTGTGTGTTTGAGCCCCGCATTGGGCTCTATGCAAACAGCTCAAAGCCTGGAGCCTGCTTCAGATGCTGTGTCTCCTCTCTATGCTCCCCCCAATGCATGCTCTGTCTCTCTCTCAAAATTAAAATTTTTTTTAATTTTAAAAATTAAAAAATAAACATCTCCAAGCCTCAGGTTGCTATCAAAGGGGGTTAATTACTCCTACAGATCTAGAAACATAGCCACAAGAACCTAATGAGATCATGTATGTGAGTGTGTTTGGTGAACTGACTTCTATAATTATCATTATTATGTCAAAAGCAGACACTATACATTGGTATTCCTCAGAGGAACAAACTCCTGGGCCAGAAGGAGGAAAGCACAAATACCCCAGCTCCCTTCAATTTTGGCAACTTTGAAGCCTTCTCCATTAGAGTTCTATATGGCTTCGTCAGGAAACCAAAAATATTCTAGCCACAACTCTGGAGAACCACAAGATAAGCTATTTTCCATAATGGGTACTGCTGGGCTTCAAGTAACTTGGCTGCTTGGACAAAAAAAAAAAAAAAATAGTTTTTTTAAAACACCACAGACCACAGTTCAGCCCCATCCCCCAAAACACACATCTCTTTTCCTAAGAAAATAAAGTAAGTGGAAACCAACTTTAAGTGATGAAGTCCAACTCCGAGACATTCATTCTCGGAAAGCAAGCCTTCTTGGGTGAGAGGGAGGACAGAGCATTTTCCAGTTACAGTTTACAGGCAGACAGATTTCCAGGGAAGGTGGATGAGGAAGTGAGGCTTCTGGCCAGCCCTTGGGACTGGATCTAGGAGCCCAAAGAGGTAATCGCTGCCTCAGACTCAGAAATTAGTTCTACTAATCCAGCTAAGAAGCCAAACAACATTAAGAGTCCTTCAATGATTGTCTAATTCACCAGGCATAAAGTAGACCCATAGATCAGTATCTCCTCACCCGTAGGCCTTGATGCTACAACCTTAAGCTCGATCTCTTTTCTCCTCAACAAATACCCATCCCTACCCCCACCCCCAACAGCTCACAAGCAGTCAGCAAATAAAAGGCCCTCTAGACTGGCCAGAAGTGACCTCACAGGAGGCCTACCTATCTCATGGTTCTCATGGCCCTACTGGCCCCTTTGGGTCACCCCAGGGCTGAGGAGGACAGACACACGCAGTCCTGGGATGAGGGCTGCAGTTACTTGCCCACATTTTATACTTGGGGTGCCTCTTCCTCCAAAGACCCTCAGTCCTGGATGGAGCCTGCATACACCTTGTTTGTTAGCTCAGGCTCCCTTTGGAACTTTTTATATTCTCTAGTGTAAAAACCCAATCTTGAGAGGCAGCCTGGCTTGGTAGGAAGACCAAATGCTCTGCAGCCGGGCAGACATGGGTTTGAATCCAGACCTGCTGCTGACTAGCTCTGGAGCTTTGGAAAGATGACTCTCCTGGCTCTGGTTTCCTCATCCCTAAAAGGTAGCTAATGCCTATCACATGGTTTTGTAAGCATTAGTGATAATATAAGGAAGGCTCCTGGGATACCGTTGGCGCTTAATTAGCAGGAGTTATTATAATCGCACTGCCACGCCCATTCTAAGTCCTGGTCTTTCCAAACCTGGCTCCTGCCACCTTCAGCTCCCATGTACCCACTTATTAGAGTGTCCTAGTCTCAGGTCTGGGCCAAGCCGGGCCCAGGCCACTGTGGTGTACAGAGCTGGCAAACAGAAAGTACTCAAAGCAGTAAGTGTTTGTTTACTTAGGGGAAAAAAATCCCGAAACCTCAAATGAGTGGAATTTTTCCCACTACATTCTGCTTTCATGGGCACAAATCAATAAGTAAACAAACATAATCAGGGTTTATTCAAAAGAGCAGTCTCTCGCATATGGACCTCTCTTTTGATGGCCATGTTACTACACAATGTCCAGAAGGCCAAACGCAAGGGTCTGAGGTACTTGGGAGATTCTGAAATTTCCTCCGGACTCTTCAAAGGAAAATATTTTATTCCTAACACATTGCCCTTTTCTAATTAATCTAATTAATTACTTCTAAAAGTAATAGGGGAACATTGCAGACCCAAATAGGCAAATAGGAAAAGTTTTTGAAAAATCCAACTTAGTGATTCTGTAGAGAATGTCATGGTGAATGTTTTGGTGTACTTCCTTGCATTTTTTTCTCTATATGCCTCAGGGAGCTAAGTAAGTACCCGTTCTGGTTTAAAAGCTAACAGATGACAATGCAGGCCAGCCAGGGCCCACAGCAAAGCAGTGAAGACTTCCTTGTCCTCTTTCCCATTCTCCCCACCCCTAAACAACTTATTTGTTAGTGACACATGTCCACATTGCATAACGACCTCGTCTTATCAGGGCTTGGTGAACTTCTACCCTCTGAGTGAGTTAACATAGTCATCTCTGCTTTCCATTTTTGTGCCACAGAGTCAATATTTACTAGCCATGTTGCTAAAACAGGCCCAGGGCATGGACTTGGTATCAAATGGCCCTGTCTAATCTCAGCAGCAACCCCAATGACACTAGATGCTTTCCTGTGCCACAGGCCACAGCTCCAGGTGAGTGACTCCTGCCCTAAATGAGGAAGTGGCCTCTGGCCCAGAAAGGATGCTTGACATAATCATAAAGTCCAGGAAGGTAGCACTGGGAGATACTTAACTATTAGAGATGGGGAAATTGAGGCCGTGTAGGGCAAGTCTTGCCTAAGCACATGCAGCTCCAGAACCAAAGCCTGGACCCCTTCACTCCACACCAGACTTTCTCTTATTGCACTCTCATTAAATGCCTCAACATAGAGAAACAGCAGAGATTGTAGGAAAAAACACTCATTTCATAAGGCTCTTCATTGACAGCTGGGCAAGAGCTGCTCCGAGATGGTCCATTTCACAGGGGTATCTTCCCAAGAGTGGCCTGGTCTCTTACAGTGATGGCATCGTCAATTCCCCAGTCTCTTACTGGAATTCACTCATTCATTCATTCATATAACAAACTGTTATTGAACCCAGCTATGGGAAGGTATTGCTTGCTTTATCAAAGCAGCTCTACTTTACCCACACCTCCTCTGGGAAGGATCTCCCTGTCGCTGTCATAGGAGACAGACCATCAGGTAGCCCCAAGGGAGTCGGAGGCTTAAGGGGAAATACCTATAGGAAGGAAATGTGGGAGAATGGTGGTTTGGCAGTAGATCCCTGACAGCATACCTTTGGAAGAAAGTCCCTATTCCCAAGAGCACCTCAGGTACTAAAAGAAATAAGCCCAAAGAGAAAGGATGGGTGACTTAGTGGATACCAAATACCTGTAGTGTTTCTGTGGAATAGTAGAAAGAGCAAAGGACCTGCATTCAGACCCCTGTTGTACCACCAAAATGCTGCATGGCCCTGAGAGGGAAAGAGCCTGGCCCAAGGCCACAGAATATATTGGTGGACAAAGTGGGACTTGAATCAAATTCTTGACTCCACGTCCATGCCCAGATGCCACGATGAGGCTTTCTACTCCTCTTATCCTCAGAGAGCCCCAAGAAAGCCACAAGCCTGATCTGGAACTTCCACGGCAATAGGACTTCTCTCCATCTCCTCAGTTGAGATTGGTACCTGCACACAAGGGGAAGCTGTGGCACCTTCTCTCCTTAGAGCTGGATACTCCACTTGGATTTACAGAATCATGCTCAGCCACTTCCAAGAGAAGCAGGAGTAGGACAGAGGCCACTAGGCTAATCCCAGTGCAAGAAGAAGCTGTGATGTGGGGCAATTCTGACACACAAGGGGGAGAACAAGTGAGCATTCTGTACAGCTGCTGGGATGTCACACAGCCCTGCACACTTGGCCTGCTCCCCTGCTCCGCCCCCTCCAGGCAAGAAAACAAAGAAGGTCGTGTGAGCAGAGCTGTGAGGAAAATGATGCTGCATTTCTGCTTTCCCCTGGGCTTCTAGACACAAACTCAGGCCCTTGGGGCTCAGCACTGGCTGAGCACCAGTATGGTTGTGCCAGCCCTGGTGTTTGCTGAGTACCGGCTGTGGGCCTATCCCATGCTAGAGGTGGCGGGAACACCAAGTAAAATAAACATCGGCCCCTGTCCTCAAGGGATTCACAGTCTGGCTTGGGACACAGAATGAACCTCCAAAAAGCCTACTTGAAAGCAATTATATATGAGGCACAGACTCTAAGGGCTATGGCTCCTCAAAGCTGGAGAGAGAGACGAGGCTGGGGGAAGGACCTCGCAAGGCTGCAGAGGAATAGGAGGCACTTTCACCGTACTTGAGGACTGAGGATAACTAGGGGAAGAGAGGGAGATGACAGAGAAGGTACTCTGAAGGAGCCTGGACACAAAAAACAACATGTGTTGGCAAGGATGTGAGAAAAAGGAACCTTCGTGCACTGTTCGTGGGAATGCAAAGTGGTCCTGCCATTGTGGAAAACAGTATGGAGGTTCCTCAAAAAGTTAAAAATATAGAACTACTCTGTGATCCTGAAGTTACACTACAGGGTATTTACTCAAAGAATACAAAAACACTGGTTCAAAGGGATACATGCATTCCTATATTATAGCAGCATTATTTACAATAGCCAAGATACAGAAGCCAAGTGTTAAATTATATTATATTATATTACATTACATTACATTACATTATATTATACTATAATTATATATAATGGAATATTATTCAGCCATAAAAAATAATTAAATTTTGCCATTTGCAATGACATGGATGTAGCTAGAGAGTACAATGCTAAGTGGAATAATTCAGAGAAAAATAAATACTATATAATTTCAGTTGTATGTGGAATTTCAGAAACCAAAGAAACAAGGATGGGGAAGAGAGAGAGAGAGACAGAGAGAGAGAGAGAGAGAGAGAGAGAGAGAGAGATCAAGAAACTGATCCTTAACTATACAGGACAAAATGATGGTAGCCAGAGGGGAAGGTGGGAAGGGATCAGTTAAATAGATAATGGGGACTAAAGGGTGTGATGAATACTGGGTGATGGAAGTGCTGAATCACTATATTGTGCACCTAAAACTAATATAACACTGTATGTTAACTAATTGGAATTATAACTTTTTTTTGTTTATTTATTCATTTTGAGAGAGAAAGGGAGAGTGCATGCACACAGGTAGGATAAGAGCAGAGAAAGAGAGAGAGAGAAAATCCCAAGCAGGCTCCATGCTGACAGCAACTTGGTGCTCGATCTCACAAACCATGGGATCATAACCTGATGACCTGAGCCAAAACTAAGAGTCAGACGCTGAACCGACTGACCCTCTCAGGTACCCCTGGAGTTAAAACTTTTAAAAACATTTAGAAGCACTTCGGTGGCTCAATCAGTTGAGCGTCAGACTCTTGATTTTTGGCTCAGGTCATGATTTCACAGTTCGTGAGACACAGCTTGTGCTGACAGCATGGAGCCTGCTTGGGATTCTCTCTCCCTCTTTCCACCCCTCCCCTACTCACTTGAACTCTTCAAACTAAAAGGCTCAGACAGAGGGGCACAGCAACCAGGGTGGAGGATGTTTAGGAAGTACTGAGAGGTAAGTTTGGGCAAGGAGAGTAGGCAAAGCAGTGGGTCTACGTCAGACATATCCTTCAGTTTAGTTGGCCAGCCACTTATTCCCGACTCTGTGCCTGACAGAATCTAGGGAAGACATGGTTTCAACATTGGCCTAAATCACTTTCCCTGTGCAGAAGAAACTAAAGTGGCAATAAAACGGGAAGGCAGATAAATCAGAGCCATATAGCTGTGGGCATAGAGTACAGCTTTACAAAAGTAACCACTCAAGTGCCACTTAATATCTGGCTACTGGGCAAGCTCACAGAGAAAACAGAAAATGTACAACAGAGCTATTACTAAATGAGCACCTGCAGTTATTAACATAGCTTAAGGTCTAGTCTCAGTTCGTGGTCATGTTCTTCAAAGCATTAGGCAAAGGTTTTCTAGACTTATTTGGAGTAGTTGTTATTTAGAAAGAGCTTCTAAAGCCAGCATAATTAGGGCTATCCTCCATCCTGACTATGTTAATTTGACCACTTTGCCTTTGCTCACACCAGACACCTGCTGAGATGTCCCCCTCACCCTTCACCCCCAACCCCTGCTTGTGCATGGTGTCTATCATACTCAACATTCCTTTCTTGCTAGAACTACTCTCTTACCCCCCCCCACCCTACCCCATGCCCCTCACGAGCCCTTATAGGTAGAGTGAAGCTGGGCTGGTCCTTGTGCAGGGGTAGCCCCCATTGACCCAAGAGCAACTCATTCATTGGCTAGCTGGTATCCTATGAGATGGCTGGGCTGAGAAAGCTCTGCCCACTAGGAGCAGTGATACTTAGCTAAAAACAATTTCCCCATCTCTAATAGTTAAGTGTCTCCTGACACTAGCCTCCTGGACTTTATGATTATAATAATGATTATGATAATACAGAGACTTGTTCCATCAAGAGAAGAAAAGTATTAACCGACATCTCTGAGAGCCTGCTATGTGTCTCAAGTAATATTTCAAAGAAGTGATCTTAGATCCAGTTGTATATTCTACACAAATTGAGACACCTTAAAAAAATACAAATGCTAGAGCCCTACCCAAGACCTTATAAACCTCACTTTCCTGGCACGTAGGCATGTTGTTTATTTGTTTGTATATCTTAAACCTCCTGTGTGATTTGGATATACAGCTGGGATCACAACCATGGTGTTTCATGTTTCAGTCTTAATCTCATTCAGTCCTCTAGAGTCAAAAAAGATCTTCATTCACATCCTGGCTTAATAAGGTAGGTAGTATGTTCTCCACTTCACAGAAGAGAGAACCAAGGCTCAGAGAGGTGATGCAACTTGCCCAAGGTCATGGTCACATGGGCAGTCAGTAGTAGTCAGTTTTACCCAGGTTTGACCCCTCACGTCTGAGGGATACATTCTTGGCTCTGTACTAGAGAGGACTAGTTCAGGTGCCCCATTAGAGATGGTCCAGCTACAGACCTTCCTAGAAGGTAGTGAAGGTGGCAGCACTGGGAGCTGGGGAACTTGAAGGGGTGGGGGGGGAGCCAGGTCAGCCTAGCCAGGACCTGGCAGTGCTTCCTGACCATCAGAAAGCTAACATCTTCTCAGAGACATGTGCAGACTCCAGGAAGGAACCCAAATCAGGGCGAGACATCAGAAAGAATTTCAAGACCTCAATCTCTACAAATGCTGCAGTTAGCTAGCTCTGAAGGTGCTTTACAAAATGTCTTTCTCTAAGAAATATTTTCAGGATTGCTGGTTGGACCTGTGTTTACAAACTCTTGTGGATACACAGTCTTATCTCCACTTGATCTGGTCTCCCTGCTCCGAACAGTAGGGACTGGATCCTATGCCTCTGTTTCCTAACCTGTAAAATGGGGACAGAGACTTCCACCTGTCTGCTTGCCCCAATCAGGAGTCCCAACAATCAAATGAGGTAACAGAAAAGTTGCTCAACCCAGCTCCTCCCCATGAGCAAGCTCTTCAAAACAACTGACTGCCAGGCTTTTAGCATAATGGTGTCCATATCTGTGACTATTTAACTGGGCACTTCTGAAATGCCAGGCTACACCCCTCACATCTAGGGCAGGAATGGGGAAAGTGGTATTTTGAAAGTTGCTCAGAGCTTTTACCATGTGCTAAGAGAGAGAGAAGACTCCATCATTGAGGTAGGGTGAGTGCAGGTCAGAGATGGCTATTGTTTGGGAAAAACTTTAAGGGTCTTTGATTCAGGATTAAAAGGCCAGGGTCCACTCAGGGAGAAGTTATAATAATAAGGAGCTAAAGTGGCTATTTGTGAAGAAAAGGGGGTCTCCTCAGAATACCCTGCAACCAATCTCAGTGTTGAGGGAAGGCACTCAGAAGTGGGCCGGAGTCAGTGCCTGAGACGAGGAAACAGAGGGAGCCCAGGCTTGTCTCAAAAGAGGAAGGGGCCCCTGAGCCCAAGGCTCTGAGATATGGAGGAGGATGTGAGTGCTCCCTGGGGACAGTCAGAAAGGCTGGATTAGGAACAGGACTTCCTGTTGCCCTGGAATGGAATGCTTGTTATTCTTATTTGGACATTGAAGAATGGGACCCCAGAAGGCTAGAAAACATGAAGAGACTCAGATTCTACATGTGGTATTTCAACACTTCTGTGAGACAGGGTCCATCTTCTGATGACGACACAGAGCCTATGAGAGCGAAGCTGCCGGAGGTCCAACAGCTCAGAGCAGCAGAGTCAAAATCAAACCTGTGCCTGGTGGCCCCAGCAACCAGAACAGTCACTGTCAGCCTCCTATGCTGAGCCTGTCCCCCTGCTGAAGTCCCTCAACTGCCACTCTCTTCTTTGCCCTGTCCCTCAGCTGGGAAGGGGGGACAGAGAGGATAGAAGGGGGACTCTCCTCCAAAAAACTGGTATGAACTCTTTGCCTCCTAGAACCACACTGTCACTGACATCTCCTCTGTAGCTTATGGGACCTTTCCCAGGGTGCCAAATTAACCTTACCCCAAGGAGAAAGGGATATTTCATCACCTCCTAGGCCCTGTGGCCAGGACAGCAGGGGCCAGCAGCTCAGAATTTGAGATTAGGGTTCTGAGTCCTCACAGTTACATGCTGGCTGCCAAGGGCTAGGGGTGAGCAAGGAGGCAGTGCTCGCCTGGAGGTGCATCAAATGCAGGACAGCTGGGTTCTCAGCAGATTTCCTCTAATAGTCCACCAAGAGCATGAAATAACTGTATCAACCTCCCTCCTGTTCTCTGGAGAAGACCTGAAGGTCTCAGGCAAAAAGAAAATTCTGGGCAAGGTGCCTGGGTGGCTCGGACCGTTAAGCCTCCAATGTTGGCTCAGGTCATGATCTCACAGTTCATGAGTTCAAGCCCCGCATCAGGCTCTATGATGACAGCTCAGAGCTTGGAATCTGCTTCAGATTCTGTGTCTCCCTCTCTCTCTGCCACTCCCCTGCTCATGCTCTGTCTCTCTTTCTTGAATAAATATTTAAATTTTTTTTAAAAGAAGAAAGAATTCTAGGCATCTTGGTACCTCAGAGGGAGCACTGGACCAGGAGTCAGCAGTCACGGGCTTAAATCCTAGCTCTGGCACTTACTATAGCAAGTCAGCTGAACTCACTAAGCTCTGGCTTTCTCATTTGTAAAATGGGAGAAACACCTATCACCACGTAGGGCTGCAAGAGCCCTACACAAGACACATAATGAATCCCTGTGCCTAGTGCAGGACCAGATGTAGAGAAGACACTGAATCCCTAATACCCAGAGCTCCTTTCCCTTCTCCCTACCCTAGCACTCTCTGAAGAGGAATGGATTAACCTAGGTAGACAGTAGTTCTGAAACCCGTCTTCCTAGAGGTTCTTCATGGACTATAAGAGTGAGGACAGGGAAGGGCGGCAGGTGGACGTCTGCTCACCCCTTCTTCATCCCTTTCCATAACGGCACCTTCACTTTGATCAGTCTATATTTTGTCCCCCACCATATAATAATGCACTTTTTTAACGTGTTGCTGCTTAAATAGTAAACTCTACTGAAGATCAGGAGTCATCACATTTTTCCACAAAGAGTAAGATAGTAAATACTATGCATTGCAGACCAAGAAGCAAAATCAAGGACATGATATAGGTATAGAGAGAAAACAAACAAACAAACATTTCCACAAATTTTTAGTTGATGAAATTCAAAATATAGTAAGAAGTGAGTTTTGTTTTGTTTGTTTTTCATAATACAGGTCTTCCAATTAGAAGAATGGAACTTTTTGGTGGAGAGGGGATGTTTTGCTTAACTAGGTCCAAAGTCAGTGTTGTCACTGTCAATCTGTTTGAATTGCTCATCTGTAAAAACGGTTCTTAGTTCCAGGACCACTCAAACAGGTAGCTGACCAGAAATAGCTATAGGGCTGTAGTTTTCCATTCTCTGGACTAGATATGTAGGAGCCCATGCAGATTAAAGTTCTGCCCTGTACAGCTGTTGAAGGCTGTTTTAGGGTCTGGGGCAATCTCCCAGAAAGACATGAAAGTCACAGCCATTATCTCTGTGGGAAGACCTGGGAGCTTCAGGGTCGCCTACGACCTCCCTCCTGCACTGTCAGAGCCTGGGCTGCTTTACTGCAGCTGAGGTGATGGGTACCTCAGACCTGAACTCCTACCACTGTCCTCAGCCCTTACCCCCACGTGGGTTTCCCCAGCAAGAAGTAGAGGGGAACCATGCTCTCTGCCTTGCCCTTAAAAGCAGCCTGCTTTCCAGGCAACTCCTCTTCCAGAGCTCTCAGAAACATTTCTTTCTTTTTTCTTTTTTTAATTTTAGGGAGAAATAGAGAGCATGAGTGGGAGAGAGGGACAGAGGGAGACCAGAGAGAATCTTAAGCAGGCTCCGTGCTGAAGAATGACTTGGAGCTGGATCCCATGACCCTGTGGTCATGACCTGAGCCAAAATCAAGAGTTGGACACTCAACCAACCGAGCCACGCAGACACCCCTCAGAAAACTTTCTTATAGACCCCTTCCAGCCAGCTTCTAAAAGTATGGACAAAGAAGTAGAACCTTGCATTGGAGTTCTGTGGTCCCTAAAGACCTCTAATCCCCTCCCTCTTGGGGAAGGGAGGCAACACCACCGGGCTATGGGGAAGCGCTCTCTACCTCTGGTCCTGACGAGGCTGGGCCAGGTAAACTTCCTGAGCCTCATTTTCACATTTATAAAATGCGAATGGTTACATTTGCCTTACCCGCCTGTGTTGCTCTCAAAACTTCATGTTATCCAGTGACTGAAAATGTAATGAAATGAAAATGAAACATAAACACACGAAAGAGAGGAAAGTTGCAGAGAGAATAAAGTTTGGAACTAAGGGAGACACACATGAGACTTCAACCACTTTACATTTTCCCACCGTGAAAATATGAATCTATCTTTATAAAACTCTTAAACTACCAAAAACACGCAAAAAACACAATGAAAGCATATTGACAAAGCCATACAGAAATAAGCACCTGCTGGTGACCTCACAGGCTGATTCAATATCTAGTTTCAACCATTACACAAATCAGTCATAATCTTTGACCTGGTATTTCCCCTCTGGGAATATGCCCAGCAGAAATAATGCAGAGAGGAAATTCAACAAATATGTCCACGAAACATTTATTTTTAGCAGTGAGAAATAATAGGGGAACTTAAGTAAACTGAGAATGTCTACATAGCAGAATACTACAAAGTTAACAAAAGTATTTAGACTGTATTGTATCTATTTTTTTAAGGCTAGCATTCTTCAAAAATACTGGTGTCATGACAATCAAAGTAAAACTGAGTCATCGTTCCACATTAAAGAGGACTAAAGAGAGATGACAACTAAATGTAATATATGATCTGCATTGGCTCTTGCTATAAAAAATTGACAAAACTGAATGAGGGTTATAGATTGTATAAAAACATTATATCAGAGTTAGATGTCCTGAATTTGAAACCTGTACTGTAGATATGAAAGAGAATAGCCAAGCCCTTAGAAGATGCATAATCAAGTATTAAGGAATTAAGAGGCATAACGTCTGCCACTTACTCTCAAATGGCTTGGAAGCAATAATAAGATAGATTAAAAAAAAAAGAAAGAAAGAAAAGAAAGGAAAGAGAAAGAAGGGAGAGGAGCAGGCAGAAGTGGAGAGGGAGGAAGGAAGGAGGGAGAGAGGAGGTGCCAAAATGTTAAAAGTTGCTGTATCTGAATAAAGAATATATGGGAGTTCTATTAGTCTGAAAACTTTTATTAAATTTGAAATTATTTTGAAACGGAAAATGTTAAAGTTATGTGGACTCTGGATACACAGAAAGATCTAAATAAAACGTCACAAAAATAACACAACAGAAAATGTATGTACTGGCGATGAGGTAGAAAAGAGAATGTACGCCGTAGATAAAGGTACAGAATGACGTCAGTGATCCCCACATAAGCACCTCCTTCCAGCTCTTACGGTTTTCATAACGCAAACTGAGCTCAGAGAGACCTACCCCTCAGGGCGAGCAACTCGCCCTGTGTGCCAGCTTCTGACGGAAGCGTGGGCAATGCAGCCACTTTGTTTGAGTGGCTTTGTGCTTTGTCTTCCTAACAATGAGTGCTGAAAGCACCTCCCTCCTTCATCCGTGGCCTCTTGTCATCCAGGGCCCTCTGCGGTCGCCGGTCCTCCTGGCAGCTACATCCCTTCGACCCCCCCACCCCCATGTGTTCTCCTGTCCAAGCCCAGGCCCGGAGCTCCGCAGTCCCTGGCAGAGCCCTTACCTCGGGGTGGTTATCTGCCATCTCCTGGATTAGACGGTGAGGAGCTGTCCTGCCCAGGGTGATGGTTTCCTCCTCTGAACAACTGGCACATGTTTTAGGGGTCCCCCATTTAGCTCATGGCCGTTTCCATCTCATTTCATTGGCTTTTGAGGAGAGTATCGCTGTGCCCCAGCTAAGCCTAAGCTCTCCTGGGGTAAGGCCTGAACCCTAAATGTTCTATATGCACTATGGTGCCCAGTATACAGTGGATGCCTATAAGAGTCGTTGGACTACGATAATGACCTAAAGTACAGACATGCACATACGCATCCATACACACCACTCATCTTTCAGAAACTACTAGCTGAGCTAGGGCACAGCCATGGCCCAAAAGCCTTCCCTGCCACTGACATCAAGCTGAGAGCTTCCTGGTCCTGAAGAAGTTAAGCCTGGTGTTTCAGCAGGGAAGCCTTTTGGCATGAGTGACAAGAGTCCACTGTAAAACTTCAGTGACCCTCAGTTTCCTCATCTGCAGAGTGGGAATGTGACCCAGCTCATAATGTCCTAGAAGGAGTAGAAGCACTCAGCACAGACACTGATGTGAGTGCAGAAGATTCATTCTTAACATACGTCAGCCACTTTCAGCTTCCCAGCAACAGGAGATATAAATACCCATGCAATCAGAGAGGCACAAAAACCCCAGCCAAGGGCAGCAGACAGGACTCTGCCCGAAAAAGTTTCGAGCTTTTGTTTCTGACTTTGTCTAAGATTTGTTGTGTTGCATGGAGTGGAATTTCCCAGTTGGCTTCTCCTTGATGAGGCAGAGCTGTATTTTTGGAGACTGAGTTTCTTCATCTGTAAAATAGGAGTAATAACTCTTCACTGGATGTTACAAGGATTAAATATAATAATGTGTGGCCAGGAATGAAGGTAATTTTGCATTTTATTTCCCACTTTGTGCTTGCGAAATTCTGAACGTTCATAGATGCCAAGGTCTATGGGTGCTGGGGCCTTGGCTGAGATTTTCTGCCTCAGATTTAACTCCGAGCAGGTTCCAGATAGTGCTGCAGTCCACTGATGGGAATCGTTGGGAGCTGAGCACTTACCAAGTGTAAAAGGCCTGCTCTGGACACCATAGAGGGGAGCCCCACCTGGAGGAATCCTCATTGGGGAGATGACCAGGTGAACCCTTTCAGGTAGCATGAGGTATGATGACCTGAGGACTTAACAGAGATGTGGATCCAGAATAAGCAGTAATTAAGTCCACAGAACTGGGTGGAGTAGGATGGGGTGAGTCAGGCTTTGCTAGGGAGAGAGCATTTGACCTGGACCTTGAAGGAAATTTTTAACTTTTCCAAAAGCGAGGGAACAGCAAGAACAAGGAGAAGTCACAGAAGTTGTTGGGACCTTTGGCCTCTGTTTCAGTGCTATAATGACACTCAAAAACCTAGGGGACAGGGTGGGGGATGGGTGAACTAGATGATGGGGATTAAGAAGGGCACTTGGGTAACATATGGAAGTGCTAAATCCTTATATTGTTCCCCATGAAACTAATATTACATTGTATGTTAGCTAACTGGAATTGAAATAAAAACTTAAACAAACAGAAACAAAACAAAATAAGAAAACCTACCATCAAAAGAGCCAACTGCCCCATACAAACAAATGTGAGGTAGGCCTCATCTCGACCCTGGGCAATCCCGGGGGCCATGAGCACTGCCCTGCTCCCCCTGGCCTCCCCACCCTACCCCAGAAGCTTAGCACTTGGGGGAATGTTAACTCTGAATATATGTGCCTCAAGCAGACACAAAAGAGAAGGGGATGTGTGGGTGTGAGAAACAGCCCTGGAAAAATGAGAAGGTAGAAGTCGGAAATAAAAATAGTTGGCTGAGTTAAGGCTACTAATTTCTTGGTGGCTTGTCTTCTTAAGTTTTTTATTTAAAAAAAACCTTTCATCCAAAATAAGTCTCAAAGATCTCTATATACCGCTGTGAAAAGATACTCAGGGGCACCTGGGTGTCTCAGTCAGTTGAGCATCTGACTCTTGCCGTTGGCTCAGGTCACGATCCCAGAGTTGTGAGATCAAGCCCCCTGCGTTAGGCTCTGCACTGAGCATAGTGCCTGCTTGGGATTCTCTCTCTTTCTCTCTCTCTCTCTCTCTCTCTCTCTCTCAAATTAAAGAATAAATTTTAAAACATTTAAAGATATTCAATGTGTTTCATTAAGTGAATAAAGCAAGTTGTAGTTACTGATATGTGATCCCATCTGGGTCCCTGTACACACCTGCTTTACTTAGAAAAGTTCTAAAAGGCAACAGAAGAAAATTATCATCAAAGTCCAGCTGTGGGCATGAGACAAGGAGGGAGGGTAGAGAGAGTGGACTTTTTATTTGAACTCTTCAGAACTTTATGACATTTGCCATGCATTACTTCTATAATTAAAAAAAGGTTTTTAATTTAAAAAGAAATACCACAAGCAATTTGCTTCAGAGTTCACCTTGGAAACTCTTTCCCCAAGGACTGAGACTGGTAAATCCAAACACCTATGATTGTTGTTTCCTATGGTGCGTTGTGGTTAGACTAGGCTATAGAACCCAGCCTGAGTAAATCTGAGCTCTACATACTCCTGTAGGTTTTGTTTCTCTCCCACAAGAGGTTGTCCTGGCTAGGCTGCATGTGGGATCTTAACCACAGCGGAGCCCATCTGGTGACTCAGGTCTGGTAGGCAGCCCTATCAGTATGGATGTCGCAGGGAATTCCTCAGCTTTGTTTAGGAAGGGCAAGGCTCCAGAACAGTGGCTCTTTCCTGGCCCAAGGCTCCTGTCCCTGCAAAATGGGATTCTGCCTGGCAGGGTGCCTTTCAGCCTTTCATACATGAGCCGTGTAAGTAGCAGGGCTCATGGCTGTTGTCTTCACCAGGGAAGAGGGGGTAGGGGTGAGGGCAGGTGGGGTAATGGTGAGGTAGGCTCCTTGACAGAGCTGGGGCTGGAGATAAAAGTTGAATGTACATATCGATAAATATTTGGGTTTTTTTAATGTTTATTTATTTATTTTTGAGACAGAGCACAAGCAGGGACAGAGAGAGAGGGAGATAGAGAATCTAAAACAGGATCCAGGCTCCAAGCTCTCAGCACAGAGCCTGACATGGGGCTCGAACTCACAAACTATAAGATCATGACCTGAGCTGAAGTCGGACACTGAACAGACTGAGCCACCCAGGCACCCTTATCTATTTGTTTAAACTAGCACAGTGGAGTTTAAAAGCTTCTTGGGGTACCTGGGTGGCTCAGTTGGTTGGGCATCTGACCCTTGATTTTGGCTAAAGTATGATCTCATAGTGGTGAGATTAAGCCCCTCATCAGGCTCGACACTGGGTATGGAGCCTGCTTGAGATTCTCTCTCCCTTTGCCTCTCCCCTCCCTTGTGCTAAATAAATAAATTTAAAATACTTTTAAAAATAAAATAAGATAAAAGCTTCTTTAAGTACCATTTTCTGTACTGCTTATTCTGTGACCTTGGACAAATCACCTTACCTCCCCAGCCTCACTTTCCTTATCAATAAAAAGAGATTTGGACTAACTTCTTGTTGATATCCAGTTCTGCATGATATGTGATTTTTTTGACTTATATTAATGTAATAATCTAAGTAAAGGAAATCTAAGTAAGGAGAGTAATATAAGCACAAGAAAGAAGAAAGCACTGATCATTACGTGCTGCTTACATTAAAATGCCTTGTATTCTTGGGCATACATCCCCCAGGGGGAGGGACTATCTACCAGCACCCTCCCCCTGAGGAACATCACTCTTTCCCAAATGCTCAACCTCCTGACTCTGATGCTGTTACTCTACTCTCAAGGTCAATCAGAAAAGATCACCCTACCTTATATTCTCCTCCACTCCCCAAGAAGCAGTCAAATGAGATAAAAAATGAGTTTGCACGTTGTGGGTCCTTATCATGTGGTAACCAGAGCCCCAGACTAAGAGTAGTCAGACCACCAGTCTCCATCCTGGTCTGTGACCAGTTCTCTGAGTGACCTCGGACAAGTCACTTCCCTTCTCTGGACCTAGCCTTGTCTAAAAAGGAGAAATTGGATGGGTTTTTCTGCATAAGTCCTGCTCTAATACTCCCGTGCTCTACCCTACCCTGGTTACCAAGGCTGGGAGAAGCCAGAGTCTGCAGATTGCCACGTTTCTCCAAACACTCCAGAAGCAGCAGACAATCGCCAGCACCCCCAGCAGGCTGGTATCGAAATGGGAGCACAGCCAAGTATCTGCACTCAGCATGAAATCAGGTAAGAATCCCAGGGTCAGGCAGCCAAGGTCTCTCTAGCCAGGGTAGGCTGTCCCAATCCAAAGGTCGATTTGGCAGCTTTTCTCACAGACACTCTCTTACTTGCAAGATAAGGACATAGAGACATCCAAAGGAATCAAAAACATGAGCTTCAGGGACCAGAATAGAAAAAGGAATAGAGTGAAAGATTCCTTATTTGTTAATGGTTGGTTTTAGTTAAGATATAACACGCCTCCAGAAAAATGCACATAAAGAGATAAGGCTTTTCATAAAGGATGTATCTGTGAAATGAGTGCCCAGATCAAGAAACAGAACAATACCTCCCCACGGAACCTTCCTCCTGCCCCTTCCAGTCACTGTTTCTTTAGGAATAACCACTATTCTGACTTCCAGCACCAATGATTCATTTTACCCATTTTGAACTTTACCAAAATGGAATTTTATAGTACAGACTCACTTGCATCTGGCTTTGCTCAACATTATGTGTGTGAGCTTCATCTATCAATGTGAGTAAAAAATGAAAAATGGTGTCACTCATTTTCATTTTTGCATAGGAAGGACTGAATGAGGAGATAAAATCAGTAAGACATCCCAGAATCTAGCCTAGAGGACTCACTGACAGCAGAGGAAGGAGGTTTACATGCACCTCTCCCCAAAATAAACATGACCCCACCTGTTTTTCCTGCAAAATCCCATACTCCCCTCTTGGGGGGGGCTCCAGAGGGGGAGACAGGGCCTTGGTGCTCCAAGTTTACTTTAAAGGCCAGAAGCTCTTGTTCACTGAGCACTTACCCTGTGCCTGGTTCCATGAGGGTTACCATAGACTTGGCATCTCATTTGATCCCCACACCATGGACTAGGTTCTGTTATTATTTCTATTTTATGGGTAAGAAAACAGAGGCCCAGAGTGACTGAGTACATTGTCCTAAGGTTGCACAGCTAGGAAGGGGACCCAAATCCCAATCTGTGAGACCCCTAACGCCAAACCTGTCCACCACTCTGTGTTGGCATGGAGCTCACTGGCCGTGTCTCTAACACCTGTGTCTCTAACCTCATCTAGCACTGCTCACCTACAGCTCAAGTTTCAGCAGCTCTGGGCCTGTGTCCACGCTGTTGCCTTTGCCTGCACCTTTAGCCCTCAGTTTCCAAATGAATAGTCACTTCCTCAGAGCAGGATTCCCTGACCATTTGGTCTCAACTGTGTCCCCTATTCTGTCTCAGGTCATCCTGCCCTCTCCTTGCATAGCCCTTAACACATGCGATAATGAATTATCTTCCTGGTTCCCCTGTCCGCTAGTTTAGCGTCTTTGTCCACCAGTGAATCATAAGCTCCAAAAGGACAGGAACGAGTCTGCTGGTTTGCCCACTACCTTGGACAGTGCCTGGCACACGGTAGCTCCTCAGCAGCATGTGAAGTGAAGGAAAGGAGGGCAGGAGAGAAAAAAAGGACTGCCCCTTCTGAATCAGAGCACTCATCTGCAGGCAGTTCCAACCTGTTTATGGCCCCTGGCAAGACCTTCCCCTCTCTGAGCCTCAGTTTCCTCCATTTTCAGATGAAGAGCATGGAAGAAAGGATCTCTAATGGTCTAAGTCATCTAGCCTCTAGACCACAAATCCTAGGATGTCAAGACATTCCAAAGTCGTCAGGCCTCTGCAGCCTCTTATCAACCCACTTTTGAAATGGGTTGGGGGGATCATCCAAGGCTCCCAGGCTGTGAGGTACAGGCCCCCTACCCTGCTACACATGAAGAACCAGAGAACAGGAGGCCTCTTCCAGTTCTAACAGCCCTGATGTACCAAGTTGGGGAGAGATAGGGCTAAGCAGGAAGGAAAGATGAATTCCCCAAGAAACTGCCTCTACTTTCTTCTTAAAATCCCCCTCTCCCAACATGGTCCCATCCAACTCTGGCCTTAGTATGCGCATGGCTGCCCCCATGGCCAGGCTGAACCTCCAAGAGGGCTGAAACTGTCCATATCTTGCTCATCTCAGTACCCAGAGCACTTGACACAGACCCCTGTACATAGGATGTGTCCAAGGTAAGGCTACCAAATCAAATACCATGGGCAAGGCCTGCCAGCGTCTGCTTCTGAGCTTGCCATTTTCTCCCTGGTATCTCCAAGTTTGGGAGAAGCGCCTGGTTTCCCATTCAGAGGCAGACTCAATCCAACTGACCACCCTCCAGCCTCTGGTCCTCTGTCCTTTGTCCTCTTCCCACCTCTTCACCCCTGGTCACCAGTGGCAGCTGGCTCAGGCAGAAGGCTGAGGACTTGTTCCCCTCCAGGCTCTCTGCAGTCTTTGCTCCCCCACCCAGTCAGCTCGTCAGTCAGGACAGGCACTCCCTGCACTTGAAGTAACTGCACCTTCCTCTTGGAGTAAGGTTCCTCTGGCTTTGAAGCTCTTTCAGTTTTGTTTTTAAAAATAAAAGAAAGTAAGAGAATTACGCCTGACCCAAAAGCTCTATAAAGAGGAAAGTCCTCTTGTTTTGCATCATAGATACAGTGAAGGCCCTAAACCCCCAAGTTTTTACTCTGCTGGGTGTGTGAAGGGGAGAGGCTTGGTGTATTGGTAAGCATATGTGAGTGTGTAAGTGCCGTGCTCACTGGAAAAGGCATGACAGGGTACAGGGGGGAACTGGACTGGCCAGACGTTGGCCACATCACTCGCTGGCTGGGCAATTTGGGCAACTTGCTTAAACTCTTTGGACCAGTTTCCTCACCTGCAAACTGAGAATGAAGTGAATTCCCATTTCTTACATTGCAGTGAGAATCCAATCCTAGGGCTGGTATTCTGTAGTCACTAAGAAACTGTTTAAGTATTAGCAGATTCTAGAAATGGAAGGCCAGAAGAGAGCTTGGAAAATCTTCATTCCTTTCCAGAGAGTAACTACTTTCAGATCTCAGGACTTTTCCCTGGCTGCATTCTGGATTTAGCAAACCTGAAAACCCACCAATAACTCAGATCCTAGGAACCTTCATGACGAGGCTCGCATAGCCTATTACTCAGTGCGAATCCATTTCAGGAGGATTACTTCACCTCCCATTCAGGCGCTGAGCTTATGAAACAAAATCCTGAGAGCCAGGGAGAATCCTAAGCAGGACTCAGAGAAGAAAACCAACAGGCCAGGTCTCAGTCCAGAGTCTGGGAATGACTTTGTGAGAAAAGTAACAGATGAAACAAAAATCATTTAGAGTCGCCATAACTGTCAGCCAGGTTATACTAAAAACACAGAGTTCGAGAATTCTAGTCCCTTCTTCTGGCAAGTCTTCATTTCCACAGAGATGACTATTGGCAGAGCTGCACATGAAGATGAATGCCTCAGGATTCTTTTTAAAGTTTCCCACGAGTCCCATGACAAGCCCGTGCCTACAAGATTAAGTGACAAGTGTACCAGGAGAGGCACCCCCTCCACCTCTCCAACCTCTTACCTCCCCAGCTCCTCTCCGATGTCATAAAAGTCCTCCACCTTCTGTTGCTTGAACGTCTCCATGTTTGGGCTCTTCATTGAGGCCTGGAGCATATAGCCCTGAAACAGAAAAAAACCTGAGGTCAGGACAGCCATGAACATTGGTACAAACCTCAGGGCCTGGGCCTAAAAGTAATCAGCTCACGAGGGAGCTAATAATTTAACAGTAATCCACACCACTGGTTCCTCAAGAGCTGCCCTGCTCAAAGAAGCCTTTTCTCATCAGTGACTGACGATGTATTGTACTTTTTTTTAAATGTTTATTTATTTTTGAGAGAGAGAGAGCATGAATAAAGGACGGGCAGAGAGAGGGAGACAGAGGATCTGAAGTAGGCTCTGCACTGAGAGCACAGAACCTGTTGTCGGGCTCGAGCTCACAAACTCCAAGATCATGACCTGAGTCCAAGTCAGATGCTTAACTGACTGAGCCACCCACCCACCCCTGTGTGGTTCTTATTTGATGTACATCAATTCAAATCTGTTAAAGAGGCAGAAAAAGAGCCCTCCTCACTTCTTTAGATCTGCTCTGAACAAATTCAAAGAAACAGCACCATGGCCAGCTTTCGCAATTTGTACTCAAGGAATCCAGGTCTACTGAGAAAAGAAGCAACCATGAAGCAGGAGAGAGAACCCTCATCTTTGAGTCAGAAGCTCTGGGTTCAAGTGCCAATTGCCTGGGTAAGTTGTGTAAACTGCCAGAGACTTAGTTTCCTCATCTGTGAGTTGGGTTAATACTAAAAAAAAAAAAAAAAAAAAAAAGCAAATCATGAAATTATTTTGTAAACTATAAAATGCAGTAAAAAGGTATGGGATTATCATGACCTCAGTTCCCTCAGGGGCTGTGCCACCCAACTTCGAGTCTGAACTGATTTGTAAACCCTCTCACTCATCACCCCAAGGGAAAGATGGACGGGAGTGGTGTGACAAATCGCAATAGGCACCAGGAGTCAGGAGCTGGAGGTTCTAGTTCCACTTCTGCCCACAACTAGCGCTGTGACCTCATCTCTCATCAGATGACCCTCAGATTCCTCATCTATAAACTGGAGCCAAGCCCCTGCCCAGAGCACCTCAGTAGGAGCCAGAAAACAACTTTGAGCCATGGGGAGTGTTCACCACTCCACCAAAAGAGACTGTATACACCCTACCCTGGGATCTCCCTGCCCCAAGAACCCCACCCATTCTTGGACTTCCACATGCCACTCTGGACAGCACCCCAAGGGCAGGGCCCAGGACACAGACTGCAAATGACAAAGATAAAACCGGTTGCCTGTGGATGTGTCTTTTGAGTCATTAGCAAAGGCCTCTCAGAGCTCATTTTGGCTAGCGTTGGCAGCTTTTCTTCTGCCTGCCAATCAGATACCAACCACGCCCAGGGCCCCATGAGCCCCAAAAGACTGTTTTCACCAAGCTGGGTGGAGGCACCATTACATAAGGGTGAGTCTCATCAATGCCAAATGGCTGGAGCTATTCCAACTCTCAGAGAATGTATACATTTCACCTTCTTTCCTCCAATGCTGCCCCCCACAAACTACAGCTGTTATCAAGAGGCCGCCTGCCTCCCTCCCTTCCATGGGGCACACATCCCTGAAGACCCCCAGGTGGCCTGGCCTGACTCCTCCGCCTGACTCTCATGGTCACCTGCCGACCTCCTGCCCTGTCAGTGCACGTGGTCCATCTGGAATCCTCCTTCCTGCTCCATCTTCACCCTGTGCTTGGCCTGAGCCCAGCAAGCATGGAATACAAAAAAGGGCAGGCTCCCAGGAGCTCCGGTTGTAGACTAGCCTGGGTGTGTAGTATCTGTGTAACACACACAGGTTGGCACACTCTCTGAGCCTCAGTCCCCTCATCTGTAAAAGGGTCTGATAGCATCTATATCACCTACTTTACACAGCCCTGTGGGAATTCATTGTGATAAGGGCATAAAATCCTAGGCAAATAAGAAAGGTTATTATTACTATTATTATCTGGCTCATCCCAGACCATCATCTGTGTTTCTGCTTCCCACAACAATGGAGACAACCATTTCAATTCCCTTCTAAGGAAAAGGTTTTGGGATCCTTCTGGAAAGTTTGGTTTGACCAATATCAGAAGCTAGACCCCTTCGCTCACTCCCCCAACCCCCATCCTGGCGAATTTCCTGGGAGTAGCCCAGAGGGTGGCAGGACTACTATCTACCACCTCCTTTGGGTCTGGTAGGTCCTGAAGAGTGGGGTTACTCACATCACACACCTAGATAGGAGCAGAAAACTCCAAGAAGTTCTGTTGACAGATACCCTGAGAGGAGTCTCTGGAACAGCTAAGATCCTCCATTTGATGACAGACCAGCTCCATTTGCTATCAGGAGCTGAGCAGCGTTTGATGCATCCCAGCTCACCAGCAAAATGATGAGCCCCTGCCTTGGGCTCCAGGGGTTACCAGGGGCTGGGGGGCAAGGAGGCCCCCTAAGGACATACTAGGACCACCAGTTTGGCCCCAACTAACCTTTCTGGCCTTAGCTCCCTCCCCTCACATACCTACAGTATCTCTAAAGCAGACCTTTCCCATTCCCCCCAAACTTTCACCCTTGCCGTGCATCAGCTAATCTGGGCCCTTTCCAGGAGGAGCCTCCCTAGCAAAACTGCTCTTTTCCCACAAGACCTAGCTCAAATGCTACCAACTCTGAGGCTCCATGGCCCTTTTTCTCATCAAAACAAATTAAAGCCCCCTTCCTCCTTTCAGTTCCCAGAGAGGTCTCGTCATACATTTTTAGGGTTAGAGTTTTCATATTTTGGCTTATAACTGTCTATGTCTAACCCAGAAGGAGAATTTACAGATTCCATAGTCACACCTGAGTTTGAGTCCCAGCTCTGAAACCTCTCACACATTGAGCACAGGACAATTTTTCTAAGCTTCAAATTACATGGAAAATGAATCTGGACAATGCCTAGTGTTGGTGATTATGTGGAGCAATCAGAACTCTCCAGTACTGCCAGGAAAAACACACTCTGGGAAAACCACTTTGGAAATCTGTTGGGCAGTTTCTATGGACATAAGTAAGGGAAATGCATGTAGATGTCTTCCAAAACGGCCCATGCTAGAATGTTTACAGCAGCATTGTTAGTAATAACTAAAAATTGGAAATAACCAAAGGGCCATCAACAGAAGAATGGATAAGTAAGTTGAGTTATAACCATGTAACAGAATTATTACACAACAATGAGAATAAATAATCTACTGCTACCTCCAAAACATATGAAACTCACAAGTATAATGTTGAATGAAAGAAGCCAGACACAAAAGATTACATACTGTGTGATTTCACTTAGGCAAAACTCACCTGTGGTGCTAAAAGTCAGAATAGTGATTGCCCCTGGGGGAGGGAGGTTATGTCTGGGACTCAAGGGAGTTTCTGGGTGCAGGCAATGCTGTTTCTTGATCTGGGCAGTGGCTACATGGATATGTGGTATGTACACTTATTTTGTATGCAATCAAAATTTTGCATAATAAAATATAAGGCAAACATCTACTTTATGACAAAATGAGATAACATATGTAAAACGTTTTAAGTACTGTCTAGATGGTTCCAACAAATGTGAATCCCTTCCCTCCTGCCTATGGTCTTGGAGCCCCATGAGGGCAGTGGCTGTGACATTCTCACCTCTGTCCCCTTGTAGCAGCTGGTATACAGCAGGCACTTCATAAATGTTGGTTGATTTAAATGTAGTGGCCCAGCCTCTCTTCTCAAGGCCACTGCTCAGATGCTTCATCAAGCTAAAACAACCAATAACAACTTAAAGTCTTTTCCTAATATCTCTCCCCAAGATGAATCTGCATCTTATTAATTTTCTCAATGTAGGGACATGAAACTAAAGGGGAGAAACTCGGAGGTGGAATTATAATCACCAGTTAGAACCCAGGGAAGGTCCCAGGGCACAGGTACCTTTCCGGCCCCCAAAAGATGAAACCACACAGCAGAGGGGAGGGACACAGCTACAACTTTTGGTCAGAGGCACAGGCCATCAGCTCAAATCATTTCAAGGATAAAGCCCATCTTAATGCCCACATTTCTCTTAATAGAATCGCTAGTATTCATACTCCTGCCCCCAACCAAAATAAGGGTTAACACAGATTTTCTAGGACCTCACAAAAAGGGACCTCAAAGATCATCTAGGGGATTTTTAAACTCTGCTTCAGGGTTGCCTGAGTGGCTCAGTCACTTAGGTGTCTGACTTTGGATCAGGTCATGATCTCATGGTTCGTGAGTTTGAGCCTCACGTCAGTCTCTGTGCTGACAGCTCAGAGCCCAGAGACTGCTTCAGAGTCTGTATATCCCCCCCCCTCTCTCTCTCTCTCTCTCTCTGTTCCTCCCCCACTCATGCTCTTTCTCTCTCTCAAAAATAAATAAAAACATTAAAAATAAATAAATAAATAAACTCTGCTTCAGGAGCCACCAGAATGAGGAAGGGGAGGAAGAACAGTTCGACATTATACTATAAGCTGGGGCTCTGTGTAAGAAATCATGGTGGCGGGAGGTGGTGGCTGAAAACCACTAATGTCGGGTCTAACCCACTTGTTTTACAAAAGAGGGAAACTAAGGAGCAGAGGACGGGACTTATTAAAAGTCACACCGCTAGCCCACTCCAGCTGTTCTGCCCTGGGCGTGATGACAACACCCTCAACCCTGCTCATTCTGCTGAACATTCAGAGATCAGCACACTGCCTCACGCAATGTAAGTCAGTGAAATGGGACCATCGCAAGGGAGTAGGCATGATTGTTCTCTTACACTTGCCCCATTAGAAATCATCACACTTAGGCTCTGAGGAGGCCATGCACAGAAAGGGACTCTAGCATTACAGAGCCTCTGAATGCATTCAAGGCTTTGACCAACCTCAACCTTTGATGCGGAAGCTTTGGCTCAGAGAACAGCCATTTGCCTAAGCTGACATGAGAAAATCCCACTTTTCTAGTGAAGGTCCAGTCCATGTACAGCCTGCTTGTTCACTCTCATGTCTAATAGGAGGGAACCCTGAGGGAGGTGGTCAGGGACAGTTCAGGTCTCATTCCTGCCAGCTGGAAACTTGCTCCAGACCAGCACATACCCCACCTCATCCACACACCCCTGTGTCCCCTGCCCAAGCCTCTCCCAAAGCAGCTGAATTATCAGTGGGGCCACTTTAGGTGTTAAAAACACACCTTAGAAGATGGGTGGTTTGGGGAAGAGTAGGACTCTGAAAGTGTTTGTGAAAAGGCCGATGCACCCCAACGCACCAGCTCTCCTTAGTCATCAGGACTCTCCCAGAAATACCTTGCATGGATGCAGCTGGGAAACACAGTCAGAAACCATAGCAGTAGCCCCCAGCTGTCCTCCTCTGGATTCTAGAGTACAAGGTGTCAGGGGCTGTGTTCTCTCCACCTGCCTCCAGGAACCTTCCCACCCGCTTCTGGGGCAACCAGCTATGACTTCCTTTCTTCCAGGGTGTACCCCTATCCTACCACTACCTGCATGTCTGCTACATGTCCTCTTTCCTCCTTCCTAACGTGAGAACACTAATTTCCTCATCTTAAAGTACAGTGAGGAATAGCCAGACCCACACAGCCATGAGGCATCCATGATGCCTGGTCTAGAGCCAGGGTTATACTGACAACGCCCTCCTATACCCTTCTACCCCAGACCTACTGGCTACCCCCATGCCCACCCTAGCTCTGGCCTCGAACCGGGCTCCTGACGATGGGGACCACAGCTTCATTCTGCCACAAGGAAGCTGACTATGTATAGAGCAGCCTTCTTGAAACTTGTCCTTGTGCAAAAGGGGAGAGGAGGTGGGCGAAGTGGCCGTTTCTGAGAAGCCTGTCCCCTCTCCTCCCGGGAATCTGTAAGTGCTCTCCCCGTTAAGTCGCCCTAAGTTGATGAAAGTCTGTCTCTTAACGGGATGCCAGGCCTCGGCTCGCCGCCCCCACGCCGTCCCTTGGGTCAAAGAGCCAGGCTTCGGAGCGCCCCCCACCCCCGCCTGGGGCGCAGCGGGCAGGTCCAGGGCTGGCCACTGCGCCTAAGGGCAAGGCCGGCCAAACCCGGGGGTGGCGACAGGGACCGGGACGGCAGCTCAGGGAACCCGAGAGAGCTCCCGGGAGCAACGTGCCCCCGCCAGCCCCAGGCCCGTGCGCCCCGTCCCGCCCGTCGAGCCCGCACCCGGGCGCTACTTACGGCGGGACGCTGCGCTGGGCGGGCAGGGCAGGCGCGACGGGGTGCGCGGCGCTCGTC
>NC_043708.1:101581635-101600567 GCF_006229205.1 Suricata suricatta
GGACGCTGCGCTGGGCGGGCAGGGCAGGCGCGACGGGGTGCGCGGCGCTCGTCTCCGCTCTCCGGCCGCCCGCCCGCGGAGCCGCTGAGGAGCAGAGGGGGCGGAGCGGCCTGCCCGGTCCCAGGCGCCGGCTTGGAAGCGCGCCCGGCCGCCCCGGGACGGGGCTCGGGGCGCCCCCTGCTGGGAGCCCCCTCCGGACAGCCCCGAGGTGAGGGCCGAGAGCCTTCCACCGGGTCGTGCAGCACTTCCAGGAGTCGGGGTCGAGAGCCCGGGGGCAAGACTCTCCAGGCGTCCTTACCGGCTCAGAGGCTCACAAGCTGTGTGGCCTTGGGCAAGTCAATGAACCTGTCCAAGCTTTATTTGGAAAGCGATTTAAATGAGCCAACGGTAATGTAATATAGCCTGGCACAATCGCTCAGACAATGTTATTTCCTTACCCCTTCACCCCTAACCTGCCCAGCCCACCCCACCCCCACAACATGCACACTGTGAGAGAGGAAGTCCCACTAGGGAATAGGCCGTTTCCTCCCTCACAGCCAGAACGCTCCCTGACAGATTCTTCTGGGAAGCCCACCGCCCACGTTTCATAGCTGGGGGGGGGGGGGGGCTGAGATGGAGAGGGACACTCCCCTCCTCACCACCAAGCCCCAGCTTGGAAGCAGCCTAACCTCGTTCCCCCTCCACACCCCCAGCCTCTACATGGTTGGTGAGTGAAGCCCTGCATCACTATAAAGCCCTCCTTAATAAAGCACTTGGCAGTGGATTCCCCCCTCTCGTCCCTCTGCCCAGAATCCCAGGAGGGGGAAAAAGAATGAGAGTGGAGAGGGTGATGGGAAGAAGGAAGCGGAAACAGAATCACAGCCAAGACTGAACTTACTTCAAGACAAGAGACTGCTTAGCGAAAGGAAATGGAGGCCCCTTCCCAGAGTTTCCACCCCTAAGTCACCCACAGGGCTCCTCCAGACAGTCCCGGAGGGGAACTGTTAGATTCAGAGCTCTGCCCTTTGGTTCAAAGCCCTGTGCTGCCATTCCCCATGTATAGTCTTGGGCACGACACCCGAGCTTTTCCTTCATCGGTAAAGTCGGACAAATAGTCCTTCTTAGAGTGTCTAATGGAGTTTACAATGGGGCTGAAATGAAAGGATGTGTAAGATACATCTGGAGGACCTCCACCAGTGTGGGCAACCTCTCCCCCACACACTGGGGGACTGACAAGTTCAGATGAGCCCTGTCCCCCTGCTGACCAGTGCCTGGGACAGCCTGGAGAAAGACCACACTTCCCTGTTTATAAACTTTCACTTCCCAGCACAGTGCAGGCCCTGAGCCTCTTGTCCCAAGAACACCGTGCTACCTGGAGTAATCCCCAAGACCAGAAGTGGCTTCCAAAGTCAGTGACAGAAGAGGATGCTCACTGAGCTTTCATCAGCAAAGGGAGACTCTTCATCCCCACAGTACCCTCAAAACACCCCCCCATTTCCTGTCATCCACTGCTATATAACAAGCCACCTCAGCCTTGGTGGCTTGAAATAGCAATTTTGTGAGGTTCACAAATTCTGAGGGTCAGGAATTCAGACGCTGCACAATACGGCTTATCTCTGCTCCACAATGTCTGGGGCTTCAACTGGGAAGGCTTGAGTAGTTGGGAATGACTTGAATGGCCGGGAGATGGAATATTCTGGAGGCTTCTTTATTCACATAATAGCCTGGTCTATGATGAGTCCAAGCTAGACTCGGCCAACACTGCCAGAAAACCTACATGTAGCCTCTCCATCCATTCCCCTATGAGCCTCATGCTTAACACCTAATTTGCAACAACAGCATCCCCTTGCATGAGGTAAAACAGACATTCTTAGATTTGATACTTGGCAAATTAGTCAAAGAACATTGCAGCTGGAAGGGTCATTGTCAATCATCCCATCAAGCCTGCCATTTTTCAGATGAGGATACTGAGGCTCAGAAAAGGAAAAGTGACTTGCCCAAGGTCACACAACTGGTAAGAGGCAGAGCCAGGATTAAGAGTCTCATGCTCTACCGACTGAGCTAGCCGGGCAGCTAAGAGCCAGGATTAGAACTAGGCCTCTGACAGATTTGTTTGGTCCTCTTTCCACTGTACTTATCAAATGCGATTGCCTAAGGCAGAACCATATTTTGCTTAAGGTTGAGTGAGCTTATCAGACCCTCACCTGACAACAGCGACAGGGCACTGAGCACTTTACATAGGACCAAGGTGGCAGTGGGCAGAGAAGGAAAGGCCCCAAGGGTGGTAACAACAAGTGCACATATTCCAGAACAAAGCCAGGGGAAGGGCGAGGTATTAAGAGCTAAGAATCGAGCAACACTGCTGCAGCTCCTGCATGGCTCTCACGGCTGAGAAAATAGTACAAATGCCTCACTCTGGTGATTAAAGCTCCAACCTGCACTACCCAGGCCTACACATACACCCTCTTCTGTCTTGTGGATGCACATCCAGGTGTTTTGCCAGGTTGGATTATTGGCGGTTCCTACATTCATGCTTTTGTTTAAGCCGCTCCACCCACCCCCCTCCCATCCTACAAAATCTTACCCATCTTTCAAGGGCCCTCTCAGGTATCATATCTTCCATAGAAACCTTTCTGATCTACCCTCCAGCTGGCTTTCTCTCCTGAATCCTACCAGTCTTGGTTTGTACCTAACTGACATTCCCCTTCCCCTGTTTTAGTTACCATTAGTGCCCCCTTCTCTTTGCCCTTAGGTCAAGGACAATGGCTTGTTCCTCTCTGTACCCAGGCAGCGCCTGATATCCCCAACCCAAAAAATTTTGTTAAATTGGACTGCTAGAATGTAAATGTTTCTCTTGTACCCCAAGGATACCAAAGTACCTGGCAGTTAGTGATCATATGTTGGGTGGAGAGAGGTACAGTTCACTGTAATGGCTGCCACACATTGCATTTCTTCCAATATGTGCCATCTCAGGGCCAGAAATTTTACTTCAAAGTAGATACAGTTATCCCTCTTTACGGATGTAGTAACTGAGGTTTGGGCAAGCTGACTTGCGCAACAAGCTCACCCAGCATGTTAGAGGCTGAGCTGTGCTGGGAATCTGCCCTGCCCATCTCCAAAATCCAGGCTCTTTCTGGTCCCCTGCCCCTTCACATACTCTCTGCTCTCCATGGAAATTTCCAAGTATTCTAAAATGGTATTAATACAGGGGTTCTCAGACCAGGCTGCACATCAGAATTGCCTGAGAGTGTTTAAAAATCCCCATTCTCAGACTACACCCTTCACCAGTTACATCGGAACCTCTCGGAGTGGAGTCTGGACACCAGTAGCGGTTAAAACTCCCCAATGATTCCAGTGTACAGGCTGAGAATCACTTTGTTCATGTCACAGAGATCTGGGGAAATGAAAGCACCCTCCACCAGCCCACCAAACTGCAAATACATCTGACACTTAAGGGACTATGAGATGGGTGAGTCACAGGAGCTTAAAGCTTCCACAGGGAATAAGCCCATGGGGAAAGAGGTAACCATGGCAAGCAGCAGAGGGCAATGAGCATGGTGATATCCTAAAGAACTCTTTGGTGCCTGGCAAGTTTACAGACCCTAACAGCCTGCTGGAAAGGAGACAGAGCTGGAATGTAGATGCTCCACGAGTCAGCTGGGGCAGCCGGCATTGGAGTCAGCACAGAGACTGCAGAATTTAAGGACTAAATGATGCCAAAAGCCCTAGTGTGAATCCCAGCATGTAATTCACTTACTGTGTGATCTAGGGCAAGCTTCTTGATCCCTCTGTGTCTCATTATCCCCAGTGGTCAAGTGGAGCTAAGAATAGCATCATGGACATTCAGTTCATTAGAAACACATGTGAAGGACTTAGATCAGTACCTAGCATGTGAGAAAGTGCTCTATTTTAATTTTTCCCTAAATGTCTGGAGTGAGCTTCCCTAGAGGAAGAAATGGATCTTAGCCATCTTTGTATCCCACCCAGCACCAACCTGGCCCAGAGCAGGCTCTTAGCCAGTGTCACATGACCTCTGGAATGCAGGCTTCTTGACATGGGCCCAGCACTGACACCTTTCCTAGGCTATTGGAGCAGGCCAGGGGAGGGCACAGGTGGCTCCTTCGTGACTGGCTTGCCTCTTGGGTGGAAGGCAGGCAGGAAGCCTCCTCCTCCTCCCAAAGGTGGCCTGGTGGCCTGGCTTCTCAGCCCTTCCCAAGCCCTACCCACACTGCCCTGTGCCCTCTGCTCTCCCTCACCCAGCCAGGAGGGTGGAGGGTGTGGAGCAGGCCTGGAAGCTCTTCCTGTTTCCTCCCTCAGGAGGCCCACAGGATCCTGAAGCCAGAGGTGGCTGCTTCAACCTCTAGCCTTACTGGACTCAGCAAGGCCTTGACCCCACCAAGGAACGGCCTGGGATGTGGGAAGCCTCGCCTTTTCCTGGAAACCCAGAGGATGGAGATTTTCTGGGCATGTTATATGCTTCTTCACTGTGAAAACATTCAAGGGCACCTCCTGGGGCTCAGTGCTGTTAGGGGCAAGTATAGACTCAGTGCTCAAAAGGGTCAGGTTTACTCCAGCAGGCATCATGAGGGGCTTGAGGGGAAGAAGCAGCTTGATTCAAACTTGAAAGAAGAGGACCAGGTGAGTAGAAGATGGAGGGAAGAGGAGCACATTAGGGGGGAGCAGCTCTGTGGACGAAGGACTGGGGGTATGAAACCACCTTCCATTTACTGCCCACCTCCCACCTGAGCCAGCATAGGGGTCACACTGTAGGATCATGACCAAGGCATGCTTCAGTTTGGGGTAGAGTTTGGTGGCATGCTCTCTGAACTCTTGGAGAGGGCTGGCAAACTATGCCTATCTTTAGGGGTACAAATTTCACCTACCTACTACTCTAGGTTCAGGGATCAAGTAACCCTATTTATATTCCTGTCCAGCCACTTTCTAGGGAAATCGCTTTCTTTGAGCTTCAGGTGCCTCATCTATAAAATAGGAATAATTACACCTTTTCCCTCAGGGTTGATGTGAGGACCAGACAAAATATATGAGAAAGCACTGGTACAAATGTCACCTCCCCTTCCAAAATGGACATGTCCCTCTCTTAAGGCAATCTGTCACTTGGGCCAAATCTCTCTGGCCATGTTGTTCCTACAACTCTATGAAATACTTTCTTCTTTTGACCTTCCTTTATCCAAGACTCGGCTCAATTCCAGCCTCATTCAGTTTTCAAAATTTGCTGGTGCCCATCGTGGGCCAAGCCCTGGGCTTGGCCCTGAGAGAAATGAGACACAGGCCCTGCTCTTCAGGAGGTCAATGCCAAGAAGAGAACCTATCCTGGAAACAAAGTTCTAGAACCCCATGCTCTGGGGCCAGGCCAGCGGCTGGGCAGGGGCCCAGAGGAGGCCAGGGGTGGGAGGGATGGTCCTTGAGTGCCAGGGGCAGGGGTAGGGGCAGGAAGGTTCCTCTAAGGAGATAGTTCTTCCTCAATGTCACAATCATATCTGCTGAGCTGGAGATAAGATTTCACCTTCTTGTGTTTGTTAATGGGTCCTTTGAGTCTCTCCTACCATCCTTCCCACACTTTGCTTGTGTGCTTAGACCCATCAGAGGCCTTTCATGGATCCATGAAGGGAGGATGGGGAAGGCAGCATTTCCTCCCCATCCCCCTCTGCAGAGAAATTTCAGGGCCAGACCTGGTCATTCTGCGGTGGCTCCTGCCACACCCATGCCTGATCCCTGGCCTTCCAACTCAGAGCTCCTGCCCTGCCCTCTCTGGTCTGTACCTGACTCCTTCCCAGCTGAGCCCAGGTCCTGACCCAGTTATAAGCAGCTGCATCCGGGAAAACAAAAGCACAAAAGGCCAAATCCATCTGTCGACAGTGGTCTCTGATCCAAACATAACTGGGCCTCCTTCCTCACCAGAACTCTTCATCAGCATAAGGGACCTCAGGACTCCTCAGCTCTTTCCTCTTAGGTTTTCTAGCCTCTTAGCCTTGGAATCTGTCACTCTGTCCACATAGAATATGCTCATCCTTCTACTCAAATCAAACCAACATTTACAGAGAATCTGTCATGAGCCAGGCACTGTACTAAGATTTTTCCTATTATTTCATTTAATCTCCAAGTTGAATACTTATATAGACTAATATTATTTTTATTATATATTTATTATCTTATTATATTTTATTATATTATATAAACTGAAACTCAAAAAATGTAGTAGGCATTAGCATTTGTTTTGGCTGTCCAGTGTCCAATGGTGGTGGTTCTAGGTATGAGCAGAGATGAGGGACCATCTCCCACCAAAACTGTAGGGAGAAGATCCTCCTTCCTCCAACCCCAGTCTTCATGAGACTAGGCTTGGCCAATCACATACTTCTGCCAGCACTTTGAATCTCCAGTGAGCACTGCCAAGATGTTCAGTGGGGCAGCGGCAGCAGCGGAGACGTGCTGGACAGATGGTTCCAACCTCTAGAGCCTCTGGTTCCTCTTATTCCAGCCTCTCATTGATTCTGAGTCCCTCTAGCCTTCCAGGGATCCCTTTGTGATGAGTTAGCAACAACCTGCTGATACTGGGAGAGACAGGAATGTGCTCAATGGTGAAGGGCCAGGAACCAAATGAAGACACCATCCTTCATGCCTGGAGTTTTCTACCTTGTCACAGAGCTTCCAACACAAAAGATAAGTGGATGGAGCTCCCAGGATGACCGTGAAGGGGACCCCAAGGTTGACAATGTGCAGCAGGCCTCAAAGGCAATTATCTGAGATTGAAGCAGCGGAACTGCAGGGAACAGAGGGCTCCAAGAGTGATAGCTCCAAGAAAGAAGTGAAACTGATGCATTGGGCAATGTGTCTTAACCTATTGAGTGGCGCTCTTTGAGAAGAAATTTTGGGGATGCATCTATTACAGGTACACATAAAAGTTAAATGAACTCCCCTGCTCGCGCTCTCTGTCTCTCAAAAATAAATAAAAAACATTACAAAAATTTTTTTAAATAAACAAAAAATCAGTGTCATGAAAGGAAACTGCTGATCTACATTAGAGACCGAAAAGATAACAACTGTGTGCAATTGTGTGATGAGCAAGTAGATCCTGGATTGTAAACAGAAGTTAAAAGGAACATTCCCTGACAATTATGGAAATTTTATTATGTAATCATATCAGTGCTACATTTTCTGAGTTGGAGAATTACATTGTGTTTCTGGAAGTATTTTGAGGAGAAGTGGCATTATGTCTCTGGCTGATCCTCAAATGGTTTAGCAAAAAGGAGAATATGTATGTATGTACAGTAAAAAAAAAAAGCTAACCATGGCAAACTGTTAACAGTTGATAGATCTAGATGAATTCTTCTCGCAACTTCTCTGTAAGTTTGGAGTTTTTCAAAATCAAAAGTTAGAGAAAGTAAAACATAACATTTATTATGGTAATTAGCAGAAAAACTAAAACTAAAAAGTGTTGAAACTGACTGTCTTTGGGGAGTGACAGAGGTGGACAGAAAGGGATACTTCCAGTTTTCATTTTACATTTTAAAAAATTTTTTGTTTTGCTATGTTTCTATATTACTCTTGTGATTAAAGAAAACCAGTAATTGTGGCACCTCGGTGGTTGAGTCAATTAGGCATCTCAACCTTGGTTTTGGCTCAGGTCATGATCTCATAGTTCGTGAGATTGAGCCCTGAGTGGGTTGTGCTGACAGTGGGGAGCCACCTCTCTCTCTGCCCCTCTACCACCCTCTCTCTCAAAATAAAGAAATAAACTTAAAAAAAAAACTTTTAAAAAAAGAAAACTGGTAATTAGTTAATAAGCCAAAATACATAGAACAGAGGTTGCTCTGAGGATGTAAGCTTTGTATCCGCAGAGGGCTCTTTATTCCAGAAAAGAATTAATAAATATCATGTGTTGTGCCCATTAATTCTCATTAAACTTATGGACCTCTCTATACGTACTGAGGTTCTTAGAGCTCAGTCTGGCTTTCTCACGCCCGTTTCTGCTGAACAACAGCACCTATTAAAAGGCTTGCATTTTTATGGGGTGCCTGGGTGGCTCAGTCGGTTAAGTGGCTGAAGTCAGCTCAGGTCATGATCAGGAGGCTGGTGGGTTCAAGCCTCACATTGGGCTCTGTGCTGACAGCCTGGTGCCTGCTTTGAATTCTGTGGCTCCCTCTCTCTCTATCCCTCCCCTGCTCACTCTCTGTCTCTCAAAAATAAATAAACGTTAAAAAAAAGTTTGCATTTTTAAACTAATTCTTGCTAAGAGAAAAAATATTGCTAATGAACATTAAATATCACTAATGTGAAGACATATTAAGATGTGAATATACTTCAGAAATTAATGAAAATGACAGAATGTGTAGAATCGTATCTTGATTTTTATGTCCTCTTATGTCCTATTTTTTTCACCGGGGGATTGTTTGTCGATCTACTTAAACCCCTATTTTAGTCTATAAAATAATTAATCTAGAAAGTTTCACATTTTATTATTTTGATTCACTTTAATCAATGCAGAGAAATGACTTGCCCAAATCACACTACTTGATTATTGGAAAATGCTCACTTGGAATCCAGACCCTTTTCCATATATCCTAATTCCATAGTCTTGGCTCTGATTTTTCCGTGCTGTGTGAATGTAGACAGTTACTAAACATCTCCTGCCCACCATTTTCTTTCTCAGATATAAAATCAAGTAGTAGGATAAGATTAGCAAAAGATCAGTCCCCATGGTCCCTAATGGTAGCCATGTATTTCACTTGGGGAAATAAAGGTCCAGCAAGGTTCTGCAGCTTGATAAGTTTCACCCTGCAAGACAACCTTGAGCTTGGCACATGTATTCATTTTATATTCTGACTCATCTGAACAGACCTCACCTTAATGTAGCCATGGAGCACTGATATAACAGCCTCAGGAATCCAGTAACAAGGAAACTCAATTGATGTGACCCAGTTTACTTTAAATAGCTTAATCAAAACAACAGTGACATCATCAACAACAACCACCACCACCTAAGAAGCATATATTCCTTAACACAGAACAAAGCAGGGGCACCTGGGTGGCTGATCAGTTCAGAGTCCAACTTTGGCTCAGGTCATGATCTCATGGTTTGTGGGGTTGAGCCCTGCATCGGGCTCTTTGCTGACAGCTCAGAGCCTGGAGTCTGTCTTCAGATTCAGTATCTCCCTCTCTCTCTGACCCTCCCCTGATCACTCTGTCTCTCTCTCTCTCAGAAATAAATAAAATATTAAAACAAAACATGATAAGTTTTTCTAATGGATCAGAAATCATTTGGGGCGCCTGGGTGGCTCGGTAGGTTGAGCATCCGACTTCATCTCAGGTCATGATCTCACGGTTTGTGAGTTCGAGCCCCACATCAGGCTCTGTGCTGACAGCTCAGAGCCTGGAGCCTGCTTCGGATTCTGTGTCTCCCTCTCTCTCTGACTCTACCCTGCTCACTCTGTCTCTCAAAAAAAAAACAAAAAAACAAACATTAAAAAAAAGAAATCATTTTAAGTTATCTGTAAATCAACAGATTAACAACTGTGTGGCAAGCTCAATATTAATCACTCCTATAGTTGTTAATGATGTTCATGAATCCTTGGAAGCCCCAGAAAGCCAGAATCTACTGTGGATTCTAAGAGGTAGAAATTTTAAATAGAAAGGAACCTGAGAGATTATCTATCTAACACCTTCACCTTATAGAGGAAGAAGAAAGCCCAAGAAAGGGAAGTGACTTATACCTAAGTTCATACCTGTGAGGGCAGAGCCAGGATTAAAGGTCAGGTCTGACCCATCATGCAGTGGACATTCCTTATATGAAATGCCAAAGGCTAAAGCCCTGTGTAAAGCTGAATCCCTTCATTACGACCAAGGTGAGCCTGAAATAATTCAACAAGAAAACAATGTACCATGAGCTGTGGAAGATACAAGGGCACCTAAGAAGATTGGAAATAAAACACACTCAAGATAACCAAGAATATGAGCAGTGTGATAGTAGTACTTTGATAGGATCAAAGGAAACTTCTCCAAGGGTAAACTAACATTTTACTTATCTCCCACCTTAAAAATATATGTTTTAAAATCCCTTTACGAAGGAGACACGCACCATAAGATGCGTGCGTGCATGCATGCGTGTGTGTGTGTGTGTGTGTGTGTGTGTGTGTGTTTAGTAACATTTGTTTGGGGGTATCATATTATTAAAAGAAAACATATTCATTGCAAATAAACTTTTTTAAAGCAGAGATAACTATTCTTAAATTTTTAATATATTTCCTTCTAACCATTAATTTAAGCATTTTTTTGTTTTCTTTCTTTTTTTTTTGAGAGAGAGAGAGAAGGCATGCAAGCAGGGGAAGGCAGACAGAGAGGGGGACAGAGGGTCTGAAGTGGGCTCCATTCACACAGCAGAGAGCCCAATATGGGGCTGGAACTCACAAACCATGAAATCGTGACCAGAGCCGAAGGGAGACGCTTCACCAACTGAACCACACAGGGGCCCTCCTTCTAGCCATTTTTATATGTAAATGCACTTTTTCATTTTAATTGGGATCATGTGGCATAAATTGTTTCATATTTTGCTTTTCTTGCTTAATTTATCTTGATAATCCTACCATGGAATTAACAAGTCTTTGAAGACAAGTTTTTGAATCCTTAAATGAAGGTAGTATTAATCATTTAGCACTTTACCTATTGTTAGACATTAAGTTTTACATTTTTCTTTATAAAATATAATGTGACCATACGGTTCATAAAGTAAGATTCAAAAATAATGGTCATGTGGGATGCCTGGATGGCTGAGTCAGTTAAGTGACTGACTCTCGATTTTGGCTTGGGTCTTGATCTCATGGTTTGGGAGTGCAGAGCCTGCCTAGGATTCTCTCTCTCCCTCTCTCTCTGCCCGTCTTGTGGCAATAAAAAATGAGAAAGATTAAAAAAATCAAGTGAAAAACTGGGGAAAAAAAACCTTGCAACACATATCACTACTCTCTAATATGTAAAGATCTCCTACAAATCACTAAGAACAAGACTAACCAGATAAATGGACAAATGATATGAGCAGTTCACATTAGGAAAATATAGGGGCACTTGGGTAGCTTGGTTGGTTAAGGGTCTCTTGATTCAGCTCAGGTCATGATCTCATGTTTGTGGGATCAAGCCCCAAGTCAGGCCCCATGCTGACATCTCGGATCCTGCTTCGAATTCTCTGTCTCCCTCTCTCTCTCTCTCTGCCCCACCCTCTCTCTTTCTTTCTGTCTCAAAATATAAATAAATAAACATTGAAAAAAGAAAACATAGGGGCACCTGGATGGCTCAGTCAGTTAAGCACTTGACTTCAGCTCAGGTCATGATCTTACAGTTCAAGCCCCATGTTGGGCTCTGTGCTGACAGCTCAGAGCCTGGAGCCTGCTTTGGATTCTGTGTCTCCTTTCTCCGGCCCTCCCCAGTTCACGCTCTGTCTCTGTCAAAAATAAATTTAAAAAAAAAGAAAGAAAATATAAATGCCTCTGACTTATGTAAAAATGAAGTTAACCTCACTCATGATGAGAAAAATATTAAATTCCACTGAGATAAAATTTTTCATGTATTAGTTTAACAAAAATCTAAAAGTTTGATAAGGCCTTATTTGGCTGCAGTGAAATGGGCACCTTCATCCATTGATGGTATGAGTGTATATTTGCACAGTTGCTACGTGGGGCCATTTGTCAGTATCTATATAATGTAAATGCATAGATGCTTTCCCCAACAATCCCATTTTTAAAAATTTATCCTAGAGACCCACTTGTAAATATATGCTATGAGGTATGCTTGTTCATTGTAGCCTGGCTAGTAAGAGCAAACTAATGGAATTAATCTAAATGTCTACCAAGAGGAGTCTTAGTAATAGCAAAATAATGGAATTAATCTAAATGTCTACCAAGAGGAGCCTTGTTAAATAAAATGAGACATACAATGGAACACTATAACAATATAAAAAATAATGAGTAAATTCTTTGTAGATTTGATATGGGAATATCTCAAAGATACATTGTTAAGTAGAACAAAATAAAGCAAGGCTAGAACAGTGTGGTCTGGCACAATGTATGCTAAAAATTATGCCCCCAAATGGTATACATACATATATATATATACATACACACACACACACACACACACACACACACACACACACACATATATATATAGGCTTTTATAGGCATAAAAACTCTCTGGAGCAATAATAAATTATTAATTATGAAAGCTGCTGGGGAAGGGTGAAAACTGGGTGGACAGGGATGGGAAGGAATCTTTTCACCATTCGCTTTATACTTTGCTTTAAAAAATATTTTTAAGTTTATTTATTTATTTTGAGAGAGAGAGGGTGGGGGGTGGAGAGGGAGAGAGAGCGAGAGAGCGAGAGAGGAAATTCCAGGAAGGCTCCTCACCATCAGTGCAGAGCCCTATGTGGGGCTTGAACTCATGAACCAAAAGATCATGACCTGAGCTTAAGTCAGATGCTTAACCAACTGAGCCACCCAAGTGTCCATATACTATGCTTTTTGATGTTTAAGCCAGCTGAAGGTATTACTCATTCAAAAACTGAATAGGAGGGGCGCCTGGGTGGCTCAGTCGGTTAAGTGTCCAGCTTTGGCTCAGGTCAGATCTCATGGTTCGTGGTTTCGAGCCCCGCATCAGGCTCTGTGTTGACAGCTAGCTCAGAGCTTGGAGCCTGTTTCAGATTCTGTGTCTCCCTCTCTCTCTGACCCTCCTCTGCTCGCACTGTCTCTCTCTGTCTCTCAAAAATAAATAAAAAGCATTAAAAAAAAGATAACTTAAAAAAAAACCTGAATAGGAGCACCTGGGTGGCTTAGTTGGTTAAGCATCTGACTTTGACGCAACTCATGATCTCACAGTCCGTGGGTTCAAGCTCTGCATTGGGCTCTGTGTTGACAGCTCAGAGCCTGGAACCTGCTTTGGATTCTGTCTCGTCTCTCTCTCTGCCCCTCCGCCACTCATGCGCACATGTGCATGCTCTCTCTCTCTCAAAAATAAATAAACATTAAAAATAAAATAAATTTTTAAAACTGAACAAATAATTCATGTTATTTATTAACATGCTAATTTAGTTTGCATTAGTTAGTAGACATTAATTAAATGTGCCTATGCAACCAAAACACTGGGAAACATATTTACAGTATATATGACAGAAAATACTGAAACCCATACAGTATAGTTTTTTTTAACTGAACATCTCAATAGAAAAGTGGGCAACGGATATCAACAGGTGATGTTTTAAAATCCCAATAGAACTGTTTTCCAATGTTTAATCTTATCAAATAAATGTGAACGAAAAAAAATAGCCTTTAAAAATCTTCACATAGGGCAGGGATTTAAAAAAAAAATAACAATAACCCCTCCCCAAAATAAAATAACAATACTGTGTAGTAGTGTGGGGCAGAAACACAAACCCCCATTCTTGGTAGGATGTCAATCAGTACAATTTTTTCCGAGAGCAATTCAGCAGTATATATCAAAAGCCTCAAAGTTATGCATAATCTTTGGCAAAGAAATTCCACATCTAAGAAAGCCTTCCGTGATAATCACCTCAGTCAGAACAAAGGCAATGAGCCCAGCGTGGTCTGGCATTTACTACAGCCGGTGCCTTGGAGGGTCCCTGGGCAGCTGATGCTAAGCAATCAGTGCTCGGTCGGTTCCTGGCCCACTGGCGGGGAACCTGAGAGCCAGCATTAAGGAATCATGCTTTGCTGCCATCTAGTGCTCCCCAGGTGATTGCACCCAGCTGGAGAGGAAAACTATGCTCTCCATCAAGCATCTGAGTACCAAGGGGCCCGCTCCTCTATTTTTACTTAACATACACTAAAATAAAGCATTTAGTATGTTCCAGGCATTGTGCTCAGCACTTACAAGCATCCTCTCTTAATCCTCTTAACAGACCTGTCAAATACCTCACTTTACAGATGAGGAAATTAAGGTACAGAGAGGTTAGGTAACTTGCCCAAGGTCACACAGCTACCCAAGTGGCTAAGTCCAGAACTAGAACAAGGTGGCATGTTGGACCAGCGTCTGTGCTCTGAACCACCTCCTTTACCAGGGGCAAAGATCTGTGTGATAATAATCGTACACAGAGAGAACTTTATAGCCCATACAGCAAACTGCGACCCCTTCCCCAAGCACATCTGCCCTAAATAAGTTCACACAGAGACTGAGTTTGCCTCTACCATACAGGCAGTCTAACCTGATTAAGAGACAACTTCTGGTCCAGGCTAAATACAGTGAGTTAAAAAAAAATTATTTGTATGGGGCACATGGGTGGCTCAGTCTGTTGAGCATCTGACTTTGGCTCAGGTTATGATCTTACAGTTCATGGGTTCGAGCCCCACGTTAGGCTCTGTGCTGACAGTTCAGAGCCTGGCGCCCGCTTCAGGTTCTGTCTCCCTCTCTCTCTGCCCCTTCCCCACTCACACTCCATCTCTCTCTCTCTCTCTCTCTCTCTCTCTCTCTCTCTCTCTCTCTCTCTCTCTGCCTCTCTCAAAAATAAACATTAAAAAAATTTTAACTTATTTGTAAAATATTCCATATATACAAAAAATACATAAGGAATAACATAACAAATACTCAACACCCACTAGCAGCTTTAAAAATAGCACTTTCAGGGGCACCTGGGTGGCTCAGTCGGTTAAGCATCCGGCTTCGGCTCAGGTCAGATCTCGCGTACGTGGGTTCGAGCCCCACGTCAGGCTCTGTGCTGACAGCTCAGAGCCTGGAGCCTGCTTCAGATTCTGTGTCTCCTTCTCTCTCTGCCCCTCCCCCTCTCATGCTCTGTCTCTCTCTGTATCAAAAATAAATAAAACATCAAAAAAAATAGCATTTTCAGTAATGATGGATGCATCAGTGAGGAGTTTCAGGTATTCGTTCACCAGCTTGTTTTCTGCCATTGTATTAACGCACTCGGAGAACCAACTGGGCTATGAATGCAATGTGGCTTTTATAGCAATTTCTTTCTTTCCTTAAAAAAAAGTCATCCCCCAATTACAGTTAATTGTATCCTGCAAGAGACATCTGTAATTTGGGTAACAAAGCCGTTGTTTCACAGTAGAGGTGAGAAAGCTCCTAGATTATTTATTACCATCTAAGAAAGTAGTGGCTTCCTAACCAAAGCTGTGAAGCCCAAGGCTCTGAGGGGGTATTGAGAGATAGGAAGCCCAAATGTTCAGGCAGCATGATTTGCAGACCAAAGTTATAAACCTTGCTTCCACTGATTCCTCAGCAAATCCATGAAAATCCTGGAGTCACATGCAAAGTATCCTGTGAGTGCTTTTTTCCAAAAGGAAAAGGAAAAGGATCCATTCCTTATCTTTTATCAGATTCTCAGAGGCCTGAGAACTTCCAAAAAGGTCACCAATCATTCCTGCAGATCAGGGGTCTGCAAATGGCCCACAGGCCGAATCCTGACTGATACTGGCTTGCGTATAACCCTCAGCCTGAGAATGCTTTTGTTTTTTGAGAATGATTATTTTTAAATGGCTGAAGAAAAATCAGAAGAATAGTATTTCATGACACATAAAAGTAAATAACCATTCAAAGTTGTGTCCATAAAAAATGTTATATGGGAACACAGCCACACTCATTCATTTACATGTTGCCACGGCTGCTTTTGTGCCAGAAGAGCAGAGCCAAATAGCTACAACAGAGACACAAAACCTAAAAATTCACTACCCGGCCCCTTTCCAAAAGATTTTGCAGATCCTGCCAGAGATGGGACTAGGTAATACACTTTGTAAATATATGTACTTTTTTCACTTGTGTGTAGATGCTGTTGTGATTATATACAAATTCACCTAAGTATATTATTAACATAGTGGACATTAGTCATTGAAACTGTCTTACTGCATTTGGGGAGTTCCTAGCATGTGCATCTTGCAGAGACAGAGTTGGCGTCCCATACAGTAGGTCAGTTTCTCCTTTCTCCTGCCTCTGTGGCAGCCAAGGCAAGGACGTGGGACTTGGGATTAGAGACCCCATCTAGGGCTCTGAAGCTGCAGTGAATCACACAAAACAGCAGGGAGAGGAGAGATCATTCTTGCAGTAGTGGAGACACAACAGTCACATCTAACTTCTAAGAGCAGCGGGGCCCGCAGGATGGGAGTGCAGCAGCAGTGACCCATTTCTGGTTGTGCAGCGGTGTTCTCCTCACTCAACAGTCCCTAAGGTATGATTTTGTCTTGTCTTTGCTTCTAGCCTCTGTGTCTACCCAGCCGAGGCAGATTCAGGCATTTAAGAGATGGGCTGCATCATTCATTGCCTGCAGCAGAGGGGCTGAAGGCAGAGGTTGGTTAAGTATGAACTCCAAGAGGGCAGAGTGGCCAATCTGGCCTTGTGTCCTTGGCACCTGACAGAGCCTGGTACTCAAGAGTGCTCATTAAACTATCTGTTGATGAGAACACCAGTGAGTAAGTGTGTGAGTTGATGAGAATATACACAAGGGATCTCTGACTTCATTAGACTCCAGCCACCTGAAACTGACAAAAAATATTTCATATATCAGGGTCTCATAAGAAGGGAATATAAAGACAGCCCTATTCCTTAACCCCTATCTATGACTTCCTGGGTTTCCTAGACCATTGAGGGTACAGTGGTAAGAAATGGTCAGAACTTGTGAATTTGATCCTAGCCTGTTCATCTCACAGGCCCTCTGATGATACCTGCCACATCTTTTAGAAGCAGATAGCCAGGAGCACCTGGGTGGCTCTGTCAGTTAAGCATCTGACTTCAGCTCAGGTCATGATTTCATAGTTTGTGGGTTTGAGCCCCGTGTCAGGCTCTATGCTGATATCATGGAGCATGCTTGGTATTTTCTATCTCTCTCAGTCTCTCTCTCTCTCTCTCTCTCTTAAAATAAACTTAAAAAACCATTTTCTTAAGGCAGATAGCCAAGCAAAAAGCACTTGTATGCACACATGTGCACTGGCTAGGAGAACATGAAACAGGGTATATACACTAGGGACACAGCTCTTGCACTGGCCCTAGCTTGCAGATTGCCATGAAACAAGGAAGTCAGTGTTGGTGCTAAGGACCTTCTCAGGTGGATTTGCAATTTAGAAAGAAGTGATTTCAGTGATAACTAAAAATCAGCAACATATCATGACTTGTGGATCAGTGTATATATGCTGGTGACAGATTTTTAATGACCTGGAAAAAAAGAGAGGAGTTGATGAGAACTTTCATAGCAGATCAGGAATCTATAGTGACATTTCCACAAAGCTAGTGCCCCAATGCCACAATGTCTAATTTTTCTGACACCAGCACTGTTTGTAATCTAGAGACAGAGAGAGGGAGAGAGAGAGAGAGAGAACGAACATGGGGATGAAACTGTGCTAAGGCAGTGCAGAGCCTTTAGCAGAAACCAAGAAAGTTTCAAAAGCATGTCTATAACCAGATGTTCTAGAAGTTTTCTTTTTGTCCTCTACTATCCTTTGACACTTGGTTGAGAAGACATGATCTTCCTCCGCCCAACAGTAAAGATTTGGGCAGACACATGATTTTCTGTAAGATTGTCTTCCTATCAGTTTTCATCACCAAATAAAGAATCTAGTCACATCTAGGGGTGCCTGGGTGGCTCAGTCGTTTGAGCATCCGGCTCTTAGTTTTGGCTCAGGTCATGATCTCACGGTTCGTGGGATTGAGCCCCACATTGGTCTCTGTGCCAAGAACTCTGTGCATGGGGTTCCCTCTCTCCCTCTCCCCAGCCCTTTCTCTCAAAATAAATAATTTTAAAAGGAGAATCTAGTGACATCTAACAGCCAAAACTACAAACTTGGCACTAATTCTCTTGCTATTTTGAGTCTGCTTCAGGCTTTACAGCAGAGGAACAGGAGGCAGTCCTTTGCTCTCCCTTCTTTCCTCTTCAACTGCCCTGCTGGCTACTTATTCTACCACTGCTTTGGATGTTGAAGAGGGAGGAGTACTAGAGACAGAATGGTTCTGACTTAGGTGGTTGGCTCTGTGCTCTCTGGGCCTGCCTGGTGATTACAGCTGGCTCTCTCTCGGGCTGGCACTTTCATGAGCCTACCAGAGCCTCCTGCTGCACCTCTTGACCCTGGCAGATGTATCTCCCCCCTTGCTGCTCACTTGCTGTCCTCTCTTCTCAGCCCTTGGGCACCAGGAAGGACATGTCCAGACCATTTCTGTGGAGGTCTCCTTGGCTCTGCTGACGGCCTATTGGGCACTGTCTAATATGAACCCACAGCACGGTCCATGAGAGATATTCCTATGTTCCTTGCCAGGAAGGCTCCGTCGTCAAAGTCATTGACCTTGCCTTTCTTTTGCACTCTAGATTTCCTAGGCAGGAGTCAGCCTGCACCTTTGGCCCAGACTTCAGCCCACTTCCGCCTTCTTTCTCAGGCCTGAGTTAGGGACCAGTTTGCTGGATCTCCAACTGCAGGGAATACATTTCCAAACTCTGAGTTGTCTCCTTGGAACTCCCCGCAGCAGAGAGTGGTAGATGTTGCTTCCCTACCTTCCGCCAAAATTGGGGTTGGAACTCAACACAGCAACAGCGTGATCCAAAAAAATCTCATTAATCTTACCAAATCATATCTTTCAAAATTTGTGTTCTCAAAGTGGATGAGGGTATCAAGAGCCATAGAATAAGTTCTCCTGTTTTCCCCTTTGAATCCTCAATTAAATTTAAGGCGCAAAAATTCCATTCTAGTAACCTGTGCATTAGTTACTTATTTCCATACAACAAATTACCCCAAAGCCTGAGCTTTGTAGGATATCTGGCCCTCTCCACGTTTCTTCCTCATCTACAAATGGGTCCCAGATTCTCATTGAAGGAAGACAGGGCCTAGGGTTTATTTTAAGGGTTCTCACTGGTTCTCAAATTTCTGATTCTACATAATAATAAAAAAATAAAGCTTTGTAAAATTTTAGAGTTGACATTTACACTAAAATTTGTAATTCAATAA
>NC_043708.1:101600667-101601731 GCF_006229205.1 Suricata suricatta
TTATTGAATTACAAATTTTAGTGTAAATGTCAACTCTAAAATTTTACAAAGCTTTATTTTTTTATTATTATGTAGAATCAGAAATTTGAGAACCAGTGAGAACCCTTAAAATAAACCCTAGGCCCTGTCTTCCTTCAATGAGAATCTGGGACCCATTTGTAGATGAGGAAGAAACGTGGAGAGGGCCAGATATCCTACATAATTTTCAAGATCAAGAAGTCCCCAAAGATTCGATTAGACCAGTCTGAATTTATGGTGTCTTCCTTACTTGAACTTTGTTCAGTCTGTTTTAGGGGCAAATGATCATTTGAAGCGTAACAGGGTGTGGAAGGCAGCCACCCAGGTGTTCCCCAGTGATCTTCGATTTCTGATGTTCTTGCCCTTGTAGAGTCGTCTTCCATATTGAATCAGAGCTAGTAGGTGTAGCTCATCAAGAATCAGAGGTGATAGTATGTGACTTCCAAGGCTAGATCATAATAGATGTTGTAGCATTCATCTCGATTTCTTGAGTTGCGCACTCAAAAATCCAGCCACCCTGTCGTGAGAACAGTCAAGCAGCCCTATGAAGAGTTCCACAAAGACAGGAACCGAGGCCTTCCACCAACAACCGGCACCAAATTGCAAGCCATAGGAGTGAGCCTATTAGAAGTGGTCCTCCAGCCTCAGTCAAGCTGATATCTTGAATGGAACCTCAAGAGACCTGAGCCAGAACTGCCTAGCTAAGGCACCCAAATTCCTGACCTTGCCTTTCTTTTGCACTCTAGATTTCCTAGGCAGGAGTCAGCCTGCACCTTTGGCCCAGACTTCAGCCCACTTCCGCCTTCTTTCTCAGATGATTCTTGTAATGACATACTTTAGAATGTTGTTATTGAATTACAAATTTTAGTGTAAATGTCAACTCTAAAATTTTACAAAGCTTTATTTTTTTATTATTATGTAGAATCAGAAATTTGAGAACCAGTGAGAACCCTTAAAATAAACCCTAGGCCCTGTCTTCCTTCAATGAGAATCTGGGACCCATTTGTAGATGAGGAAGAAACGTGGAGAGGGCCAGATATCCTACA
>NC_043708.1:101601831-101760107 GCF_006229205.1 Suricata suricatta
TGTAGGATATCTGGCCCTCTCCACGTTTCTTCCTCATCTACAAATGGGTCCCAGATTCTCATTGAAGGAAGACAGGGCCTAGGGTTTATTTTAAGGGTTCTCACTGGTTCTCAAATTTCTGATTCTACATAATAATAAAAAAATAAAGCTTTGTAAAATTTTAGAGTTGACATTTACACTAAAATTTGTAATTCAATAAAAACATTCTAAAGTATGTCATTACAAGAATCATCTCTGTTTTATTTATTCTACAGAGTAATGATTTCAATTGAATACATTTGGACACGGTAAATATTTGACATGAAAAGTAGTACCAGAAGAGGCATCAGAAAAATAGCAACTCATCTGACACATAATAATTAGAAAATATTCTTCTGTCTGATCATTTAAGTGTTACAAATCCTGAGAATATTATACACCGAACAAATTAAGTACTACATATAATTAAATCTCCCTTGCAAATTATCCATTTAAAAAATGCTTTGAGGTACAAATCACCTATGTATTAAACATGAGTCTTTTACATTTTACAAAGAATTTAAACAAATGTATCAAACAATTAAAGTTAAGTGGCTCTTAAAACAGCTATCAGTCAGGTTCAAGGACACACTGTTCCACGATTTCCCGTAAATTGGGGTTTTCCATTGCAGCGGCCACTCGCTCTTTATCATTTATCTGCTTGTTGACTGCAAAATACAGACAAAAGTTAGCATAGGAATTGGGTCAATATACAGTAACAAAATTTTTTTTTAGCCTGTTAAAACAGAATTTAACTCCTTGATAAATTAAAGCTGATTTTGGTGAATTATTCTTAAGTTCTAAAAGGGAGACTTAAAGAGAAAAATACACCCTATAATCCTTTTACTGTTCCACAACTATTTTCTTTTTTTTTTCCATAATATTTTATTGTCAAATTGTTTTCCATACAACACCCAGTGCTCTTCCCCATAAGTGCCCTCCACCATCACCACCACCTCTTTTCCCCCCTCCCCCTTCCCCTTCAACTCTCAGTTCATTTTCAGCATTCAATAGTCTCTCAAGTTTTGCATCCCTCTCTCTCCCCAACTCTCTCTCCCTCCTCCGCTCCCCCTGGTTCTCCATTAGGTCTCTCCTGCTTTCCTGTTAGACCTATGAGTGCAAACATATGGTTTCTGTCCTTCTCTGCTTGGCTTACTTTGCTCACCATGACACCCTCAAGGTCCATCCACTTTCCTACAAATGGCCATATGTCATTCCCTCTCATTGCCATGTAGTACTCCATCGTGTATATATACCACATCTTCTTGATCCATTCATCAGGTGATGGACATTTAGGCTCTTTCCATGTTCCACAACTATTTTCATCTCTTTCTTTCTAGTCTTTGTCCATATACATATTTCCATAAAGAGTAAAGGGGCGCCTGGGTAGTTCAGTCGGTTAAGCCTCCGACTTCGGCTCAGGTCAGATCTCATGTTCGTGGGTTCGAGCCCCGCATCAGGCTCTGTGCTGACAGCTAGCTCAGAGCCTGGAGCCTGCTTCTGGTTCTGTATCTCCTTCTCTCTCTGACCCTCCCCCTCTCATGCTCTGTCTCTCTCTGTATCAAAAATAAATAAAACATTAAAAAAAAAAGACTAAATACAATTTTGAAATTTTCCCTCTTTAACCTACTTTTTTTAAACTACAGGGTTATTTAATACATCAAAAATTGTAGGTCTTCTACATTAACTATAAAGGCCATGCTACATAGAGCACCTTTATACATACAGCCTTCTTTTTGGAAAGGTTCTTAAAAGTGGCCTTATTAGATCAAGGGATCTGAATATTTTCATGGTTTGATTCTTATCACTGAATTACTTCACAACATTTTTTACCAATTATATTGTCAACAACAATACATGAGCTATCAATTGGTGAAAAATATTTGGTACTATAAATAAAAACAAACATATACATAAAGCAGAAGTGAAAAATGGCTCCATACTTTTGTTGTAATTTGCAATTCCTTAATTAATAATGAGAGAGAATATTACCCCATGTTTATCTCTTAGTTCTTCTGTGAATTTTCTGTTCATCTACTAGGTCTTTTTTTAATGAGGCTGCATGGATCTTCATATAATAAAGGTATTGGTCCATATCTGTTGTCTATAATTTCCTAAAAGCACTCTCGATATAGGAGTTCAAAAGAAATGTCCATATTCTTTTCTAGACCTTCAGTTTCAAGTACATAGCTCTCTATCCTGCATCAAAGAAAAATATCAAGCCCTCCTTAGAGTTTATAAGTCAAGGTCCCTAAAGCTGGATATTCTTAACAGATGGGCAGCTACTAGCCTAAACCAGCCAATATCCACAGAGCCGGCCTACCTCTAGTTCACCTAGATTCCTACTGAAAAACGACTTCCTTGAAAAGTCTATGTTTCTCCACCTCAAAGAAGAACTAATAACTAGTTCGCACTTTTTTGCAAACGACCCGTAAATAGTTGAATGGCAGAATAATTTGGTATCCAAGATGAAGTACTATCTGAAGTTGGTTTTTTTTAAATGAGTCAAGATTGACTTACTGTCTTCTTCCGTTGAGTGGGTTCCTTCAGAAATGTAGATTTCCAACTAGGAAGAAAATATTAAAAGCAAAACATTTAGAGCACTCTATGATAATGAGTGAAGTGCAATACACGGTGAACTCAGGAGCTTAAGGATGAAAGGCCAAACCCTCTTTCTAACATCAGTGACAGAGCCCTCTAAAACAAGGACTGATATTAGTAGGATTTTAAATTTTGGTTACCTGGGGGAAGGCCTGCAGGGTTATTCCTGTTAATTACTTTTTAAAATGCACATACACAAATAAAAGTTTACACAAATGAGATTGCATACGTATTTCACACATGGATCTCTCTACCCTACACTCTACCTCTTCCTCCCAAATTAGTAGTAACTAAAGTATCTAAACTTCTACCCTGCCCCAAGCCCCGAGAAAGCTATATTAATAATCTAGTGAAGTTTCTTCCATATTTTTCTCCATACCTAATAATGGAATATAGATTTTACACACACACACACACACACACACACACACACACCCCAAGGTTGGAAATTTCTTTTCTTTGCTTATTTTATAAAAATGGAATAAAAAATACAGTTTTCAGTATCCTCCTTTTTCTCATTCACTGTTAATATTGCTAAATTTACTCTCAAGTATAATATCAGTTAAGCCATCCCTCCTGGCCTGTTGCACTCCCTAAGATTAGCCTAACCTCCAAGAACCAGAGCTTCTGAGATAAACCCACAAAATTACTGCAAATCTAATGCAAATAAAGCATGCTATATGATAAACCCATGTATACTCTCCAGAGAACACTGGAGTGTATCAACTAATTCTTTATATAGTTATCTTACTACTGAGATAAAGGATTTTCAAGAGTGAAAAAAAATCATACCTTGTTATGGTTAAAAGAGACCCTACAGATCATCTAGAACAGTCTTTTTTTTAAAAAAACAAAGCATCATATAAATTTCCCTGGTGGCATGACACTAACTCTTATTCCAGACAACACAGCAAAAGGTACAAAATCACTCTACACTCATTTATTTTGGTTTAAATTATGCATTACTTCTTACTCTGAAAAATGGTAAATAAAGGGGAAAAGTCAAGCATTTACCCTGCTATTCCTAAATGAACTAACTATATACCTCAAGAACCTTGCAGGCATAGAAGATTCTAAATTTGGGGGGTTACTTATGGCCCTTTCTAAATGGCTCTTACTTGGTTTTAAATTTTGTACATGAATAGATGCTCAACATTCTTAGCCACCAGAGAAATGGAAATCAAAACCATGAGTCATCACTTCCAACCCACCAGGATAGCTATAATGAAAAAGACAGATTAGTCAGTGAAGATGTGGAGAAATCAGAAAACGTGTGCTGCTGGTGGGAATGTAAAATGGTGAAGTAGTGCTGGAAAACAGTCCAGCAGTTCCTCCAGAGGTTAAATATAGTTAGCAAAAGATCCAGCAATTCCCCTCCTAGGTGGAGGAAAAATGAAAACATATGCCCAAACAAATTTATAATAGACAAAAAGTGGAAACAACCCAAATGTCCATCAACTCGTCAACAGATAAACTATGGTATATTCAAACAATGGAATAATATAAGGCAATAAAAAGGATTGAATACTGACACATGCTATAACATGGATGAGTTCTGAAAATAATATTTTAGGTGAGAAAAGACCACAAACTGTATGAATCCATTTGAATTAAACATACAGAATAAACAAATATACAAAGACCAAAAGTAGATCAGTGGTTACCTGGGATACAGGAAGGTTTGGGGAAACAGGTATGGGGTTTCTTACTGAAGTGATAAAAATGGTTTAAAACTGACAGTAGTGATGGGTGAAAAACTCAGGGAAGATACTAAAAACCATTAAATTGTACACTTGAAACAGCTGAACTGTGTGAAATGTGAATTAAATCTCAATAAAGCGGTTATAAAACAACAAAATCTTCCTTACCTTATGTTTAAATGGTAAACACCGCTGAAGTTTTACTCTTAAGCACAGCCCTGTAGAGGGGGAAAAAAGGCCCCAATTACCTCTTCTCTTCTTATTAGTTCTTGAAAAAAGCAAACAGCTGTGTGTAGATATCTCCATCTAGTACAGTAGCTGGAAATAGCTTTGGCTCACCCCATTATAGGTTTCCTTTGAGCCACACACCATGCTAGCAACTTTTATATAGTCTTACATACGCCTCATAATAATCCAATAACCCACATATTACCAAACTCATTCTATAAATTATGAAACTAAGGTTACAATGTATCTTGCCCCAACGTCACTGAGCTAGAAAAGTGGCAGCTGGGACTGAAACCCAAGACAACTGCAAAGCCTAGGTCCTTTCTACCACATCAATTTGCCTTCAAGTAAAGGTCAGTTCACTCATTACACTTTATTGAACACTCATAACAGACCAGATCACCCAAATATTTAAGACCAAGTAAGGGTCACTTATGGGCACAAGGGTGGCTCAGTCGGTTGAGCGTATAACTTCGGCTCAGCTCATGATCTCGTGGTTCATGAGTTTGAGCGCCATGTTGGGCTCTGTGCTGACAGCTCAGAGTCTGGAGCCTGCTTCAGATTCTGTGTCTCTGTCTCTCTGCCCCTCCTCCACTCAAGCACTGTGTCTCTCTTCCAATATAAGATATTATAGAAGAGACTATATTCAAATATAAGATACTAATTCAAATATATTATATTCAAATATAAACATATGTCTCTGGCTCTCTCTCAAATATAAATTTAAAAAAACACACAAAAAATAAAACAAGTAAGAGCCACTTTAAAAAGAACAAAAAACTCCACACGTTTGGAATCCTCTATGCCACAATGTACAAATAGAGTTGTTGTCCTGAAATAAGCTCCTCTCAAGTTCAGTTAGCCACCCCAATGCCAAGTCGGTTCAATGATTTTTTTTTCCCAGTTGAGACTTGTAAGAGAAATTAAAACTGGGCCTCGAACAGACTCTCAGTGCCCATGCTCTACTTCTCCCCCACCTCAAAATAAGGAATGAAGTTTTAACTAAATCAACATCCCTAGACACAGGCGGTAAATTGAATTGTTCTTGCTATGCACAGAAAGTGATTCAGAGTGCTTCGAGTCTAGAACACAGTAATTCCATAAGACATTTTCAAGAACTCTAAACACAATGTATTGCTTCTTAAAGGGGTTTTCCCTTCAGACCATCTCCTTAAGCCTACCTGGAGAGCTCTCTCCTCCCTCTGCCCCCCACATTGTCTCTTTAATCTGTTACCTGTATGCCAACTGAACATCCTCATGTGTTCTACTCACCGTTGGTAGGTGTTTTACCCACAGAGTAAATAACAACAGCTTCACAATTCATAAAGCACTTTCTTGAGCATCAATATCCTCAAGAGAAGCAGTACAGCAGTACTGAGATAGATACTTTAGGTTCAAAAGTGACTCCACAATATACTAGCTTTGTGACCCTGGGCAAGTTACTTAATTCTTCTGAACTTCAGTTTCCTTATCTGTAAAATAAGTATTATAATAATACCACACTATATAGGGTTGTTATAGAGGTAGTAAATAGTTGTGCCTAAAATAGTACTTGGTATATAAAAAGTTATCTAATAAATATTAGCTATTACTATTGTATCATTTTCATTTTACAGCCAGGAATCAAGATAAAGTGATTTGTTTGACACCATACAGCTAACAAGTGGAGAGCTGGGAGCTAAATATAGGCCCTGTGACTCCAAATCCTATGCACTTCATATTGGACCGCACCTGCCTCTAGCTATTCTTGTCTGATAACACAAATAGTTATCAACTGGTTTCTCTGCCTTACCCATTCACCCCCTTGGAGTCTTCCTTGTCTCTGCAATTACCAACCAGGATAATTCTGAGTAGGTGACAACCTAAATGATCCCAGGAGAACGCACTCAGGTGCCTTTCCCTGTTTAGTACTACCTGCTCATAGGAAATGCCTCCCAAATGTCAGAAAGAGGGCTCTCTTTATTAGAGTTTTCCAATCATACTAATTGAACATGGTTACTACACTACTCTACTAACCTCTTAAAAGGCAAGGGTCGTAACTGAAACTCAAATTAAAAGGGCCAAACCCCCCCCTCAAAAAAACCTGACCCTGACAGTACTTCGTTCTAGAAGTATACAAATCTGGGGGTCCCTAGGTGGCTCAGTCAGTTAAGCATCTGACATCAGCTCAGGTCTTGATCTCACAGTTTGTGAGCTCGAGCTCTGCTTCGGGTGAGCCCCACTTCTCTCTTTCTCTCTCTCTCTTCCCCCCAACCCCGCCTTTCACTCACTTGCACCCTCTCTCAAAAAAACAAAAACAAAGTGTATAGATTTGAAATATCTACCATAATCATATCTTGGTATCTTTATATTTACTTTTATTTCATGGACTTTCACAAACACAGTTTTTCAAGAATTACAATCATGATGCAAATTCAACTTAGTACTTAAGTTTCTTTCTATACATTTCTCAGATACTTTGATTCCCTGATTTATTTATTTTCAATAGCAGTAAGAAATCCCATTATATTGGTGCCATTTCCTCATTAATAGATATTATACTTTGTTCCAGATTGCATTATTATAAGTTTATGATAAAGGTTTTCTACATGCTACTATTTTCATTTATGGAATTATTTCCTTAATTCCTTGGTCAAAAGTTTTTAATAAGGATTTCCTAATACGTACCAAGAGGCTTAAAAATACTTATATGACCCAATAATTCCAATTAAAGGAATTTATCCTGAGGCAATAACTAGAGATATATAAAAATATTTACATATGAAGTTGTTCATCATAGAATTGTTTATAATTGTGAAAGTCTAAATGTGATCTAAATGGCATAAAACTTATGATATACTGATGTGATTAGCACAAACCTATAGGACTATATAATTAAAAACTAATATTTAATGACAAATAAAAAATTGCCTATGCTTATCTATTTCATGCTTTCTATTATCTAACCCTTGTAACTCTGTTGCTATTCTTATTATCTCTACTTTACAGGTAAAGAAACTGAGGCTCAGAAAGGTTAAGTAACTTGCCTAAGGCCACAAAATGGCAGACCTGACAGACTGGAATTTTAACCCCAAGCACACATGCTTTTATGACAGCTGGTTTTTATTTTCTTCTTTATACATTTGCAGGGTTTCCAAATTATTGCCAAGAAACATATTACTTTTGTAATCTAAAAACACAAAATAAACATTACTTTTTGAAAAATCAATTTGCTAAAGGCTCTTAAAGTAATAGACCCTCTGTTTAAGAACTCTTATATACAGCAATCCCTATCAAAAGAACACCAGCATTCTTCACAGAGCTAGAACAAATATTCCTAAAATTTGTATGGAACCGGCAAAGAACCTGAAGAGCCAGAGCAACCTTGAAAAAGAAAACCAAAACTGTAGGCATCACACTCCCAGACTTTAAGATGTATTACAAAGCTGTAGTCCTCAAGACAGTGTGGTGCTGGCACAAAATCAAACACTCAGATCAATGGAACAGAAGAGAGAACCCAGAAATGGACCCACAAACATATGGCCAACTAATTTTTGACAAAGCAGGAAAGAATATCCAACGGAATAAAGACAGTCTCTTTAGCAAGTGGTGCTGGAAAACTGGATAGGAACATGCAGAAAAATGAACCTGGACCACTTTCTTACACCATTCACAAAAATAACCTCAAAAGGGATGGAAGACCTAAACGTAAGACAGGAAGCCATCAAAATCCTCGAGGAGAAAGCAGGCAAAAACCTCTTTGACCGCGGCCACAGCAACTTCTTAACACATCGCCAGAGGCAAGGAAAACAAAAGCAAAAATGAACTATTGGGACCTCATCAAGATAAAAAGCATCTGTTGGAGGGGCAGTGGGAGGGGGGATGGCTAAATGGGTGAGGGGCATTAAGGAATCTACTCCTGAAATCATTGTTGTACCACATGCTAACTAACTTGGATATAAATTAAAAAATAAATTAATTAAAATTAAAAAAACAACTCTTATACCAAAATATTTTAAGATACTCCCTTCACATCCAGAGAGCAGCAGCACTCCTGATACCTGGTGATTCAGAAACTGTTCAATGACAAAAAAATAAGGATGCATTCAAAAATGCTTTTTCTGGGGCGCCTGGCTGGCTCAGGCAGCAGAGCATGGGACTCTATCTCAAGGTTGTAAGTTCCAGGCCCACATTAGGCTGTGCAGAGATTACTTAAAAATAAAATTTTTACCAACAAACACCAAAACCACTTTTTCTAATGGAATATTAATAGTCACAATATTATCTACAGATTCACAAACCTCAAGATGTAGCCCATATGCTAGAAGTCGCTAACAGGGATTCCAGATCAACAAGCGAGAAAAGAAAAGGCAGAAAGCACAAGAATGGAAGCAATAATAAAATGCTTACCTTTTTGATCCTTTTTATAAACTTATCTATTTTTAAATAGATAAAATACTCCTGTAGCTCACAAACTTAAAAACATGAAAAGGTATATAGTAAAGTCTCCCTCCCATCCTGTGTCCAACCTGCCCGGTTCCTACCACCACCATCCACCCCCATCACAGCTCTTCATTTCTTATGTATTCTGCATGCATAAGCCATCAAATACAAATGTCTATTTTTGCCTTTTTTTTACACAATGTAGCAATATTACACTTGCTTTTATTTCTTAACACTACATAATAAAGATTTTTCCATATCAGTACATGCAGAGCTTCTTCATTCTTTTTAAGAGCGACGTAGTATTCCGCTGTTAATATATACCAGCACGGATTATTTAAACAATCCCCTACTGATGAACATTTGGTTTGAAATAAATTTCCTTTATCTTCCTTACAGCAAAGTATATTTTCAAAGCTATCTCTTACATATCTTACTGCTAACTATTCCAAAATACTGGAAATGCAGACAGACTCTTAAATAGAAAACAGCCTTCAAAATCAACCCCCAAATAAAGTAAAAACAAACAAAAACAAAAACAAAACGCCTCTCCCAATAGGACTTCTGACCATACTTCAGAAGCCAACAGAGCAGCTGGAGCAGAGGGTGAGGGCAGCAGTGCAGGTCTGATGACACCTGCTCCAATCTCTAGAACTGAGGAGAAGACTGGCTCACCCCCGCTCTCTAGGCGTTGCAGGGGTGTATACCAAAGAGAAGCGACAGAGTGTAACTAAAGGAGTTTTCACGTTTGGAGTCATGAGTCCTGGGTTTGAGCCTCAGCCTCCTCATCCTGGCTACATGACTTTGAGCAAGTCACTTGGACTCTTGGGAGTCTTAGGTTCCTCATCTGAAAAATTCTCTCATAGCCTAACTGTGAGGGCTACAGAAGATAAAAATCTGAAAATACTCTGGGAACTCTAAGGTGTGATACATGATGTGGATTGTTATTTTGGGTCACTATCAATAAAATAACTTAGAACTAAAAATATATTTATATATAAAGCCTTACCGATAAGGGTTGCCAAAGAGCAGTGAGGTACTGTTGGCGTGAACCTGATAATAACCAAATAGTCTTCTTCGTTTATCTCCTGAACCTCCACACTACTTTCCGTTACCACTTCCAGTTCTTCTAAGGTATTGGGCTTCTCTGGGTCCCGGATGGTTCGAATCAAATCTATAGAATCATCAGAGACAATGTATCTTGTTAAAATATGAATATTCTAGGGGCACCTGGGTGGCTCAGTCAGTTGAGTGTCCGACTCTGGCTCAGGTCATGATCTCACAGTTCCTGAGAACTCTGTCAGCACAGAGCCTACTTTGGATCCTCTTTCTCCCTCTCTCTCTGCCCATCCCCTGCTTGTGCTCTCTCTCTCTCTCTCTCTCAAAAATAAGTAAATATTAAAAAAAACACAAAACAGAAAAACCCATGAGTATTCTAAATAAGGATGACTTTGCCAGTCCTAATCTAAATGATATTTGTTTTTTTAAACAAATATCATAGTAACTCCCCAGATTTCCAACAGGAATCTTCACTACCAGTTTCCTTTTGAGAAAACGGTTTTCCTGATTATTAGATCATACCTCGTTTCTTGGATCCAACATTGCTGAATGAATATAAGTAAGAGGAAAGTGTCACAGAAGCTCAAGGTGAAGAAATAACTTTTAGCTTGGGAGAATGTGGTATCAGGATTTATAAAAGCAGAATCTGAAATAAGCCTTTAAATATGTGTGACATTTCAATATCTGACATTTAAGGTGAAGGAAACTAAAGGACCAGAAGTTGAGGGAGGCCTGGTTGGCTCAGTTGCTAATGCATGAGACTCTTATTCTTGGGGTTATGAGTTTGATCCCCATGTTGGGCGTAGGAGATTACTTAAAAATATTTTAATTTAAAAAAGTTTAGTCTTTTTACGCTGCCCAGAACCCAGCGTAAGTGAGGATATAAGAGCTTAAGCCAGATCATCAAGGGTCTTCTACAGTCAGCCACAGGCAATAGGGAATCAAGAGGTTCGGACCAAGGGAGTAACATGGACAGCACTATATTGTCAGCTAGTAACTCACCTACTAGCTGGCAGACTCAGAACTATGAGTAGAGCCCAGGAATTCTAGCTGTAAATGCTGGGTCCAAAACAGGCACATGACAATAGTAATGGAGAAGAGGGGACAGATGGACAAGGCATTTCAGAGGCAGAATCAACAGAATTTGACAATTGTTTGGATGTACCAGACAAGGAAAGGGAAAAAGGAAGATGACTCGGGTTTTGTCTGTCTGGGAGAACACTTATAGAATGAGAAACAAAAACAGACCCTGGAGAACACAGGAGGAAAGTTGGGTGGGGACTGGTGCAACTGGGTTCAATTTTATACATAATGGTTTCAAAGTGTTTAAGGGGCAACCCAATGGAACATTCCAGCAAACACTGAATGGTGACATAAGGCTTAAGACAGCATCAGAGCTAAAGAGACACATAAAAAGATGTGCAGGGTGCTGGGTGGCTCAGTCGGTTAAGCGACCAACTCAGTTTTGGCTCAGGTCTGATCTCACAGTTTGTGGGTTTGAGCCCAATCAGACTGTACAGAGCCTGCTTGGGATTCTTTCCCCATCTCTCTCTGCCCCTTCCCATCCCCTCCTCCAAATAAATAAATAAACTTTTAAAAAAATGCTCAATATCACTCATCATCAGGGAAATGCAAATCAAAACTACAATGATTTACAGATTTTGGATATCACCTCATACCTGTCAGAATGGCTAAAATCAACAACATAACAAACAAGTGTTGGCAAGGATGTGGAGAAAAAGGAAACCCTGGGCACTGCTGGTGGGAATGTACACTGTTGTAGCCACTCTGGAAAACAGGATGGAGGTTCCTCAAAAAAATTAAAAATAGAACTACTCTACAATCCAGTAACCATACTACTGGGTATGTAAACAAAAAATACAAAACCACTAATTCAAGAGATACATGCACCCTGATGTTTATTGCACCATTATTTACAATAGCCAAACTATGGAAGCAGCCCAAGTGCGTCCTGTGATAGATGAATAGAGAAGACATGAGACAAGACTGAGAGAAGGCATTATACATGTAATGGAATATTATTCAGCCATCAAAAAGAATGAAATCTTGCCATTTGCAAGGACATGGATGGAGGTAAAGAGTATAATGCTAAGTGAAATAGAAAGACATGTATCAGTCATAGAAAGACAAATATCATATGATTTCACTTTTATGTGGAACTTAAGAAATGAAACAACCAAACAAAGGGGGAAAAAAAAGACAGGCAAACCAAGGAACAGACTTTTAACTAGAGGGAACTGATGGTTACCAGCGGGGAAGTGGGTGGGGGAATGGGTGAAACAGGTGAAGGGAATTAAGACTACACTTATGAGGAGCACTGAATAATGTACGGAATTGTTGAGTCACTATATTGTTCACCTAAAACTCATATAACACTAAGTCAACTATACTGGAATTAAAATAAAAAACCTACTTTTAAAAAAGGGGGGAGAGAGCGCAAGAGCACTACAGCTATAATGGTTGCTAAACCCACAGATTCACAAAGACTGAGCTTAACAGTTCAAGCTTGGCTGAACAATGGAATCGTTAGGATTGCTTTAAAAACAAAACAAAACAAACAAAAACTGATGTCCAAGCCCTCCCCCAACAGAAGATCCTGATTTAACAGATTTGTAGCATAGCCTGGACATTGAGACTTTTAAAAAATTCTTCAGATTCTTCTTATGGACAGTTCAACTTGAGAGCCACTAATGTGAAGGGAGAGACCAAAGAACAGATCTGTGGGAAGCAACTAGTTCAGGGATCAGAAGGAGAAATAAAAGGAAGAAGCAGAGAGGGAAAGGAGGGTGGTTAACAACATTAAATGCCGTAGAAAAATTCAGGTGGACGAGAGTTAAAACAGATCTTTGGATCTATCACTCAGGAGATCACCTGTAAGAAAGCAGTGGTCAGTAGACGGATGAAGGCAGAAGCCAGCTTGCAAAAGGGGTACTGAGTGGGAACAGAAAATGTAGTCCTAGGGAAGGGAAGGGAAAACAAATAATCGTGGAACAATCAGAAGCATAAGGGAAACTTGAGTGGTTTATAGCCCAAGGGGAAGATCAAATCGAGGAAGAGAGACTGAAAATATAGGGGGTGGAGGGATGAGTGGCAAATAAGCAGAAGGGAATAAGACCATGGACGTGGAACCTGGGTTGGCCCTGGAGAGGACAAGATTTCCTTCCTACTCTGAAGTTGTAGAAAAGATGGAAAAGGAGAATGAGAGAGAAATGGTGGGTTAGAAAGGAGAGCAGAGGGAGTTCACAAGGATGGGATGATGTTCTCAAGTCTGAGGTTTTGTTGTATTATTTATAACACCCTTGTAATCAGAAAAGCTACTGGGAAAACCAAATCAAATTGCACCTTCTCCCCAGCAACTCCTGGACTTATCAATTGATTATCCACAGAATTTCAATATGGAGGCAGGGGAAAAAAAAAAAAAAAGCTTCTTCACAAGGCTCTGTGATCATGGGGATCAGGGAACCCACACTTTTTAAAAAGAAATTTGCTTCCCCTCATCCTAGGCATATTCCCTGTAAGGCTCATTTGTATAAGCTCCATTATACTCTTTATATGCCACTTAAGCCTGAAATTAAATCTCACCCTGCATTAAATTTCTCTGGTTTTCTACTGATTTGAGAGCTCTGGATTTATTTCTTTAGAAAGAAAATAATGCTGCTCTTCTCACATTACTCCCCTGAGAAAAATTCTTCTATGGCTCCACACCGATATTCTTTATTTACATTTAAACCTTCAGTATCCAATTCCAACCTGGTATCTAAAACAATTTTTTCTTAATGTTTATTTATTTATTTTGAGACAGAAAAAGGGAGACGGCACAAGCGGGGTAGGGGGAGCAACAGAGACAGAGAGAATCTCAAGCAGGCTCCAAGCTAACAACCCAATATGAGGCTCCCTCCCATGAACCATGAGATCATGACCTGAGGTGACATCAACAGTCAGATACTTAATCAACTGAGCCACCCAGGTGCCCCTAAAACAATTTTTGACAGCGCTTCCACCTTTAGCCACAAACCCTATCCTGCAGACCCTACCTACCATTCCCTAACATGTTATTTTCTCACCTCCATACACTTTTGCTTCTTTTTCTCTGCTTAGTATGCCTTCTACCCGCCATATATCCAGAACCTACTTCTACTTCAAAGGCTAACTCAAGTAACTCCTCTTTAAATTCTTTCCAGATTCTCCAATTACAGATTAGGATCTCTCCTTCCTCTGAATGTCTGTATCTCTTATTCAGGTCTATTGGTTTCTATTGCATATAATAAAAAAGTATATTTTTGCATATATAGGTCTCCCTCAATATAAACGAGAACAAGAACCATCTCTCTTCCAAAGCCATATCCCCAAGTACCCTTCTGTCCTGAGATGCTGTAGACAGAAGTCTGATAGGACAGGAATGTGTCCATTTTCTGGGGATCATTCCACTTATAATAATCATTTAGCTGGGGTTAAGTCCTGCCTCTAGTAAGAGAGGGGTAAATTAGATTGGCTCCAAAGGTCTTTTCCAACTCTGGCCTCCTTCTACTGGCCAATAATCTTTGGCCACATTTTATTTGTATTCTTATGGTTAAATCTTTCACCCTCAGTCAGCATGAATCTCTGAACATTAGTTACTGCCAGTCTTTTCAGTTTTCAACAACAATACTACATAAGCCCCAAAACAGGTAGTTATAAAGCAATTGTGAAATGGTGTAAAGTGTATGAGGCTTGAAATCAGAAGATAAGGGCTTTGGTTTTTGCTATTGCTTTACTGGCAGTGTGACCTCCGGGAAGTTGTTCAGCCATTCTAAACCTTTTTCATCTGTACAAAGAACATGGTCCCAGGGGGTTAAAAAAAAATACATGTGACTATATGTGTGCTTCAGTGTATTCGTTTTTTTGCACTCCAGGCTGGGCTGTGATAAGAAACTCTAAGTTCCAGGCCCAGGTACCAGTCTTGTCCCAGGGGAACCAGTCTTGTCCTCCTCTTCTCTCAGGGGATCTCTGCATTTTCTTTTGCACTTGAGAGAGGCAGTGACCTTGGGCCAGTCCCCAACTCGTTAGTCACCCAGCAGTGCTCTCGGTGGTGGCAGGAGGAGGAATGCCTATCCAGAGGTTAGGGAACTCAAGGAAGGAGACAAGCAGGCCAGCCTTTTTTCCTAACCAAACACCCTAGATGCCTGCTCGTCCCAGAAGTATGGAGAAGGCCACCAGGGCATGAGAGGGAAATGAAGCGTTTAAGGCCTCCAGGCTCGGCTTAGCCCCAGGTTCCGGAAGAGCCCCGGTCCTAGAAAGATCCACATTCCTCCGTGATTCAGGACTCCAGAGAAAAGGTCGGAAAAAACCGGAGTCTCCCCCCGCAACCCTCAGGTGAAGCCCCTATTACTCCCGTTTCTACGCACAACGCCACGCGCTGCTCTGGGTAAAATTAATTACCATAAACCTCTAGCGCTTTCTCTTCCATGATCCGGGGCTGCCGGGCAGCTCCCCCCTCAAAGAGGCCGGAGAGCCACAGGACTCTGCTCAGCGTCCAGGAAAGCAGCCCAGACACCCGCTCCATCCTCACGCTCCGCCATCCCTGGCGATTGTCCCACTCGAGCCACCGTCTCTCAGCAGCAAGCCTCGCGATTTATCAACTTCCTGGTCTTCAAATGGGCCAGGACAAGCCTAAAGCTCCAGGGGAGCAGAAAATAGGCGGGACCCGACGGAGTAGCGCGAAGGACCTAGGGAAGAGCCCCACAAAGACTACAAGCCCCAGCATGCTTTGCTTGGTTCGGCGGGACAAGAGAAAAAAAAAATTCCTCCCAGAACGCGATGCGCATTGCGTGCTGGGACGTATGGGACGTTTTCTCCGGAAGACAGAGAGCTGTCTTTTGGGATTTGTAGTCTCTGTCGGGGAACTGGGGGTGTAGGTAACGGTCTGTTACCTGCCACAGTTTGCCTCACTCAGCCTCAGCGCCTTCGATAAGCTAAAGATGAATCCTGAAGAGGTAGGGTAAAGGAGATCTTGATTTCTAGTGCTGGAGGAGAGTGTGTAGGAGATTTTACTATTATTTTTCTGAGGGAGCTGCTTCCAGCCACTTTTCTTACTTCCTCATCTCGCCGGAAGTGAATTTCCGTTGCCGTGAAACGGAATAACTTGGGAGCCCAGTGAGGTTGGTTAGGCGTCGCGGAGGCGGAGAGGGCTTTTTGATTTTCTCGTCTCAGAGGGACTCAGGCCGGCACAACTCCCCACTAGGAGCTATTTCTGTCAGTCGCCTTCGAAGACAACATAGAACGAAAGCGCTTTCCCTGTGCCCAGGATATCCAATAGTGACATATTGGAAATCGTTATCCTAAAAAGAACGGTTTAAGTCCTCTGGTGTTCGTGGCTATGATGAATGCCACTTCAAGGTTGATGATATTACTTTTATCCATCCGCCCCTCCAGTCAAGTCTCAAACATTTGTTGGACACTTACTTTGCCAAACTTGGTCTACAGACGCCGAAAATACAAAGATTAGGAGGCGGCCCCTGCATTCAAACAGTTCATACATAGATCTGGCAGGGAGCCAATCCCTCACGTTGAGGAATTTGCAAACCTTTTGTCAAACTGGATGGCAAATTTCATCTCTATTGAGAAGAAAGAATTACTTTGCAGAATTACCCTATGCTAACATATCCAATTTATCTTTAAACTTTTGGTAATTGTCTGGCTAATTTAGACTTTAGTCTCACCAGACAAGTGGATAGGCCCCAGGAAAATTTTGTTAAGAGTTTAAGAATTTCTCTGCCATCTATTCCACTTCACTCGGCAGCAATTAAAAGGATAACCCTAACTGCCTTGTAACCAAATTGGGCACTGATGTCTCACCTGCTCTAAGTCCTCCCAGCATCTCCAAGCATAACTGATACCCTCTTTCACTATGCACATTAGAGCACTGAACACGTTGAATTGTTCATTTGCATGCCTGTCTCTCTCAAGTGCCTGCTGAGTCCGTTTAGTTCTGATCTCAAATGCATAGTAGGGTGCCAGGCACACGGTAGATGTTCAATATGTATTTCTTGAATGAATTAGCTAAATGTCCGAAGAATAAATGGCGAAAATTTACTGCAGCCTGTTGAGAGACCTCAATCAAAAATATTTATTGAATCTCAGTGAGAGCACAGTGGTTGGCATAGTTTCGTGGCATGCAGAGCTTTCAAATTCCTTTATTCGAACATCTTAAGAAGCCTGTTAGATAAAGCTATCCAGAACACAAAGAGCCCTAGGAATCTGAGCAGCCTCTACCTAGCTCCTCCTTTTCTGGCCCACTCCCCCGCCCCGCCCCGCTTCAGTTAAGATCTCAGCGTTGCGATGCAGGGCTCGGATTTGTTGGGCGCTAGGGGTGAGCCGGCCTGCCCCGCCCCCAACAGCTAGGCTCCACCCCTGAGCCCCAGCCCTGTGCGTCCCACTGGGTTGGTCACGACGATCCCACTCCTCGTTCCTCTGGAAGGTTTTGCTCGCGGCGCTATCTCTCTATAAAGTTGTTGTTGCGGCTTCCGCCGCGGGTGGAGGAAGATGGCGTCGGGTGGTGGTGTATGTAGCGCTTCGGAGAGACTCCCTCCACCTTTCCCTGGCTTGGAGTCAGAGTCCGAGGGGGCGGCCGGGGGGTCAGAACCCGAGGCTGGGGACAGCGACACCGAGGGGGAGGACATTTTCACCGGCGCCGCGGCTGCCGTGAGTTCGCACCCTTCGGGGCGACCGGCGGGTGGGCGGGCGCCCCAAAAGGGAAGAGAGGCTAAGCGAGGGTCGAGGAGGCTGGGCAGAGTGGGCCCGGCGAGATCTTGCGTTGGTGACGATGGTCGTGGCCTAGGGGCCGTTAATGACTGCCAAGACGTAGGGGCCTGACTTCCAGGCCTCTGGGGTCGACGGTGAGGAACGAGGGGTGTGGTGGCTTCGCCGAGGTCCCTGACAGCGAAGAGCTGCCCAGGCCGGCATTTGGCCCTGCCGTGTGGTGACCCCAAGGACCCACGGGTCTGTTTTATGTAGGTTTCCTGTCGGCTTGATTTAATAGGTCAGGATAAGGGGCTGGAATGCAGACTTTCCTTACCCTAACTTTACTGCTCCTAGGATGAATAGTATTTTCTGGAGTGGTTCAGACTGGCGACCCGCCCACAAATCCTTGATTAGCTCAAAACATACCGTTAATTACCAAAGGCCCATTCTAGATTTAGTTTACAGGAGTTAGGTTCACTCCAGATCTCTAAAGAAAATCTTAACAGAACTACATAAACCACAAGCTTTGTCCCTTTTAAAGGGTTGTACTAAAGTGCCTAATACTTGTGGGATCAGATCTGTAAATATGAGGAGGAAATGGTATTTTACTTAGTAATATCATCAGAGGTGTTGGGAAAAACTGATCTTTATATGTGGAATGTGGAAATTAGTAATCTTTTCTGGAACCAGTGGAGATGTTTTGGGTTGTTTTATAAGAATACTGACTCATACCACTTGGTACATTTCGTTCTAGTTGAAGACTTCAGTACTAGGTCTGTGAATTTATGTATTCTATCTTGGGTAATACTTCTCTTCATAGTAGTTATTCAGTATATGAGTGACTAAAACAGCTTCAAATTCTTTATGCAGCATGTGTCTGAAAAAGTTAGAAGCTTGTTTCATTTATGTCAGAAAGAGGTTAAATTTCTAGGAAATACCTTTGGTGACATCTTCAGAATTTTCCCTTTACTGTATTCAGGAATTGAATTCATAATTCCAGCTCAAAAAGTACTTGTTGATGCTAATATAACCACTTAAACTGTCCAATGAAGTCTCTGTTATTCTAAAAGATAATTCTTTCTACTGTTTTAGTCTGTATCTCATATAAAACAAATTTTTGGTCTTTTCCTGTAGTCATTCTTCCATAAGCTATGGAGAACAATTACTGTTAATAACTGCTGGGATGGTAGAAATTCCAACTGAATATCTGAAAATAGAAATTCTGACATTGAAAGTGACTGGTCACATAGGCAAATGATGGTTTATTTTCCAAAAAGGACCCTGGAAGGGTAATGAGTTATTTTCTAGAGTTCTCTAAAATGTTGAAGAGGCTAGGATGTGATTGATCTCAGTTTATAGAGGCATCAATACTTCTCTCTTGTAAGACTGTGAAAGTACTTTGCCTAATTTCAAACCAAAGAAAGGAAGAGGGAGTCAGAATGAATTTGTTCTACCACAGAGAGCATAATTATTTTTAGTTAGATTTTGATCCAGGAAAATTGAGTTGCCGAGGAAACTAAAATGCTACTCGTAAGCCATTTCTTGAGCTGTCTGTTCTGATGTTAATCTTCAGAAAGCCAAGAATCCAAGAGTCCTCACTATTTAAACTGTGACTTGTTTGTTAAAATAGCCATTAAGTACGAATTATATTCCAATAAATGTTTTATTTTTTTATTTTTAATTTTTTTTATGTTTTTTTTTTTATTATTTACTTTTGAGAGACAGAGAGACAGTGCGAGCAGGGGAGGGTCAGAGAGAGAGGGAGATACAGAATCTGAAGCAGGCTCCAGGCTCTGAGCTAGCTGTCAGCACAGAGCCCGACACAGGGCTCAAACCCACCAACCGTGAGATCATGACCTGAGCCAAAGCTGGACGCTTAATCGACTGAGCCACCCAGGTGCCCCTCCAATAAATGTTTTAGTTGTGAGCCAGTGTAAAAAGATAGGGAATTCCCTGGGTCTTAAGGAATAACACTGAAGAATTAAATAAAAACAGGGTCTTTGAAGGCTGACTAAAATCCATCCAGGGGCACCTGGGTGGCTTAATTAGTTAAGTGTCCAACTTCAGCTCAGGTCATAATATCACTGTTAGGGAATTCGAGCCCCTCATCGAGCTCTCTGCTGTCAGTGTAGAACCTCCTTAAGATCCTCTGTCTCCCTCTCTCTGCTCCTCCCCTGCTCAGGTTCTCTTTTTTTTCTCTCTCTGTCACTCTCTAAAAAATAAAATAAACATTTTAAAAAATCCATCCGTATTGTTATTTGGGCAGAGTACTTAATTACTTTGTATGGTTTCCTCACCCGTAAAGTGTGAGTAATAGTATTTACGGCACCATTATTGTGAGGATTAAATTAGAATGCTTGTGAAACGCTTGTGAAACAGTTGAATATTATAAAGTGTTATTACTCTAAGAATCAAAAAACCCACAGAATCTAATAATGGTTAGAAACGTTACATATATAGTTTATCAAAATCAAACCAGTAATAAGATTGGTTTGATTGGCTAAACATCATCAAGAAGGCACTTAATGACTTCAGTAGCATTTTATTAAGTTTACCTTCATAGTGTGTTTTGTTGGGTATTAGAGGCAAAGGAGGAGTATTAAAAATTGGGAAGGTGAAGCATATAAAATTTAAAATAATTTATGGTATGCGTGCAATTTCCTGGACAGTGATGTAACAGTTGCTATTAATTATTCCATCTGCTCTGTTTTAGAGCCCAAGAGATTTGTCAATACAGTAATAAACGTATGATTTATAATCAAAAGAGCAGCCCATGATATGCATTTCGGAGTCTACAACTAGTTACAAATGGAATAGACTGGAGGTAAAAGGATTATTAAAACAAATCTGAAATCACAATCTTAAGCTTGAAAACCATCTGGGATATATCCTAAAATGATTCTTAAGAATACCTAAGACCTGAGGTGACTGGGTGGCTCAGTCAGTTAAGTGTCCTACTCCTGGCTTCAGCTCAAGTCCTGAACTTAAGGTTCGTGAGTTTGAGTCCCATGTTGGGCTCGGCACTGACAGCTGCTTTGGATTCTCCCTCTCTTTCTGCCGCTCTTCCCCTCTCTCTGCCCCCTCCCCTCAAAAATAAATAAAATTTAAAAAATTTTTAATAAAATAAATTTAAAAAGAATACCTAAGATCTTCTTTCTGCTTCTTACTTTTTGGGCCTATAAATAAAAATATCTAAAATTCTAAATACACTATCTGAATGTTAAAAAATTTTTTATGTTTATTTATTTTTGAAAGACAGACAGAGGCAGAGCATGAGCAGAAGAGGGGCAAAGAAAGAGAGACACAGAATCTGAAGCAGACTCCAGGCTCTCGGTTATCAGCACAGAGCCCAATGCAGGGCTCGAACCCACAAACTGTGAGATCATGACCTGAGCCGAAGTCAGAAGCTCAACAGACTGAGCCACCCACGTGCCCCTAGTATCTGAATGTTTGATTGGACTGAGTCTAGATATGTATCTTTTTAGTTAAAACTTTCTTGGTCTGGGATAAGATTAATTTTCCCCCTTACTCAAATGAGAGAGCAATTTTTTGGCCCTCCTAAATTTTAATATTATGTTAAAGGGGTGCCTGGGTGGCTCAGTTAGTTAAGTGTCCAACTTCAGCTCAGGTCATGATCTCGCAGTTCTTGGGTCAAGCCCTGCATCGGGTTCTGTGCTGACGACTCAGAGCCTGGAGCCTGTTTCAGATTCTGTGTCTCCCTCCCTCTCTGCCCCTCCCTTGTTCGTACTCTCTCAAAAATAAATAAACATTAAAAATTTTTTTTAATTATCACGTTAAAAAGACTAAATGGCATATGTATTTTTATGCCTCATTTGACCTCAGTGGTCTTACTTGCGTTCTTCCAAAACTGAATAATAGAATTGAAGCAAGTTTTCTATTTACCTTCCCAGGAGTTCTTATATGCCCGTCTCTTTTTAGCAATATGCCAGGACTACAATTAGATCTGCTCTGTAAATGAAGAGAACTGTGGAGGCTTTTCTCATGCTAAGAGGAGGAAGGAAAACAGATAAGTGATAAAGTCACTTCAGATTGTGGCCAAATGTGGTAACTACTGCTTCCAGTGATCCATCAGACCAGTTAGAATTTTTTCCCAATACTCTTATTCTTGCATTGAAACCTTAGTAATTGCAGGATTGGCTAGGAAGAATAAAATAGAATAAAGAAGAAACAGGAGGAGGCTTGAAAAGTCATATATTGCATAATTTGTCTTTGATTAATCAAAACTTATTTACATATTCTGTTTGGTATTTAAGACTAATGAACATTATAACTCTTAGCGGTATTCAAAAGTCACGGATAGTCTGTGGTTTCTAATTGACCATGTTGTATATACTACAGTGAATTACGTAACTGTAAATTGTGTATTAACATTTAGACAGGAAAGGACATGTTATTTTTATAATTCAACCCTGCATCTATGATCAATATAACATATATCCTAAGGGAGAATAAATTGGGGTTTTTTTTTAATTGTGTGTAAAACATATAACAAAATTTACCATCATAACCTTTTTAATTGTACTCTTCGATAGTGTTAACTATACTCGCATTTTTGTGCAACAGATCTCCAGACCTTTTTCATTTTGCAGTTCTGAAACTCAATACCTGTTAAGTAAAAATTCCCCTCTCTCCCCTCCTGCAAATCCCTAGCAACTACCATTCTGTATTTTGTTCCTATGAATTTGACTACTTTGGATAATCTCATGTAAATGGAATCATGCAATATTTGTTCTTTTGTATCTGGCTAATTTCACTTAGCATAATGTCCTCAAGGTTCACCCATGTTCTAGCATACATCAGAATTTCCTTTTTAAAGCTGAATAATATTCTATTGTATGTATGTTTATACCACATTTTGTTCATTCATTCCTCAGTGGACACTTGGGTTGCTTCTGTCTCTTGGCTCTTGTGAATAGTGATGCCAGAACATGGGCATGTAAATATCTTTTCAAGACCCTGCTTTCAATTCTTTTATATATATATACCCAAAAGTGGGATTGCTGGATCATATCATAGTTCTATTTTAATTTTTTTTTTTTTTTTTTTTTTTTTTTTTTTTGCAAAAGCAAAGGGCTTTATTACGGGCTTAGGCTCCTCGGGGCCTAAACTCGGGCTCACAGACTTTACCGGCGTGGTGGATCCATGCTGAGAGCCTTAATTTTTTTTTTAACTTTAGAGAGCAACTGGGGGAGAGGGGCAGAGGGAGAGAGAAAATCCCAAGCAGGCTCCAGTTCAGCATGGAGCCCAATGTAGGACTCTCAACTGACTGAGCCACCCAGACACCACTATTTTTAAATTTTTTTTAAACCTTCCTACTATTTTCCATAACATCACTGTTTAACAATCTCCAAACCAGTTTATTTCTTTGTGTGTGCTTATAGGATAACTTATTTAGAACTGGACAGAATTTGGTAGTTTTATTAAAAGCCCTAAGCAGATTGGTAGTTTATTTGGCTAATATTTTAATTCTGTTCTGCAAAATGCATGATGTCTGTTCCCAAGGATGTAACATGTCCTCATTAAATTTCTTGATAACATCCTTTCTCTATTCTTAATCAAGCCTAATGAAAGTTAATCTATGTAACAGTATTTATTTTAAACAACTGTTTGTTGCCTAGTTTCTTTAGCTAATGGTATAGTCATAACATTTAGTCATGGATATGTGTTCCTCTAGTGTGTAGTATTTTCTATAGGCATATTGTCTCAAACACTTGTTTTTGGAGGTAACATCACATTAGGTGGTCATGTTTGGTATTAAAAGATCAGTAGTTGAAACTCCACATTTTTCACACAGGTCTGATACCTATGTTCTTGAAAAAGTCAGCAACTTGTGTTATACCCAAAGATTCATTTTAATGCTCAGTTCAAATTGTAAGCAAGTTTTACTTTTAAGAAGTTTAGATTTTCTTGAAGTACATAGAGTCATTCATTTCTTGATCATAGAATTGTATTAGCAGTTAACCTAACCTTCCAAGGTTATGCAGGAAAAGCTAACAAAAGTATTTACAAGGCACTTTTGGAGATAGAGGGACAAGAAAGGACTTTTAAAGATGATTAATAACTTAAAATTTATTTAAAATTTGAGTTTCGGGCTTATGAGAGAAGCATTAGAGGTTGCAGTCAGACTTCTGGTTTCTTTAGAGAGTTACTGCTCCTTTGCTTATTCAGGTGTTAGGGTAGTTCTGATGACCTAGCCATTTGATTTTTTTTTTTTGTGGTTGGGATGGGGAAGAGGAAAAAACACTCCAGTTTCCCTCTCTTGGTCCTCAAAGCTTTTCCACACTCTTGAGTAACTGTTCGCATAAATAAATCATGAGTAGTGGACAGTTACTAGAGCAAGTAGCCATAAGTATCTCATCTCCAGGAAAAGTCTATTGCTTAACTTTTTCTGGCTTATTCTCTTGCTTAGTCAGATGGACAGCTGGAGCTTCATTCTGCTTTCAGAGCAGTTTTGAACTGGGTTTGGTTTTTCAAAATAGAAGTTAATGCACTCATTAGAACTCTGATCCTACTGCCTTTTTCTGAGCCCTTTGAAGTTATATTAGTTCGAAAACCAAAAAGTTTAGTAGGGAAATTACACCAGAAAATTCAGTAGATTGTGTGTAGCTAAATTTTGGTAGACCATGGTATGCCCTTTCACTTTGAGGTCTCTCATTTTCCCCACCCTTTCAGCTTCCCCTTTTCTATTTTCATAGTCTTAGAGGGACTAGCTCAGAGGTTCTTTACCTTTTTTGTGTCATGGACCCATTAGCTGTCCAATGAAGTCTGTGGATCCATTCTAAGAATGTTTTTAAGTGTATAAAGGACAAAGGAAACCAATTACACAGAAATGCAGTTAGCAAAAACTTAAAACAATTTTATATTAGTAACGTGATTTTTAATGCTTTACATAGTAAGATCTAGGGATAGATATAAAAACTGCCATAATTTTTTCAACATTTATTTTTGAGAGAGAGCAGGGAAGGGGCAGGGAGAAAGGGTGGACAGAGGATCCCAAGAAGGCTCTGTGCTGACAGCAGAGAACCCAATGTGGGGCTCAAATTCATCAACCGTGAAATCATGACCTGAGCCGAAGGTGGACACTCAACCAACTGAGCCCCCATCACAATTACTTTTAAATAGAGATGAACATAAATGATACTTTGAGAACTATAACAAGTATAATGTCAAATAAAATTACCTGATTTCTATTAGTTACAGTCTCAAGTATTGCTGTTATTATTATGGTTTGTTGCGTATCTTTGTAATTGAAGAAAATGCTGAATTTCAGCTAGAGGTTAGTGAAAATGAAATTGTAATTTTATCTCCATCTCAGTTCACAGATACCTCCTGAATTCCCCTACTTTAACTCCTTAAAGCTGTACAGGGGGTAATATTGTGAAATCATTTGGGTTAATTAAATATTTAACCAGCTTGTAAAGTAAGATGCACCCTATTCCCAAATCCAATGGACACTAAATTCCATTCTATCAAATACAGAAGCTTTTATAGCATCTGTGCCATTTTTGAAATGTGGTGTGGGAGAGGAGTCACTGCATGTGGTAAAATAATTGCCGCCTCTCCACATCCCAATTCCAGAAGCTGTGAATATTAGGTTATAGAGAGCAAAGAGTGATTAAGGTTGAAGATGGAATTAAGGTTGCTAATCACCTGACCCTTAGGTAGAGAAATTAGCCCTGGTTGTCTGAGTGAGCCCAGTGTAATGACGAAGATCCTTTAAAAATGAAAGAGTTAGAAAGTGACTATGGAAAAAGAATACCTACAGAAGAGAGGTACAGAGAGATGCAACCATTGTTGGCTTTGAAGATAGAGGAAGTAGGCCATCAGCAAAGAAATGTGGGTAGCTTTTAGACTTTAGAAAGATCAAGGCAACAGATTCACCCCTAGAACCTCCGCAAAGGAACATGGTGTTACCATGGCTGTGTAGCCATGGTAACACCTTGATTTTAGCCCTGTGAGACCTACATTAACTTCTTCACAACTGTAAGATAATAAATTTGCATTGTTTAAGCTGTTAAATTTCTGTTGCAGTAGTGATAGAAAATGAATACACGGTGCCGCTTAACTTGTTTTTCCATGGAAGTAGAGGTGGCAAATGGATCAGTATTTCATACCCAGGTCTTTGTGGGTGATTTTTAAAGACTTTGTGATTGCCCTGTTATGTGGGTATAACTTCTGGGCATGGCTTTTTCCTATTTGTCCTTGCCTTGTTACATTAGTATGATCACATAATTCTGTAGCTCTGTCTTGCCTTACTAAATTTGTTTTTTGTGACAGAAAATTAGAACTCTAGTTCCCCAGAATCACGATTACCTTAGCTTTTAATTTAGATTCAATCTCTAAATGCATTTGAGGGTTTTAAAAGTACTACCCTTTTGAGATTCCTTGCATAATCCAAGGCTTCTGCCTGGAGCAAAGAGCAGCTGAGCAATATAAGGAAGAATCACAACTGGTTAACCTAAAGGGAAGTTACCCAGAATCACAGTTACCCAGGTCTGTCCTTCCCTGAGCTAAGAACATTGTGTTAGTGGCCTGGCCTCATGGTTTGAGGATGGTAACTGGTGAGGAATACCTGTTTGCTCTTAGCACATATGCTGTCACTGCAGATCTTTCTAGTGCCTCTCTGAGAGTTAGATTAGGTTGTCTGTGTGCCTTGTAATTACACACACAAGTACTTGAACTTTTAAACAGGCATATTAGTGGAACGACCTGCTAGAATTAACAGCCAAAAGGATGTAGCAAGTGTTGGATACCCTAGCCTAGGCTTCTGTCACTAAAGAAAGGATGACTCCTTTATTTCAGAAAAGGAGAAGGGCGGGGGGACAGGGAAGTAGGCAGGGCTGTTGTCTTGCTTTACTAACTATATCACAACCATACTGTTTTCATCACAGAAAATAGTTTTATCTGTTGCCTAGAAATTTAGCCCCCTTCAAACATATGGAAGGGTACCTAGGTGGCTCAGTCGGTTAAGGGTCCAACTTCAGCTCAGATCATGAACTTGTATGTAGTTCAAGCTCTGTGTCAGACAGTGCTGACAGCTCAGAGCCTGGAGCCTGCTTTAGATTCTGTGTCTCCCTCTTTCTCTCATCCACCCCAACTTGCTCGCGCTCTCTCTCTCTCTCTCTCTCTCTCTCTCTCTCTCTCTGAAAAATAAATAAAGATTAAAAATATTTAAAAAAAACAGACGGATAGTTTTGTGGTTTACTGACAAGAAGTTTTTAAAATATGAATTATAAAGCAAAGCTTATTTTTAGTATTCATCTTACAACTCAGCATAATCAAGTAACTCTCCCCTCCCCCCAAATGAGTCCTTCCTGAAATTTTAACTGTTGATTCAGAATTAGCTTTTTATTTTTTTAAGTTTATTTATTTATTTTGAGAGAGTGAGAGAGAGAGAGAGAGAGAGAGAGAGAATCCCAAGCAGGCTCTGCGCTGTTAGCTGTAGGGCTCAAACCCACAAACTGTGAGATCATGATCTGAGCTGAAATCAAGAGTTGGACCCTTAACCAACTGAGCCACCCAGATGACCCCCAAATTAGATTTTTAATATAAATTATACCTTAATAATACTGATTAAAGATTAGACTTTTGGGGCACCTGGGTGGCCTAGCTGGCTGAGCTTACTACTTTGACTCAGGTCATGAGGTCTCGCAGTTTGTGGATTTTGTGCTCTGCATCGGGCTCTGTGCTAATAGCTCAGGGACTGGAGACTGCTTCAGATTCTCTGTCTCCCTGTCTCTGCACCTCCCCTGCTCACGCCTACTCTCTCTCCAAAAGAAGCATTAAAAAAATATATCCCAAGGAAATAATCAGATGTGGAGGTACATATAGGGATGAGTATCACAGCATTATTTGTAAACCTGTAAACTGTAAGTGTCCCTTCTTAGGGAGATGACTATGTTGTGGATACCCATACAATAGAGAGTTAAATCACTAAAAGTGTGATTTTTGTACAACTCTTGAGGACATGAAAAAATGCTCAGATAGTGGGGCGGGGTCGGGAACAGAATACAAAGCTTTACACACATAGAAGATTAATTTTGTAAAAGAACTGCAGAGGAAAGAATAGGGTAGCAAATACAGTAATCAGTCTATCTTCAGCTTTCTTTGAACTCAATCGGGAGTAGTTTGATTTGGGGGATGGAATTCCAGAGTATATATAAGAAGTTTTCTATTCTCACAGGTAGTTGTTACCTAGCATACTTGGAGCACATGTCTTTGTTTTTATCACAGTTCTGGTCAAGTGACTTATGGTTTGTGCTTAAAATAGGGTCTGGGGGAGGGAGAGAGACAGATAGCCATGCTCCAGTTGTCTTTGGAGTGTCTTATCCATCTGGATCTGTCTTTCATGATTATTATAAAGAAAGGGAGGCTGCTGTTCTAGCATTGCTCCATGAACTGTTCTTAGTCTTTGGTAGTCTGTGGTAAAAATGGTAAATTCTAACCTGTGCCTTTCCTGTTGCCTTAGTCTCCCTGATGAACTAGTAAGTTACATTTGGAAATATATATATATATATATACATGTGTGTATATATGCATACATAAGCGTGTGTGTGTATATATATATATATATATATCCTTAAATTTTTTTTAATGTTTTATTTATTTTTGAGAGAGAGAGAGAGAGAGAGAGAGACAGCGTGAGCAGGGGAGGGTCAGATAGAGAGGGAGACACAGAATCTGAAGACAGGCTCCAGGCTCTGAGCTAGCTGTCAGCACAGAGCCTGACGTGGGGCTTGAACTCACGAACTATGAGATCATGACCTGAGCCGAAGCCTGATGCTCAATCAGTTGAGCCACCCAGGCGCCCCTGTATTTATTCTTAATGTGCCTCAAGCTTTAATCTCTCCTAGATCTCCATTTGGAAATGACTAGTATCTGTGATATCTGTGAGATTTGAATTAAAAGAAATCAGGTGGCTTTTTGTGAGATTCCCATACTGTACAAGAGCATAGGAATATGTATAGGAAGGAAATGTGTGTATGTAGGAAAGTAGTTGGCAATGCCTGAGGCAAAAGGGAACCCTGGATTTGGTTTTGCCCTATTATTTGTTGTCTTGGTCTCCGCAGTAATTTTTTTGTTGTTTTAAACACCTAGAAAATAGGATCACGGTCTCTGAGTTGGTATAACATTTAAGCATATGCAACTGAGTATTCATTAAATTTTTATTAGTATAGAAAAGTTCTAGTAGGAGCACTGTTTAAAATGGTCTACATATTGGTAGCGGTTTCTTTGCCTGAGGGTGGCTCCAACCAATATTGAGACTGAGCTGTTTGTGTGGCAAATTCAGAGTACCCATTAGATCGGTCATTTTACTTTGTTCTGTTGGGTCAGAAAAGGCCAGTTTCTGAGGAACAAACTCCCTCGGATTTGTTAAGGAAATGTTTCATAAAAGATTCCTTAAGTCAGGTCTTTTAACTGATTTGGCCTTGGGGTCTGACTTCAAAATGCTGCAATACCACACCATGGCTTTTGAAGCCAGATTCCCAGCATTCTGTTCATGTTCTGCACAATCCAGCTTTGTTCACTCTGGTACCGGTTTGGGGCCCCACCCGACCCTTGTTTGTGGGTGATCTCGGAGCTTTTGATAAAGGCCATCAACTGACTGTATTTTTACCATGTGCCCAGGAGGCTAAGTGTGACTGGTCTTTACTCTGCTAGCCTGGCATGGGTATGGTTGAAAATTGTTTGTGTAATTTAAGGATGAAATTATCTTTTTATCAGATAAGTTGTATTTATGAACAAGATTAGATGTAAAGTGTCATACCTTCCTTTCCCTGTCAGGGAGTCAGTAATATCTACACAACTGGCTCTCTGTGAACAGTTTAGCCACGGCCACACCCCACATCGGAAGCCAGGATCAGAGCTTTAATTCTGCACTCCAGTGTGGTGTACTGATCACTAGAATGTGCCCCATCAGCATTTGAAAGAATAAAGGTCGTCAAGTGAGAAGGAGAAATGCATTTGGATAGGTTCTTTTGAAAATTATCTTGTGTACACCTACCCATGTCAGTATCATGTGCTTTGGGGTAGGGCATTTCAGCAAGGTTATGGTGTTAGAAATTAACCGTGAAATGTGTAAGTTTATTTTAGCTCTGATTACTTGGGCAGCACTTACATCACTAATGATGATTTGCTGCTTATTAAACTGACTGAATTGTGAGTCTGTCGTCCCCTAAACACCTGTGGATGCGACTGAGGGATGCATTAAAAGTCGCTTTCTAGGTTTGTTTTTAACGGTACTGTTTTATTCAGAGTATTGCTTCATTTTCAGAGTAAGCCCCAGTCTCCAAAGAGAGTTGCTTCCCTTCCCATCAACAATGGCTCCAAAGAAAATGGGATCCATGAGGAACAAGACCAAGAACCACAGGATCTCTTTGCAGGCAAGTATGGTCTCATAACTTATACTAGAAGTCTTATAAGTTGCTGAGTTAAGCAAGATGTATACTGGAAACATAACTCCAGGTAAGGATATGATTATGGAGGATTTCAAATCATGTAGAATATAGTTGCTGCCATCAGGATTCTAACAGGCTTAGGGAGTAAGACATAAACATACAGATACAGTTAGACAAGCTACTAAACAATATAAATGTGACAAGAAAAATGCTAGAAATACTAAGTCTTGGATCTTTGTTTGAGATCAGACTAAAGTAGTAGCTTTAGACTTTTATGACCAAGACTCCTGGTAAGAATTACATTTTGTGTCATAATCCAAAATATACACATATAAAATTGAAACAAAGCTTTATTAAGTGACTTGCCTTTACAATTAAATCTGAAATTTTCTATTGTCTCTCCTTTTTTTTTAATGGTATTTGCAATCCATTGAATTGATTTCATAGTTCACCAATGAGCCACACCTGTAGTTTGAAAAACAGTATGGTATGGGGTTTCTTTCTTTTTTTTTTAGTTTTTTTTTTTTTTAACATTCATTTTTGAGAGATGGAGAGAGACAGAGCGTGAGTTGGGGAGGGGCAGAGAGAGAGAGAGAGAGAGAGAGAGAGGGATACACAGAATCTGAAGCAGCCTCCAGGCTCTGAGGTATCTGTCATCAAAGAGCCCGATGCGAGGCTTGAACTTACAAACCATGAGAACCTGAGCTGAAGTTGGACACCTAACCGACTGAACCACCCAGATGCCCCTGGTGTGGGGTTTATTAATCTTGGCATTATTAACATTTTGGGCCCAATAATTATTGAGAGGGCCTCCCTGTTTTCAGCACGGGGTGATTTTGCCCCCCAGAAGACACTTGGCAATAGTGAGAGCCATTTTTGGTTGTCACACTTGGGAGTGCTATTGGTACCTGGTGGATAGAGGCTGTAAATGCTGCTAAAAACCCTGTAACACACAAGACAGACCCTTACAAAAAATTATCCAGCTCAAAATGTCAGTAGTGCCCACACTGAGATACGCTGGTCTAGAGTGACCTTGGAAGACTTCCTGGAAGAAGCAGGATTTATGTAGGAGAAAAAGGAGAAATGGTACAAATGGTTGGGCAGGCTTGAGAGCCAGTCAATAAACTTGGATCAGAGCAAGGAGTTCTTAGAGAAGCCATGAAAGATAAGGCTTGAAATGTAGTTTAGAAGGGTTTTAGACATCAAGAATAATTGCAGTTTGAATTTTCATCTTGTCAGTTAAGAGCCACTGGCCATTTTGAGTAAAGAAAGTGATATCAGGGGCACCTAGGTGGCTCAGTCGGTTAAGCGTTTGACTCTTGATTTCAGCTCCGGTCCTCTTCTCCCGGTTCATGGGTTCAAGCCCCATGTTGGGCTCTGTGCTGACAGTGCAGAACTTGATTGGGATTTTCTCTCTCTGCCCCTCCCTGCTTGCACATGCACTTTCTCTCAAAATAAATAAATAAACTTAAAAAAAAAATAAAGTGATTTGGGTAAAGTAATGTTTTAAGAAGACTAATCTAGTGGAATTACTGTGTAAAATGGATTGCGGTAGAGAAAAACAAGATAATTCAGAAGGTACTTACAAATTTGTTTAAGAATGAAATGGCAGGTACCTGCCTGGTTCAGTCATTAGCGTCTAACTTGGGCGTAGGTCATGATCTCATGATTATTGAGTTTGAGTTCCACATCAGGTGATTTCAAGCCCCATTTCAGGTGCGCCCTGTGTCATTCTCTCTATCTCTGCCCCTGTTGCTCACTTGCACCCTCTCTCTCTCAAAAAAAAAAAAAAAAAAAAAAGAAGAAAAGAAAAGAAGAAAAGAAAAAGAATGGCATGGTAATGACTGGAAAAAAAAGGATAGAAGTGGGAAGGGAAAGGTGAAAACTTTTCAAAAGAGCAATCAACAAAATTTGGTGTTGGTGTTAGTGATTGGATGTAATGGACATCCAAAAATGGGGATTGAAGATGGTGTCAAAGGTTTCAAGTCCAGGAGCGCCTAGGTGGCTCAGTCAGTTGAGCGTCAGGCTTCGGCTCATGTCATGATCTCACAATTCGTGGTTTCGAGCCCCGCGTTGGGCTCCATGCTGACCGCTAGCTCAGAGCCTGGAGCCTGCTTCAGATTCTATGTCTCCCTCTCTCTCTCTGACCCTTCCCTGCTCATGCTGTCTGTCTGTCTGTCTCTCTCTCTCAAAAATAAATAAAACATTAAAAAAAAATTTTTTTTAAAGGTTTCAAGTCCAATGATTAAGAAGAAAATGAGCATTTTGAGAACTACATTCTGAAAGAAGAAACTAACTTTGAGGGAAAAGCGAGTTTGGGTTTTAAGATATTTTAAATTCGAAATGCCCAGGAGGTGACTTGAATTGTAGTACTCTACCTGGGGAGAGAGAGAGGAACTGGCCACATAGGAGTTGTTTCCCTGGAGTGAGCTCCTCAGAGAAGAGTGGTGAGGAAAGGGAGATATGCAAGGGCAGAGGGTAGCATCTTGGGAAGGTCCTCTAATTAGAACTCTGATAGGAAATTTAAAAGACGTGAACGTGGGGCACCTGGGTGGCTCACTTGGTTAAGTGTCAGACTTTGGCTCAGTTCATCATCTCACAGTTCGTGAATTTGAGCCCTGCATCAGGCTCGGTGCTGACAGCTCGGAGCCTGGAGCCTGCTTCAGATTCTGTGTCTCCCTCTCCCTCTGCCTCTTCCCTGCTTACACTCTGTCTCTCTCCCTCAAAATACATAAACATTAAAAAAAAATTTTTTTAAAGACATGAAAGAGAAGTTAGAAGGACTTCAGTGACTTCTTAGAAGATTTTCCAATTCCCTCTCTCTGAAACGTAAAGTGTACACTGTTTGTTCTGGTAGTAGTTTTGAATCAATTACTGGAACAGAAATGCAATTATCTAATGAATTATCTTTAGTTATATGGCATGTTAAAAAGGGTTTTTTACTCTCTGGGCCTTTAACATTCATATTATCTTTCCTTATAAGAAGAACTTGAAATCCTTGTATGACTGTGTTACCCCCATGGCTGGATTTTATGTACCTGAACATGTAGGAAATCTTTCACGGATATATTTATGAGTAATGAAGATTCTGATAGACTTCGGTCCACTACTGCTTTCGTAAGCAGCCAATACCTGCCTCACCACTAAGAAAGGAACATAAGACATCTGCAGAAAGGAATACCTATAATGAGACATTAGTTCAGGACTTGAGTACCTTCTCAGATGTCTTAGATATGGTGGAGATTTAAATGTTCTGATTTTATTTTCCATGTGATTAGTTCAGTGACAATCTTAGTGTCTATGATGGAGCTCAAAGTCTTTTCCATTACTCTTGTCAAGAGTTCAGAGGAAAAAAAAGCACCTTTTTAAAAAATTTTTTAATTTTTATTTTAGTGAGAGAGCAAGCATAAGCAGGGGAGAAGGACGGAGGGAGGGTGGGAGGGGGAGAGAGAGAAAGAGAGAGAGAGAGATCTCAAGCAGGCTCCATACTCAGTGAGGAGCCCAACAGAGACCCCAATTCCATCATCATGGGATCATGGCCTGAGCTGAAATCAAGAGTCAGACGCTCAGCCAACTGAGCCACCCAGGCTACCTGGGAAGAAAGAAAAAACAAAAACAAAAACACTTTCTAATGTAAGTTTAGGCATCTTTGTCACATGAATGTCAATATAAGATACACAACTCTTAAAAAGGCTTTCAGTAGCACTTAAGAAGTGAAAAGTTTATTTTTTATTTTTAAAAAATAAACATTTTTAATGTTTATTTATCTTTGAGACAGAGACAGAGTGCAAGCAGGCGAGGGGCAGAGAGAGAGAGACAGAGACACAGAATCTGAAGCAGGGTCCAGGTTCCAAGCTGTCAGCGCAGGGCTTGAACTCAAGAACCATGAGATCATGACCTGAGCCAAAGTCGGATGCCCAATTGACTGAGCCCTTCAGGGGCCCCCTGAAAGGTTTAAAATAGGTACCTCCAGGGTGCATGGTGGCTCATTCAGTTAAGCACCTGACTTCCTGCAGGTCATGATCATGCAGTTGGTGGGTTCAAGCCCTCCATCGGGCAGAACCTGCTTCACATTCTCTCTCTCTGCCTCTCTGCCCCTCTTCAACTTGCATGTGCACACTCTCTCAAAGTGCCTTCCTCTTTCATTTCCAAACACATTGTTATTTATTTACTTGGGGCCTACATGATGTATCTTCAACCTACTTCAGTTGGTTGCTTACTCCAAAGACCCCTACTATCTTGAGATGTTTATCATGTGTACTTTATTTTGTTTCGTACTCCCACACCAAGGTCAGATTACATAACCGCCTTTCTTCTTTTTTTGGTAGGCACCAAATTCCAACAGTGTGGCATCGTGTTTATAGACATGATTCACGTTTAATGATTAGAACCTTGATCTAGGACTTAGCTATACTTTTTAGACCTCCATCTCTGGTTTCATTTTAGCTCCAAAAGAATGTCTAGAAAAGAAAAAGAAATAGCTCTCTTTGAATTTTCTAAGACTAAAATTGAATGCCTATTGATCAGGTCAAACCCAAGTAGATATTTATATTTTTCTTTATTAAGGAAAAAAAAATCTTAGTTCTTTAGATTTTGAACTTCTAGCTCCATTGCTCCAAGTTGAAAGTACATTCTTTTTATTAGTAAAAAAAAAATTTAATGTCTAAAAATGGTACAAATGCTCTCTTCAATTCCCCTTTCTAGAACACTTAAGGAATGAGTTGTTCTGCTCAACGAGATTTTCCCAGATAGGCAAAAGCAGCTTCAAGCACTATTTTTTTTAACTGTTTTTATTAGAAAGATTTTAGGATATTACTACATCTTTTTTTCCCCCTTGGATAGCATGTGTTAAACATAATCTTTGCAAGATGATCTAAAACTGTAATTGTAAACAATTTTCTTAACATTTATTTTTGAGAGAGAGAGAGAGAGTACAAGCAGGGGAGGGGCACAGAGAGAGAGAGAGAGAGAGAATGAATCTGAAGCAGGCTCCAGGCTCTGAGCTGTCAGCACAGAGCCTGATGTGGGGCTTGAGTCCACGAACCTTTGAGATCATGACCTGAGCCAAAGTCGGACGTTTAACTGACTGAGCCACCCAGGCGCCCCTGTAAGCAATTCTTAAACTGTGCTAAATCAACATAGAAATTCTCAAGTGTGACAAATAGTGCCTTTTCCCAAGTGTTATTGTGTTTGTATGTTGGGTATATTTTTTCTAGCTTAATGGTTTTTCTGATTTCCTTTGATGTCATTTTTTGCTGACAATACATCTAACTCTAGCTGAACTTACTCTTCTTTTACAAACAATTACAACAGAAATAAATAGAGTTTATATAAGGTTTTAAGGGACTATTCCTAAGAGTAAAGTAAATTGGTACACTAACTTTGACTACGTAGTCTTTTGCTTAATAGCAGATTCTTGCCTAAATTTTAGGTAGGAGAGTGTAGCCAAGCAGTTATATTTGGAAATGGGAGAGTTTGTTCTGCCAAGCTTGTACCAAAAGAGCACTTCCCTTACCATCCTCCCCTTTCATACATGTAAAAATTTCTTTTCTTCTCTTGTTCTATTCACCTGGGTCAAATTTCTCGACTCTTGCTCGAAAAGACTCTTGCTTAGTTTGAAAACATGTAAGTATTTCGAGTGGTTGCTGTTGTTTTTTGTCTCTTAGCCTATATATCTGAAGTTCAGAAAATCAAAGACCCATTATTGATATTCATTGTAAAATATCAACTATTTTTAGATGCAACAGTGGAGCTCTCCCTGGACAGTACACAAAATAATCAGAAGAAAGTGCCGGCAAAAACACTGATTTCTCTTCCTCCACAGGAAGCTACAAATTCTTGTAAGCCCCAGCCAAGCTATGAGGAGGTGAGAATTTGTGCTATTGGTCTTGTTTCTTTTGGATTTTTAGGACTGTGTTGCCATCTAAAGTTCAGTTAAGTATGAAACTTGAGAAAATATTTATGAAGAAGACTTTTATAGTTAATAGATAGCCAAAATCCAATAAAGAACTCTTTATTGGGCAAAGTATGAATTACCTAGAGGATAACACAGAGGCTTTCAATGAACACTAATGATAAGTAATGTCTGAAGCTCCCATATTCAAGAGTATAGTCTTTCCTCATTCCCTCTTTAGCCCCACAGAGGCAAGTCTTCCAAAATCTAGTAATTATTCATTATGATCAAAGTAAGGTTTTAGGTGAATAGATGTAACAAAGACTTTTGCGTAAGCTTCACCTTAAAATTGTGGAGGTTGATTCATTGGGATTGTTGGGAATGGACAGAGCTTAACACCGATGTATAGAAGGGTATAAATTAATGTTATATTGAAACAAGGTAAGTGCAGGGTAAAATTAATAGCTTTTTTTGTGTATTAACTCTCATGGTTTGTCTTCTCTTTAAAAGCTAGAGGAAGAAGAACAGGAAGACCAATTTGATTTGACAGTTGGTATAACTGATCCTGAGAAGATAGGTAAGTGTACTTGAACATCCTTCTGATGTTAGGATGTGGCCAATGAAAGCATGGCTAGCCAGTTTCTACATGGTTCCCTCTAGATCTGAGTTAGGAAATGTGAAATATTTATCACTGTCTTTCTTATAAGATTATATCCATTGCTGTGCTTCTAAGGCTATAAATAGGAGTTACCTAGTACTTTATTAGGCTTTTCTTTGCTTTTAGGGAAAAAAAATCAGAGACATTAAATACTATTAGAATTCTTTCTTAAAGATTTTATTTTTAAGTCATTTCTACACCTGACATGGGACTTGAACCTACAACCCTAAGGTCAAGAGTTGCATGCTCCATTGACTGAGCCAGCCAATGCCCCAGAATCCTTTTTTAAAAACCCAAACATTGTGGGGTGCCTGGGCTTAGTCGATTGAGCATTCAACTTCGGCTCAGGTCATGATCTCACAGTTTGTAAGTTCGAGCCCTGCATTGGGCTCTCTGCTGTCAATGCAGAGCACGTTTTGGATCCCCCTTTTGTCCCCCTCTTTCTGCCCCTCTTCTACTTGCCCTTTTCTCTCAAAAATAAAAAAACAAAAAACAAAAAATTGCTTTTTCCCACAGAGTTGATGAGACCATTTTACTTTTCTTTGAAGTCTTAAATTCTATTTAAGCATCCTAAAACATATTCCAAAATTTGAGGATACTGAGTTTGTTTTTCCCCTAAAAAGTTTGGAATTCTTTTTATATGTTATTTATCATGCATTCTTGATAGCCTAAAGTATCTAAGTCTGCATCTCTTTTTGACAGGTAATGCTTGAAGGACTCGGTTGAATTTTGGTCAAGTTTTAAGGAAGTTAGGTTTTCAAAAAGCATAATACATAATTTTGGCCAGAACTTGGATTTTTATGGATGGCCTTCCCATGTTGCAAGCTTGTGAAAGCTATTATTGAGCAGAGAGCAACAGGCTTCAGTTTTCCTTGTTCTAGGTACAGTCCCTGAGAGAAGAGACTTTGCAGAGCTTCTCCTCCTGCTAAACACGGGTGCTGTTTATATGTTCAAGAGGAAAATGTAATTTCCAACCCTTTGTTCTGAACTAGAAACAGGAATTAAAAAAAAATTTTTTTTTAATGTCTATTTAATTTTGAGAGACAGAGCCAAGTGTGAGCAAGGGAGGGGCAAAAAGAGAAGGAGAGACAGAATCCAAAGCAGGCTCCAGGCTCTGAGCTGTCAGCACAGAGCCTGATGCGGGGCTTGAACCCACAAACTGCGAGATCATGACCTGAGCTGAAGTTGGAGGCTTAACTAACTGAGCCACACAGGCACCCCTAGAAACAGAAATTTATAAACTGTCATTAGACTTTATGCCCAAATGGTATGTCATTAAACTGTTGAATTTGACTTTTCCTAGATTGTTGTACTAGTAGGATGTTTATGAGCATTTTATACAGTTTCCTTATCCAATAGTAGAGGAAACTGAGGATCAATAGGTGAATGCAGCTTTCCCGTCAGGTGACAGTGTGGTCCATGGTAGAACCTGGGCCAGTACTTTGGATTACATGGTGGGGTTACTTTTTGCCTTTCTAATGTTTATAAGTATTTATAAGCATATTGATTTTGAGCTCATTATTACCTGCTTTAAATCCTTACTAGAATAAGAACAGTTGAATAATACTAATTGTTTTAATATTTAAAAGCCATGATTTTTTTTAATGTTTTTTCATGTATTTTTGAGAGAGAGAGAGAGAGAGAGAAATAGCGTGAGCAGGGGAGGGTCAGAGAGAGGAGTCACAGGATCTGAAGACAGGCTCCAAGCTCTGAGCTAGCTGTCAGCACAGAGCCTGACGAGGGGCTCAAACCCACGAACTGTGAGATCATGACCTGAGCCAAAGTCGGACACTTAACCGACGGAGCCACACAGGTGCCCCTAAAAGTCATGATGTTTAGGGGTAGCCTGGGTAGCTAAGTGTCTGACTTAAGCTCAGATCATGATCTCACTGTGCATTCGAGCCCCATGTGGGACTCTGTGCTGACAGCTCAGAGCCTGAAGCCTCCTTCAGATTCAGTTTCTCTCTGTCTCTCTGCCCCTCCCTGACTCATTCTCTCTCTCTCTCTCTCTCTCTCTCTTTCTCTCTCTTTCTCTCTCTTTCTCTCTCTTTGTCCCTCTCTCAAAAATAAACATTCAAAAGTTAAAAAAATAATAAAAGTCATGAAGTTTAATAGACCAGAAGAGGGAAGGCATGTATTAGTTTTCCTAGGACTTCTGTAACAAAGTACTACAAATACAGTGTTTAAAACAACAGGGATATATTTGCTTAGAATTCTGAAGACCAGAATTATGAAATCATGGTGTCAGCAAGGCCATTCTCCTCTGAAGGTACTATAGAAGGTTGTCCTGTGGCTCTTCTCTAGCTTCTGGGAGCCTCAGGTATTCCTTGGCTTATAGCTCCATCACCCCAGTTTCTGCTGTCATTGTCACATGGCATTCTTCCTGGGCATCTTCACATTGTTTTCTCTCTGTATGTGTCTGTCCCTGTGTCCACATTTCTCTTTATAAGGACAGCAGTCATATTGAATTAGGGCCCACTACTCCTGACCTCATTTTTACTGATTGCTTTCATAAAGACCCTGTTTCCAAATAAGGTCACATTCTGAGATGCTGGCAGTTAGGGCTTTCAACATTATCTTTTTGGGGGTACAGAATTCAATCCACAACAGCAATTTAAACATCCTGTGGATCAGATTTATTTAAACACGAATCACTTTGGTGATAAACTTTCATTCCCTATACCATAGTCTAGATTCTCAGTCCTGTTGATGCCAAGAAACCAGCCAGCTAAAGCATGTTCATATTCAAGACCTGATCTTGGGGTGCCGCAGCTGGCTCAGTTATTGGAGCATGTGACTCTTGATGTCAGTGTTGTGAGTTTGAGCCCCATGTTGAATCTAGAGATTACATTAAAGAAAAAAAAAGACCTGATCTTTACAACAACATCTGTTTGTGTGGGCTGTTTATTCAACATGTGCTTCTCCTTCCCACACACATCTAAATAAATTAGAAACTGGGGTGCCTGGCTGGCTTACTTGGTAGAGTATCCAACTCCTCATCTCAGGGTCATGAGTTAAAGCCCTACATTGGGTGTAGAGATTATTTAAAACTTTGGTGCACCTGAGTGGCTCAATCGGTTGGGACTCTGACTCTTGATTTTGGCTCAGGTCATGATTTCACGGTTGAGTTTATGAGATCAAGTCCCGGGCTTTCAGCGCAGCCTGCTTAGGGTTCTCTCTTTCCCTCTCTCTCTCTGTCCCTCCCCTGATCGTGTGTTCTTTCACTCTCTCAAAATAAATAAACCTTTAAAAAAATGAAAATAAAAAATAAAACCAACCAAATAAATAAATAGGATCCCACTTTTTAAAAAATTTTTTTAAAAATTTTTTTGACATTTATTTATTTTTGAGAGACAGATCATGAGCAGGGGAGGGGCAGAGAGAGAGGGACACACAGAAGCAGGCCCCAGGCTCTGAGCTGCCAGCACAGAGCCTGACGCGGGGCTTGAACCCACGAACTGTGAGATCTGACCTGAATGCAGTCGGACGCTCAACTGACTGAGACACCCAGGTGCCTTGATAGGATCCCACTTCTACCAGGATGTGCTTTTTAGAGCCGTGGTAATTTGTATATTCCATATCTAACTCTCTGAAATTATTTAGGAAGTTAATGTAAATTTAAAACTGCTGTATCACTAGCCCATTTCCATATTTTATGAACTCTTTGTGTACATATGGGTATGTTTTTCCTCACTCACTGCCTCAGTAAAAGCAGCTGATATGCAGGCAAACTGACGGTCTTGCTTTGCTGTTATGTGTTATGTATGTTTGCCCTTAGGCTTCCTTTTTTGCAGGTACTAAATTATGGGATTGACCACTTGGAAATCTGACTATGACCTATGAATGAAATTTTGAATACTTTTTCTATAATGTAAATTTAGGTGTTCTTTTTTTCCTTTTAACAGTGATAAACATTCTTAGTAGTGTTAGGCAATGTAGTATAAGTGGTTTAGAAGGGACCTAACAGTGGTAACTGATATGCAGTAATTTCTAAGGTTTAGCTTATGATTTCTGTTTTACATACACCCTTTTGGTAGGATTAGAAAGGTAGACAAGCCCTGGATAATCTCCAAATTCTCTGTGTACTTTATAAAAACAGGCCTTCCTAGCCATCTCATTGAGACCAGGTTGCAGTATGTGACCCTGCTGATCCAGTACTACACCTTCTTCCCCTGGGCCCTCTCCCAAGACCAGTTCAGAATCATAAGCATCTAGTAGTTGTTGATGTAGGTTTTCCTGTTTGGTGGGAGGAAGAATTGAGGAGTGGAGAAGAAGGGAACAAAACCAACCCAAAATACCAGATTTTAGCACTGAAGCTTTGTCAGAGTCCACTGTATGTCTTTTCACTGCTCAGAGAGTCAATGGTGGCTTTATGTCCCTAAGTGCTCTAGATCAGAACGCTACCACAGAGAAAAACAATTGCTTGAATCTCAAATTATTTAACAGTGAAAGGCTTTTTCAGAAAAATAATTCCTCCAGGAAAGAGATTTGTGTGACATCAGGCAGCCGAAGCATCTTCCTGCCAGGCCCTTTGCTCCGGGTGAAATTGCTAGATGAGAGAGGTCAGTGTCCCCCAGCACCAATGGAGGGGTCCGTGACAGTATTTCTGAAAAAGCAAACCGAGCCCAGAGCTAGCTTAGGGTAGAACTGCTTGTTTCCTTTTACATCAGTTGCTTCCTTCTTTTTCTCCTGCTTTATACAGCAAGAGAATTGTTTGGTTTTAGGCAGATGTGTATAACCAGCCCAAATATTGGCATGGTAACAACCGATGGATTGTCAGTATCCAGTGCTGCTTTGTGGAGGGTATAAATGGAGCCTGGCCTTGAAACAGGGGGCTGTCTCTCTTGTCTAACTCAACCTGGGGCCCCGCCAACATCCGTGGGGGCATGATATGTGCCACAGAGACCTTAAGGCAAAGTAGGGGATTGTAGGATAGTTTATAAAGCTTGGAGATGAAACAAGTACCTCTTCTTATACATGACTCCTGTGGCTTATGATTCCTGGTTAGATGTTCGCAAGATAAGCACCACTTCGGTTTACAAAATAATCCTCTCGTGCTTTCTTGTTTTTCCACAGGGGATGGTATGAATGCCTATGTAGCCTATAAAGTTACAACACAGGTGAGTCCAAGTGGTCCAGCTGGTGACCAACTTAATAGACTTGGGTGTTTATACCAAGAAGGTCATCACTCAGATTGTTTCTGGGTATTTCTTTAGTCTCTTTGCCAACATCCTTCTTCAGGTTTACTCAAGATGGAGCAAGCCTGCATCCCTTTGGTAATCTCATCTGAGCCTTTCCACTTTTCTTCCAGAGAGCTAACACTTCAGTGTGAAACTTTGTAAGTTTTATTAAGACATGTGGTATCTCTGATATTTTCCCGTCCTTCGTAGGAACTTTGTGGCTTAGAACTAGTTTGGGGGCTTGCCCCAAACTATGTCATCTGTTTAAAAATCGTCAGGTCTTATGAGGTTTCCTATGTGGAGCTTCTTTTAATACTTTCCCTACCCTTTTACCCCTCAGGTCTGGTCTTCCTTTTTTATATAACATTAATGCATACAAAACTTACACAATGTTGTATGCAGGTTATGAAGCATAAAAAATGAAGCCCCAAACCTACCACCGGTCTTAAGATGAGTACCACTGAATCCACCTGCGTGTCTCTCCCTGTCATACGCCTGCCTCACACCTTAAGGGCAACCACTCTCCTGAGTTGTCTCTCATTTCCTTTATAAAAATTGTTCACATATGTATCTCTAAACAGTATCTACTGTTTCGCTTTGTCCTTAAGTTTCATAAAAGCGGCATCATGCTGAAAATAGTGCTTTCTTCACTAGCATTGTTTCTCAGACCCATCTATGTTGTGTGTAGCTGTAGTTAGTCCGTCGTGTGATTATAGCGTAATATATTTATCCGTTTTCCTGTTGTGAAATGTTTCCGGTTTCTGTAATTAGGACCACGACCACTCTTGCACATGTCTCCTAGTGCACACGTAGAAGAGTTTCTCTAGCGTATGTAGAACCAGGAGGAGTCCCCCAGGGTACTAAGTAAAGCACTTGTTGAGGAAAAGGAATACAAACTTTCGTTTTTTGTGTTTTTTTTTAATACAAACTTTTTAAAAAAGTCTTTGCACCAATTATACTCCCATTTGCATGTGTAAAAGTTCCCATTGATACACTTCCTTGCTAATAGTTGGCAAGGACAGCCTCCTTAGATTTTGCCTGCCTGGTGAGTATTAAATGATCTGTCAGCATGATGTAGACCTCGTCTTTTCTCACTAGAAGTCTCATTTATATTGTTTCATTGCTACTTGTTGGCCTGCCACCTGTGGTTCTAGATCCTGTGACACTTCAGAGATTAAAGTATCTACAGTGTAGACATTTCACCTGATCCTTTCTCTTCTCATCTGCAGTTTTACTGCTTTAATTCCATTGGCAAATACCCTTAATACGGCAGTACGATATGAATAGGTTGTAGGTGACCATAGATTTCCACTTTAAACTAGACTTCAACATCTGTTTCCTTTTAGACCACATGTTCTTAACCTGGAAGTAGAAGTGGATTTGAATTTAATTAGTTGGCTGTGTAATGCTGTACATTTTATTTTAGGCATTTAAAATTCTTACTCTGAGAAGGACTCTGTAGACTCCCAGACACCCAGAGGGGACTGTAGTTCAAAAAGGTTAAGAATCTCGGCTTTGGAGAAAAGAGTTATTTGCCAGGTGGCTAAAGGACAGGGATCTAGGAAGTAAATTCCTTTCACATCAGCCAGTCTTCTATTTGAAATGATATCGCCTTGTGTTTTTTCTGTCCCTAAGACAAGCTTACCAATGTTCAGGAGTAAACAGTTTGCAGTGAAAAGAAGATTCAGTGACTTTCTGGGGCTTTATGAGAAGCTTTCAGAGAAACATTCTCAGAATGGCTTTATTGTCCCTCCTCCACCCGAGAAAAGCCTAATAGGTAAGCATGTGGTCTTTAGTTCTGCTTGGATTTTTTCCTTTGCATTCTTTCTGCAATATACTTTCTACTTAGTATGTGAGAATACTTACAGTTTGGAATCTTATGGTTAGGAAAGAAATATTTCCAATGTTTTCCTGTGAATCACATGAGGTGTAGAGAAATAGCATGTTTTGACATGTACTTTTTTCTTGAGTGCAGTAGGAGGCTATGCTTTGAGCTTTCACAACTCTGTGTGTGTGTGTGTGTGTGTGTGTGTGTGTGTGTGTGTGTGGTGTTTGTGTTTGTATTGGTATCAGGAGTCCTAAATGATTCCTATTTCCTCCAGATTGAAATGTACTAAATTGGATGGGGGCTTGGGGGCGCTGAGGAGCCTTTCCATTGCCATCAGTTGATGTTTGTTCACCTAGACTCAGAGTCCTATGGCCCTTTTAGAAAACATGCCATGTTCTGTGAGTCCCAGAGTTGAGAACCTTCAGCACTTTGAGACTGGTTCAAAAAGTGACTCTCATGTAAAAAATCTTTTGTTCATGTCTCCTTGCAACATAGAGTGTAGAAGTGGCCTTTGGCTGTTTTTTGTAATAGTGTTCTTACTGCCTTTCCTCTTGTGGGCTTTCTCACAGGTTTGTTTTGTTTTTGTTTTTAATTCATGATGATTTATAGTTATATTTACTTTTCAAATTCCACTCCAGGAATGACAAAAGTAAAAGTTGGGAAGGAAGATTCTTCTTCTGCAGAATTTCTTGAAAAACGGAGGGCTGCTCTAGAAAGGTAAATGCCATACATCCATTTTCCTGAATAACATATGAACAAGTGAAAAGCTGAAACTGAGAATTAGGAAACATTCACTGGAGTTAGTGGAGATGAGACTTGACTGAATTAAAGATTCACACCTCTGTAAGCACTCTAACCTCTCCTAAGTGTCTTACCTTCCCGCCTGAGGAAAAGACCATCTTCTTTCTTCATCCTGAGTGATACTCTCTTTCACAGGCAAACATGATTGGCTCTCAGGTCTTCTACTGAGCAGTTACTTTTCTTCTCTCCTTGGAAATGTGAAGAACATGAATTTGAATGTGCTTATAAGAAGAGTCATTTAAGTGCCTTATCTGATGATATTTTAAAGTAATGAAAGACATACCCTTGACACCCAAAATCTTGTGAGGCCAGGTTGACTAACCAGATAACTGCTTACACCCTGTAGGTACCTCCAGAGGATTGTGAGTCATCCTACCATGTTACAGGATCCTGATGTCAGGGAGTTCTTAGAAAAAGAAGAGGTTAGTATTATATAAACTTAATTTCATAATTTATATCTGCCTCTAGTGAAATGAAACTAGCTCATTCAATATGCATTTAGCCAAGTACAAGACTATATCTTAATTTGTAAGCCCTCAAGAATGACAGGTATTTTTCAGCCTTTAAAATAAAAGTTCTGCCTATAATCAAAAGCAACTGGCTTTATTGTATTTTATTTTTAATTTTTTTTAATGTTTACTTATTTTTGAGAGAGACCGAGTGCAAGCAGGGGAAGGGCAGATAGAGAGGGAAACACAGATTCTGAAGCAAGCTCCAGGCTCTGAGCTCACAGCACGGAGCCCAACCAGGAGCTCGAACTCATGAACCGTGAGAACATGACATGAGTCAAAGTTGGTCGCTTAATCGACTAGGCCACCTAGACCCCCCAAAAGCAACTGATTTCAGGGGTCAAACTGCACTACGGAGTCTTATTGGAACAACACAACAATCTGTTTGGCAAGTACTTTGAGTGTCTTTCATAGGTTACAACTTGGCTTGAATTGAATGATTATTTTGTGCAAGGAGTTCAAGGGCATTAGATCAAAACCAGTTACCACAGACCACAGAACTGCCATGTAGCAAAAGTGGTGATTCAAGTAGACAGTCTTTTTTACAAGCTGTGGTGCATAGGGTATTCATGATTGTGAAAAACTGGAGATGGCCTGATTGCTAATAATTGAAGAATTAAGTAAGATTTATCAATACAACAAAGACACAGTTCTTGTCATAAACAAAAAGTATACAGAAGCATTCATATATATTGGAAATCTGTGTTATTATTATTATATATTCCAATATATTCATTGGGAATCTTATAAGAAGTATATGGGTCTCCTGGCTGCCTCAGTTGGTGGGTCATGTGACTCTTGATCTGGGGGTCATGAATTTGAGCCCCATGTCAGGTGTAAAACTTACTTAAAAAATAATAATAATTATAAAAAGTGAAACTTGGGCCCCTGGGTGGCTTAGTTGGTTAAGCATTCAACTCTTGATTTTGGCTTAGGTCAAGATCTCATGGTTGGTGGAATCAAGCCCCGTGGGGCGGCGGGGGGGGGGGGGGGTCTCTGTGCAGACATCATGGAGCCTGCTTGGGATTCTCTCTCCCTGTCCTCCTTCCCCTCCCTCTCTCTCTGAAAGTAAATAAACTTAAAAAATAAAATGTGAAACTTGAAACAGCAAGTATAGAGAGAGCTATAGGAACATGTTAGTCATTAAAGATCAAAAACAGCACTGGGATCAATGTTGTATCTCATATGAAAAAAACTAGAAAGAAATGAGTGATGGCAGGACTATCACTTTGTATTTATTTTTTCATTTTGTTTTTACTTTTATTTTTTTAACTATTTTTTAAAGTTTTATTTATTTATTTTGAGAACAAGTGAGGGAGGGACAGAGAGTGGGGGAGAGAGAATTCCAAGCAGGCTCTGAGCCATCAATGGGAAGCCCTGTGCGGGGCTTGACCTCAGGAACTGTAGGGTCATGACCTGCTCCAAAACCAAGAGTCAGATGCTTAATTGACTGAGCCACTCAGTGTTTTTACTTATAAATTTTTACTGAATTTATAGTATGTATTATGTTAATGAAGAAAATGGTACTAGGTGCATGTGGGGTTTTATCCCCCCAAAATGAAAATTTTTAGTTAAGATTTCTTTACTTAGTGCATACATCTTTTCATTCCTCCTCTGGGATTCCTGTATCCATTTTTCCCTTTTATCCCCTCATCCCCACTCCATACCCCTAAAACAGGCTTTGTTGACAACAGCACTATTGACACTTCTGGATCACTCTTTGTTACAGAGAGCTGTCTTGTGTGTTGTAGGTTTAGCAGCATCCCTGGCCTCTATCTAGATGCCAGTAGCATCCCCACCCCAGTTTTAACAACCAGAATTATCTCCAGACACAGCCAAATGTACCCTAGGGGTCAAAATGTCCCCAAGTTGAGAACTGCTTGTCTAATTGTTCTGAGCACTAAAGTCGAATTTTTCAGCATGGTATATATTTACTGTAGATCCCTTAGCATTCCTTTCATACCTTAGGAAAGTAATGGTAAAACTGAACTAATCAAATTGCTCCTGAGTGTTTGGCATGTTTGGCTTAACAAGATCATCCCTAAAAGTAACCCCAGTCTGAGTAAATAATGCTCCTGTCCGTAGGCCTTTGTTCAGATGGAATCACAGCACAGCTTCAGAGCCTCACAAGACCTTAGGCCCAGCTGTGTGCTGAGTATGCTAATCTAAAGGATCTTTTAACTTTTAACAAAAGCACGTTTGGTATTGAAGCAGTCCGTGCCTGGGATAGCAGACCATCTCAACAAGTCACCTGGCTAACTAACGATCTTACTCTATTTCTTTCTGCACACTATATCAAAATGAAAATTTTATTATGTTTAACACAGTCCTTTGATTTTTTTTTCTTTCTATATGTGCTAGTTACAGATGTCAAACTGCCTTTGAAAACAACAATCTGCATTTCAAATAATTTGTTTGGCAAGTTTTGGGCATGCCATCTGATGGATACTAGTTCTTCTGAACCTAAAATAGGGGCAGCAGATAACTTGCCATCCCCGCCTTCTTGGTCTTGTAGCTGCCACGCGCCGTAGGTACCCAGACATTGAGTGGCGCTGGTCTCCTCAAGATGTTCAACAAAGCCACGGACGCAGTCAGCAAAATGACCATCAAGATGAATGAATCAGACATTGTGAGTAGCCCTGTGCCTCTCAGCTTCCCCTGCCCCCTGAGTCTTATGGTTCAGAAGCCCTGAGGAATCCTGACATTTCTCAGATTAGAGACTTTCCTTTTAAGGTAATTCAGTCCCTTAAGGAAACCCTGTGCTGTATGCCTGTAGGAACCACCTCCATTAAAGATCTGGACTTGTGTGTTTCAGTGGTTTGAGGAGAAACTCCAGGAAGTAGAGTGTGAAGAGCAGCGCTTACGAAAACTGCATGCTGTTGTAGAAACTCTAGTCAACCATAGAAAAGGTAACAACCTCGGAAGTGCACCTGGAGCTGGGGGAAATTGATGTCTCCAGTGCGCTGTAGGCGGGAAGACATGCTGTTCCCAAGCCTATCAGCCATTCAAGTTGAAATTCTCAGCCCACCTGGTCCTCGATGTTCTCATAAAAAAGATACACCCTGCACCTCCTGGCAGGAAACATGACTCAGCCCTGTGAGCATTGTGCCTTCTAGCTGGGAGGGGTGCAGGGGAGCCGCCCCACCTGCAGCTTTACCTGGGACATGGACTTCGGTTGGTATGATTTGAATTGGTGGCTTGTATCCAAACTGATCTCACACACTTTAGCTACATGGTCAAACAGGCAATATCTAAATTCAGGGAAACCATATATGTCTCCTCACCTTTCTTCACCTTTCTTTGGTAAGATTTGCCTAAGAGCTAGTAAAATTTGCCAAATTTGAATGCTTTCCTTGTCTGCCTTAAACATGGTAATAACTAGGGTTGCCTGGGTGGCTCAATCAGTTAAGCATCCGACTCTTGATTTCAGCTCAGGTCTTGATCTCAGGGTCATAAGTTCAAGGCCATGCTGAGGGTGGATCTTACTTAAATCAACAAATACGGTAATAAACAGAAATGGAAACAGGCAGAAAACCGTTACAATGAAGCCAATGTGAAGGTTGGCAAAATATGATCCAGCCCATGGGTCACACCTAGCCCTGGGCCTATTGCTATGAGCTAAGAATGGTTTTTACGTTTTTAAAGGGATAAGTGAAATAAGAGAAAGTGAGGCTGTTGTGTGATCCACAGGCTTAAATCATCTGACCGTTCCTAGAAAAGGTTTGTCCTACTCTAGGACCTTTAAGACTATGCACTGTGCACATATATTCACTTTCTCTCTTACCAACAGACTACTAACAATGAGCTTTAACATAAAAATTAAAATTACTCCTTTGTCCTGTGTGTATTAACGGGCCCCTAGTTATCCAGGAATATTGGAGCTGCTGCTTCCAGGTAGGCTAGGCCTGCTGGTGAACAGCAGATGTCTCTCCCTCCTCATGTGACCACCCTGCACTCGCCTCACTTTTCTAAGTACCGTTGGCTGTGGTTTAAGTGACTGGGTGCAGAGCCCACAGTTGTGAGATGTGCAGAAGGCAGAATTGCTAAGGCGTGCCATGCAATGCCAGCTGACTTGTCCCTTTTCCTTTTGAGATAAGAGGCCTCTGCTATCTTCTTCCTTCCATCTTCCTTCCAGAGCTCGCACTGAACACAGCCCAGTTTGCAAAGAGTCTCGCCATGCTTGGGAGCTCTGAGGACAACACAGCACTGTCACGGGCACTCTCCCAGCTGGCTGAGGTGGAAGAAAAAATTGAGCAGCTCCACCAGGAACAGGCCAACAATGACTTCTTCCTCCTTGCTGAGCTCCTGAGTGACTACATTCGTCTCCTGGCCATAGTCCGTGTAAGCTTCTGTTTCCCTTCCTCTTTGTCCTCCCCTTTATTTAATTTGCCTTTGTTTTGTTTTTCCCCTTCCCAAGAAATTTTCATCCACTATAGCTGGTAGGTGTAACTTTTTTCTACTCTCAAGAGAGAAGGTATCTTGTGAACCAAAAAAATCCATTTTAACTGTTAGCTAGTTATCACTATGTCATTTTTGAGGCCTTGTAGCCAGTTTTTAAAATGCATTTGGAGAAAAGTATTCTCTTGAATTTCCAAGTAGGCCCCTCCTTTTTGCTAAAGCTGCACACTGTCCTCTATGCTCCTTTCTTCAAGTGAGGCTTATTACAGACCCACTGCCTGGGCCCCCTGGAGCAGTCACTTCCTCAGTCCTTTGGTCTTTGCCTCCTTAACAGTAAACGGCGGCTTTGCCCTGGTAAGAGCTCTTGCTGGCTTCCACTTGTCCCTCTAATGTCAGGTAACTACACGGAACTGGCTTGGCATTGCATGGACTAGTGTGGCCAGGGGGCTGCGAGAGCTTGTCACCAGAGTCCTTTGTGTGCTGTGCTGACCACACTGGTAACAACACTGCAGCCTGCCTCTCAGGTCAATCACCTCACCTTTTCTCCTGGTAACCAGGGCAGTCTGGTTTCCCACGACCTTTTAGAGCAGCCAAGGAAGCTTCATTGGGCAGTGATATTAGCTCTCGCATGGCATCCCTGAGACAGGAAAGAGCCAAGAGGGAGCCTGGCACCTGCCTTATAAGGGCCTGAGTCTGCCCCTGCTCCAGCTTGGGACCAGGATGAGCTTCTGAGTTGGAACAGAGCCACCCTCACTCCCCATCCCCAGCATCTCCACGACCAGGGAGGCCCTGTGTTGTCAAGAACCAGGCTGCTCCCAGGGCTCTCATTTCCTCCGTGGTAGAGTTGCTCAATATAGCCTGTGAGGTTGCTCATTGTCTCCCTCAGCTGTTTGGTTTGCTGCTAACTCCAGAGTGATAAGCTGGAAGAATAACCTGCTTTAGAATTTGTAGAACTGGTCAGACTACAAAGGCTGGTGCTCCAGCCTTAGGGATGGGCCCTCTCTGGGAAAGTTTTCAGAGGGGGGCATTGTTTGGAGTCTCAGGAGAGTGTAGCTTTTGGATGTGACCCCCCAGGCTGGTTGAGCCCATGTGTACAGTGGTGAGAGAGGCCCAGCCTAGAGCTCCATGCAGGGGCTGGGGCAGCATGCCTGAGTGCAGAACTGCAAGCTGGGCTTTTCTTAGAGACCCTTCACGTGCCCTCTTCATAATCATGAGTGGGCGGTGGGTTTCTGCTTTTCCCTGAACCTGGAGCTGTAGCGCCCTTAGCCCAGAGGTTTAGGCTTGAGTCTTACATGGATATGAGGTTACCCTTTCCCCATACTTTGACATTGACAGCTGCTGAGAAATTGCAAGTGAGCAGCAGTAACCGTCAACACTGGGGCAGGTAAATTTGGTGGCATTTAAGGTTCAAACTTTGGCAAGGGCCTACCCTAAGGAGGCCTAGAAAATATCCAGAAAACTTCTGCAGAAAGCAAATTGGAACAGGGCTGGTAGGCTGAACCCAGGTATAGATCTCTCATCCAGGCTGCCTCTTGAAGCTACTAAGCCAGTAGGAGTGGTGCATGGTTTAGTTAGGGCAACAACTGTCCTCTGTCCTCTGGAAATGTGATCAGTGGACCAGAAATGGTGAGGGGATGGGGTACCTGGCTGGCTCAGTTGGTAGACTGTGCAACTCTTGATTTCAGGGTTATGGGTTTGAGCCCCACATTGGGTCTACGTAGAGATTACTTAAAATAAAAATCTTTAGGGGCACCTGGGTGATTCAGTCATTTAAGCATCCAACTTTTGATCTCAGCTCAGGTCTTTTTAAACATTTATTTATTGCCCTTTTGCCTCGTTGTGTCTGAGAGAGCAAGATGGGTCACCAGCAGCTCTGCTGGAGCCATCCGAGGAAATTTGACCAGGGTTCTCGTTCTTGCCGCGTCTGCTCAAACCGGCACAGCCTGATCCAGAAATATGGCCTCAACATGTGCCGCCAGTGTTTCCGTCAGTACGCAAAGGATATAGGCTTCATTAAGTTGGATTAAGTGAACTTCCTTGAATGGGTCATCCAAGATACCTACCCTAACTGCAGATATCCAAGAAAACCTATCTTAATGCCAATTCATTGTACATAAAATAAAAATACTTCAATTTAAAATAATAAATAAATAAATATTTATTTATTTTTATTTTATTTTTTACTTTTGAGAAACAGATCATGAGCAGGGGAAGGGCAGAGAGAAAGGGACACACAGAATCAGAAGCAGGCTCCAGGCTCTGAGCTGTTAGCACAGAGCTCGATGCGGGGCTCAAACCCACAAACTGTGAGATCATGACCTAAGCCAGAGTCATATGCTCAACTGACTGAGCCACCCAGGCGCCCCATCAGCTCAGGTCTTGATCTCAGGGTCATGAGTTCAAGCCCCACACTGGGCTCCATGGTGGATGTGGAGCCTACTTAAAAATAATAATAAAATGATAAAAGTAAAAGCAAAATAAATAAAAATCTTTAAAAAAAAAAAAGGGAAACTGGGAAAATCAGCAAGTGGACCTTGGGGTGCTTCTTGGGGGCCTTGGGGGCCTTGATATATATCAGTTGAATGTATACATGGGATGGACGCCGTGTGTCCCCCATGGTAGCTTCAAATATTTATTTAAAGACTTGTTAAGCTAACTCTGTATACAATTTGGGTGTTAATTTAAAGGTTGCTTCATTAGGTTGGCTTCCCTCGTATATCTCCCAGGTTTGTTATTTTTATATAGGTTTTGTGCTTGTTTACTCTGTAGTCTGCATACTTGTCATTATGTATTTGCAGTTATTAATATGTCAGCCTTTTATATTATAAGCTCCATTAAAAGTAGAAGCATGTGTTTCATTCCCCACTGTATTCTTAGTTCCTGGCATATGGCAGGCAGGAGCTCAGGAAAAGTATGTAGCCCCAGGGACTAATCTGAGGGAGGCAGTTCAGAAGCCACAGTACTGGGCACTGGCATCAGGCCACCTGCTGTGCTCCCAGCCATCCAGCCTTGGGAGAGCATGAAGCAGCATGGCACCGGCCCACTGGAGGCTTGGAGAGGAGTCTTACCGAAGCTTGTGCTTTTTGATGTGAAGCTTCCAGCTGGGCACTAACACGCGGCTGCAGAACCTGCCCTGCTCAGTCCTTCTCTAGCACAGCTGCTGGGAGAGAGCCCGCCCACCCCCCCTTCCCTACCCCAGGCAGAGCCAGTGGAGCTCCTGAGGGCTGGTTGTGCTCTTCCCCACCCCTCACCCCCACAGGCTGCCTTCGACCAGCGTATGAAGACGTGGCAGCGCTGGCAGGATGCTCAAGCAACGCTGCAGAAGAAGCGGGAGGCTGAGGCTCGGCTGCTTTGGGCCAACAAGCCTGACAAATTGCAGCAGGCCAAGGACGAGATCTTAGAGGTGAGGACCCCAGGGCAGACCGGCTCCTTAATGAGCCTGGGTCCCATCCTGCCAGATGCTTGAAACCCCGTAGTAGGCAAGAGAGCTGATTGAGTCTAAAGGGCTGGCTGCTGGGGAGGCCTCTGAGAATGAGTCCAGGCTTGCTTTGAGGCCTGGCCCTTTTCTTCTCTTCCTATTCCACCCAGACATGACAAATCAGAATCTCTGCAGGAGGGGTCCTGGGTGGGTCTGTGAAAAACTCCAAAGCGATTCAGTGTGACAACAGCTGCATTCAGTTTTCTGGAACTCCCAGCCTTGCTTTGGAACGCCAAAACTCCAGAGGCTTTGGAGTGCCAGAACTTTCTTGGAGACCAGCGTTGGCCTGGGGTACACAGCACTTTCTCCAGCCAGATGGCCTTTACCTAGACTCGGACTTACACACTGAATCTCCATATGGTTTCTAATCTTACCCAGAGGGACAGACAGACATAATGACCAACTGAAGTCTCACACGTAGAATTGCTGTTCAGAGGTAAAGACCCAGTAATGATACCATAATATTAAGTGATCCTATCTTTTCCCTTTCTTCCCAGTGGGAGTCTCGGGTGACTCAGTATGAAAGGGACTTTGAAAGGATTTCAACTGTGGTCCGAAAAGAAGTGATACGGTTTGAGGTGAGCTAGAATATCCTACTTCCCACAAGTGCTCAACGAGTTGTTTAGTGGTAGTGTTGGTTTTGTTCAAGTCTGTTGAGTGGGGATACTGATTGAAGTGGCGGTGACTGGGTAGTTGTTGTGAACAGACGTGGCTATGTGTGTGTGTTCACATTTATGTCCTGAGGCATAGTGGCTTTCCCACACTTATTCTTGGACCAAAGAAGTTAAACACAAAGCTTGCAACTGTCCTGTGTCTTCTGGTCCCCTTTCCTTTCTCCTCTCTTCCTCCACCTCCCATCCCCCGCCCGCCATGCAAAAAAGCCTTGCGAGCCCTTGGCAGAAGCTTTTTGGCTGGAAATTATAGCTATTTCAGCTGCTCGCTGCAGTTTCTGGGCTGTGTTGGGCCTTGGTCAGCAATAAACACCATCCCATCAAGAGGGGTCGGAGCAACTGTCTGGATGATCAGTCTAGAATCCTGTCTCCTAGAAAGAAAAATCCAAGGACTTCAAAAACCACGTGATCAAGTACCTTGAGACACTCCTGTACTCACAGCAGCAGGTATGTAAGTTATGCATGACGTTCATTCTCTGTGCCTGCTGTAGATGCCAGCTGCCTACTTGGGGCTGTGGTGGTGAGATGGGCTGGGCTGGCCCTTTTGCTCTAACATGGACCATCTAGTAGGGTGTTTTGCTAAGCAGGGTATTATAACCCTAATCCTACAATAAGTTTTTAAGGATAGACCCCAATTCTCCCTGTAACCCCCATGGTACCACCTAACCCTTTTCAGGCTGAGGCCCAGTGTATTGAACAGTGGACCCCATTGTGAGGACCTAACTGAGCTGGGCAAAGCTGTAGCCCCCACAGGGATACTTCCTCCAGGGCAGAATCAGGACTGTCTTTAGAGATTTCCGTTGCAATTGATGCTTCCTTCTAAGTCTAGAGAGAGGTAAGATGGGCTACCTGGCCAGTATGTCCCAGGCTCCACTCTCTGCCTAGCCTTTTCCTCAGCTCGGCCTCAGCTCCAGCCTCCTTTTGGATGTCTGAGGCGCCTGGGGGAGTGCCCTGCCACTGTGCTTGCTTCCCTCCCAGGCTCAGGCTCTGCCACTAGGTGGGGGCACTTGCTTATTGTCCCCACTTCTTTGCAGCTGGCAAAGTACTGGGAAGCCTTCCTTCCTGAGGCAAAGGCCATCTCCTAATGGACCAAGGACACCAGAGCCCACCTGCCTGACGCTGCCTTTTTATACACTGTCCTCCACCTCTGCCGGACTCCAGCGATGCATCCTGCCTAGCCTGGACTTTACCCCTTCCTCCCTGCCCCCACGACCAACCTGTCCACATTCTAACCGTTACTTCATTTAGCTTCCATATATATTTTCTTACCTGAGAGAGTAGTTTCTTGCTTTAAGCAAAAGACCTACACTAGGTGGTGGAGTTAGGGGATAGGGGTGGAGTATTGATATAAATATATAAATACAAATGTATATTTTTCAGGATGTGGTTAGGAACTGGGAATAACGTTTTCTGTTACTCCTGATGGTGCCATGAAAAGATTATGTAATAAAATATTTTAAAATCAGGTCACATGACTCGGAATGGTGGTGCTTTTTGCGTTAGGCTGGGGAGCAGTTGGGAAACAGGTCCAGGATACTCCGAACAAAGAAGTTGCCCAGGTATAGTAAATTTCCACAGGAGTTTAAGTAAGCTTTTGCTACTGCTTCCCTATGCAACCAGAATTTCTTTTTTTCTATCTACCTCAGCTACTTACTCTGAGGGTCTCTTAATCTGTTTAATTCTTATTCCTACTTTTTTAGGGAGGAGTTATAAAAGACATCTCTTATAGTAAGAGGGGCAGTGGATTCTCCTGCAAAGGAGGCAGACTCTCTCTTATTCTTACCCTGTTTCCCCTAGCTGCCCAGTGCTCTCTGAGTCTTGCCCTCTGATAGCAGACCTCTGTTCTGAAGTTCTTTCTGCCAAGTCCTCAGAACCCTGATTCCTGTTAAAGTGTAAAGAGCTGATAAGGACTTAACACTTTATCTTCGTTGACAACTGAGCCAGCACTCTGCCTCTAGATAAGGTCATCCAAAAGTTCCTAAACTTTTTGAGGTTCCAAGAAGCTTTCCTTTCTGTGCCCAGGAGGTAGCATGCCAGCAACAGGGCCCGAGTGTTGTCAGCACAGGCCAAAGGCGTTCAAAGGGGTTTCTGTCCTGGCCTGGCCAGGGAGGCTGGAGTCTCAGATGCACTGTTGCCAGGCTTCCCCTCAGCTGTGTCCACAGCTGCTTGAGCTGGCTGGCCAGAGAGGACTGGGAAGCTGCTCTGTGGGGCAGGGTTGGCAGACTGCCTGTGGCGGAACCTCACCACTCCGGTCGGCCCCCCCCCAGCCCCAGAGATGCCCCTTTCTGTGGGCATTCCAGACCTGCGCTGTTAGTTCTCTTGGCGGCTGGTTAAGGTTTGGGGAGGGGCAGCCTGAGGCAAGGGAGTGCAGTAAACAACACTGATTTCCAGTGCACCAGCCTGGTGGGGGCAGGGATATGGGGGTGGGGTGCTGGCGAGTATTTTTTTTCAACAGTTTTTTTTTTTTTTTTTTAGAAAAAGTCACAGTCTCTCCCTATCCCCCAATCTTTATTACACCTTGATTTTTTCCTTCCAGTCTTGTGTTTGCTTTTGCACAATTGTAATAATACACAAAATATTTTGTATCCTATTATCATTCAGCACTGGATACTTTGTAAACATTTCTTCTATATTGTCATATATCTTCACAAATTTTATTTGTAAGGCTATGTAATTTTAAGGCTTCCACAGAGTGATTGTACCATAATTCTGACTCATCCCTTGTTTTTGGATTCTTGGTTGTTTGGCAAATTTTAAATTTTAATATAATTTCAGTTTTCTAGAAAAGTTACAGGATATCACCAAGAACTCCCTTATAGCCTTTACCCAGATTTACCAAATGTTTACATTTTACCTTATTTGCTTTATGATTTATTTTCTATATTTACATATTGTATTTTCTGAAGCATTTGAGAGTAAGTTGCAGACATTGTGCCCCTTTACTCCTAGATCTTTAGTATGTGTTTCCTTAAGAACAAGGACATCTCTCATAATTTACAATCATAAGTATAGTTATCAAGATCAGAAAGTTTGACACTGAAGTAATATTGTTACATAACCCATGGCCCATATTTAAATTTTGTCAGTTATCCCAGTGTGTCCTTTATAGCTATTCCCTTTTTCCTGGTGCAGGGTCGTGTGTTACCTTTAGTTGTAACACATGATCACGTGGGTCTCTGTTATCCGGAAGAGTTTCTCAGCCTTTCTTTGCCTTTCATTACCTTGGCATTTTTTTAAATGTTTTATTTTATTTTTGAGACAGAGAGAGACAGAGCATGAGCAGGGAGGGGAAGAGAGAGAGGGAGACACAAAATCTGAAGCAGGCTCCAGGCTCTGAGCTGTCAGCACAGAGCCCAACGCGGGGTTCGAACCCACAAACATGAGATCATGACCTGAGCCGAAGTCGGAGGTTTAACTGACTGAGCCACCCAGGCGCCCCTACCTTGGCATTTTTGAAGAATACAGGCCAGGTACTCTGTGGAGTGTCCCTTGATTTGGATTGGCCTCGTGGTTCCATGTGACTATATTAGGGTTCTGCAGTTGGGCAGCAACATCTCAGAAGTGCTGCTTCCTCAGAGCATTTTAAGTTGGCACGTGATGTCAGTAGATCCCATTAATGCTGAAGTTAACTTTGATCACTTGGTTGCTATTTTCCCTTTTGTAATTAACAAGGAATTTGTGGGGAGATACTTTGAGATCATGTAAATATTTTGTTCCTCCTGAGTGCTTTTCTGACTCCATAATCTGCATTTACTGGTTGGCATTCTACTAAAGAAAAATCCTTTCTCTACTTGATAATCTACTTGTTTATCAGTATGCATGAACGGATTCTGACTTTACTCAAAGTACATTGATTGCCAGCCCTTGCTTTCATTTACTTTGGTTTTTTTTTTTTTATGTTAGTGTATTTTAACATTTACTTTGATTCTCGGATCATCCCAGATGATTTTTTAACCTGTCCCCTTCATTTTTTTTTTTAACATTTTTCTTACTTTCTGGCATATTAAAAGGTTTCAGGCTTCTCTTGTATCTTCCTTGCCCCAGCTCTGGAATCAGCCATTTCTCCACAGAGTCTCAGTTTCTTTTAAAGGAGAATTAAATGTATTTAGAAACCAAGATCTGGGCGCTGAGAGTGCTCGTTGCTCCTGCAGTGTCATTGCTTCTAGGCTTTTGGCAGAACAGGTAAGTAAGGATAAAGATATATAGCAATAGCAAGAGAGAGCGATGACATAAGAATTAGATACTAGAAAGCGTGAATTCACACAGATCCTTACAGTCTAGCCCCATTTGGTTTATCTAAGTCTTCTCCCTTTTCCATACTTGTAACTCTCTTCTCCAAAGAAACTTAATTTTAAAACTCTGTCCTTGGTTTGTCATATTCCATCCTAAGATCATCCTATGATCCATTCCTTAGGATGGACTCTGATTTTACAACTTCGTCCTCAGTGTCTAGCACTGGAGGCTGACAGGCCTGTGTATTTCTGTACAGAGCTTGCAGACGTGGAAACTGAGAAAGCAGACTGGGTCAGAATACTGAGCCCAGGGCCTGCACAGTAGTACAAAAGAAAGAGTAATTCTACCCGGAGACTCAGGAAGAAGATATTTATAGAGAAGAGGATGCTTGAACTGTGGCTTAAAGGTGAAGAGGTGTTTGCCCCTTCTGCTGGGCCCATTCTGCCTCCCTGTCTCTTGACAGTGGGAGGTGGGCACATCTAGGGAAATGCAGGTGGCTCGGTGTGGCCTGGGTCAAGTCAGTGGGCGGCCCGTGGAGAGTGATGAGCAGAAGCTGATCACACTGCTTGATAAGACTTGGGAGGCAGTGGGCACATTACCCAGAAGGGTGGGGGACCTCCTGCAGGGACTTAAGCAGGGAATAACGTGGTCACAGTAGTGATTTAGACCCATCAGGTGTGAGGTTGGAGGCAAGGAGAGCAACCATGTTCATCTGAGCCAGCCAGGTTGCTGAGGAGGACAGAAGGGATGGGCTCTGGGGGAGGCTCAGAAGGCGGACGCGGAACCACTGGCACCTGGTCACCGATCTGATGAGGCCTGAGGGATGAGCTAGCCTGACCTGCAGGTTTCTGGCTGGGATTTCGGGATAGACCATGAAGGACACTTAACCTGGCATGGGAGATACCGTGATCACAAAGGTGGTGTTCCCAGGGTGAGGCTTGTCCATTGCGCTCTGGATGTGCTGACCCCTGCGATTTCCCCAAATGTGGGAGACTCGACTGCAAAGTTTGTGGTAGTGGGGGACTGCGTTCGTTCTTTCCCCTGGGGTTGGGGAGGGAAGGATAGACCGTGAAGTGAGCCATTCCTGACACAGGTAACACAGCAGGCAAAGTGGGTTTGGAGCAGATGGGAGCAGAGTCAGTAAGTGCTGACTGTGTCATGGAGTGTAAGAGCCTCCCCTGAATGGGGAGGGAGGCCCTTGCTGAGAGGTGAGCGAGAAACCCAATGAAAGGAGGCTTTGTTTTATTTAAAGGTGGGTCAGACTTAGTATGTTAATGAAATTCAGAGGAGAGAAAGGGAATCTCCATCAGAGCTGTGTCTGGGGAGCCTCACTGCCAAGCGAGGGGGCAGGGGGCGTGGGGAAGGAAGGTGGGGGTGAGGCAGAGAATATAGGCCTCCTGCTTGATAAGTAAAGTGTTAAATAGGGATACCTCGCCTTCCTATTTTGAGTCAAGTGGTTTAGAGAAGAGGTGTGGAGACGAGCCTGTACTTCCCCACTTCCCCACGCGTTATTTCCCCAAAGAATCTCTGGGCTTCAGAGTCGTGAGCGTGAGCACTGTGAGCTCGGTGGACCGCAACATTCAATATGAGTCCTGAGTGACAGATGAAATGAGAAGTGGGAATGATAGAAAGTGTCACACGTAGGTATTTGTAACTTTGAACTCTTTCCCAAAGACTTTCATTCTGAATGCACCTAGAGCTGGGAACCCTAAAGAAAACAAACAATGGTCAGTCGTAGAGCATGGGACTCTTGCTCTCAGGTTCGTGAGTTCAAGCACCATGTTGGACATAGAGCTTGAAGAATAATAATGAAAAGAAAAGAAACAATGCCTTTGCAGCTCAAAATACAAAAACTGAGAGATGATAATGAAATCTGCTAAGGGCTGGACCGGGAAGTGATCCTTGAAGAGAGACCGTGGTGATGGAGGAGTATCTGTTGCTCAGCATGGTTATGGCCAAATGGGAGTGGAAACCATGGGTTGTGAGCGGCATCAGGCCCAAAAGTGGTGGAATTTTCCCCAAGGCAGCCTAGGGGAACAGGAGGAAAGGGGAAGATGATAGTGATCCCTTCTGGAGCAAAGGAGGACAGAACTTTGCTGCAATTGTCACACTCCTGAACCAAACACTCTGTCTTCAGAGACACTGGCTAAGATTTTCTGCTCTGCACTTGGGGAGAGTTAGACCTGAGCTGAGAGTTAGAAACGGGTGAGAGCCAGTCATCCCTATGTGGTGGCCGTGGGGACGGTGTGTACGTCACCTGCCGGTGTCTTGTGACACCAGAGGTGTGGTTGATGTTGGCGCTCTCTGCCAAACAGCCAGCTCTCTGAAGTGGTATGTCTTTGTAACCCCACGGTCCCCAGCAATGATTTGGGGTCAAAATAGATGCCAAATAGATCAACGTTGAATGATCTTCAACTGGAGGTTCTGCTGCCTGGCACTCTGCGTGTTCTGTGAGAGGATTCCCGCTCCCCTTTCTTGTTTGTGTCCTAGTGCTTCACAACAACGCCGACCCTTCACAGAAACTGCCCCAAACATGCTCTTCCCTTCCTCACTTGTGTGCGGTCCAGGCCTAAGGAGCCTTTTATTAATGGTGGGCTTGGTACCTGACATGCCCCATCTCAGCTCCCGTCGCTCTCTTCAGTCTCAGAGTTACACCTGTGTGAATGCGAGTGCAAGTAGATGGAGATAGGAAGCATTGGTGAACGCGAACATTCACTGGGGATTCCCAGAGACGCGTCCAGAAACCAAGTCCATGAAGAAAACTGCAGAGGGGCCCATCTTAGCATTGTTTACAGTTGTAAAAATTGAAATCATTCTAAATGTACAGCAGGAAGGGATTAAATGAATTATGGTGCATAATACAATTGGATATACAGTCATTGAGGATGACACATAGCTATATTCATTGACAAGGAAAACATTTTTAAGTGAAAAAAGTAGGCTATAGAATTACATGTATAGTATGGGGTAAGTTTATATTAGACTATATATATGGGAAGGATGTTGATTGAATTGTTAAAGGTGGTTGCCCTAGTGGGATGGAATTTTGCATCATTTAAAATTTTTATAGCATTTTATGTTGCTTGGAATTTCTATGTATTTTTATAATCATAAAAATTAAAGTGTTTTCATTATGGGAAAACAATCCAGTGCATCCTTTGAGGCCTACTCTGTATGTACATTCTCTGGGAAGCTTTCTTTGATGCACTTCCCATTCTACCCCCAGACTGGAATGGGAGCCTACCTACTCCCTCTGTCCTTTGTCATTCTCTTAAACCCCTGGTCTTTCTCACCCTGTGTGCATTGTCATCTCTGAGATGATCTCATTAGCCTCTGGGACTCTGAACTCCTTAAGATCATGGACTGTGTTGTTCCTACCCATCTCCATGCTCTCTCCCACCCACAAAGGCAGCCTCAGGGGACAGTGGCTGCCTTTCAGCACTGGTGATGATTGTCTTAGGAGCCTGTGGGCCCAGATCTTGGGGTTTTTGAAGAGATTCAGAAATCAGGCCTGATTGGGGGTTTGGTAAGCCTTGCTGTTGTTCGTAGGAATGGTCTCGATCTTCCAGGGGAGGCCTGCAGGCTGGGAGGCGACAGCCACCTGCCCCATGGCTTGCCTCAGCCAGGATTCCTCTCCTTTGTCCTTGCTGGTTATGGAAATGCCCCTCTGGCTGCAATGACCAAACCTCTGGGGCAGAAAACAGCACTCACCCCCAGGGCTGCTCCCAGAAGCCACCTGCATAACCTCCATAGGATGCAATTTGGGTCCAGAAAAGTCACAGAAAAAGTCTCCAATCTGAGTTAGGACCTTTCCCTAAAGGGATGTGACCACTGTTTCCAAATGACTGCCCCCCTCCTAGCTTCAGAGCTCTCAGCTTCCTCTTCCATTTTGAGTGACAGCAGTGATGACACACAGCCTCACCAGAAATAATGATAAGGCACCTGGCAGGTAGGAACCAGTGTGGGGGGCAGGGTAATCCCTTCCCACTGAGGGGCCTAAGCATAAGGGCTGTCATGTGTTAAACACCTACTCAGTGCCTCTGGGCTTTGACATCTAGTACCAGAGAACTTCCAGGTAGGCATTATTATCTATAAAAAAAGACTGAGGCTTTGAGACCTTAAGCAATTTGCCCAAGGTCGCACACACCCCAGCACTCAGAGGGTAAGACTTGAACCCAATCTGCTCGACTCAGCTTGTCTGCCACACCACGTCCCACACATTCTAGACAGGGATGGCCAAGAAGATCCTAGATATTAGCCCACTAACTAAGTTGTTTTCTTAAAGACTTGAATCCACACAGTAGACCTGTTGAGGACATGTCACCCACCTGGCCTCGTAGGCATGGGAGCTTCTCTGACCTCTCCCAGACGTGCGCAGTGCATGGCCCCGTTGGGGAGCAGGAGCAGAAGCTGTAAGACAGAGGAGCAGACTGGGTGAGTACCTGAGGACCTTTCGCAGCAGACACTTAAGCCTGCACTTGCAGAGAAACCACAGACGGAAATTGGAAGGTGGGAGCATCTCAGTTCCAGACCTCCGGGCCTGGGGCTGGGGCCCCTCCCCTCTCTGGCCCGGCTTTCCTCCTGGCCACAGTTTTTGGTCCCACAACTGTTCACAGTAAATCCCCGTGGCTTGAGGGTTCCTGAGCACATCTTTCTTCCTTTAACCTCAGTGCTGGAAACACGAAGGGGCCGAGTGGTTGGTTCCTTAACATAGTCACTTTAGGGGTGTTGGGAGTTGCTGTAGCACCGGGAATAATTTCCCTGGGAAGCTGTGCAGCCTTGGAAGGCAGGTGCCTGGGGTGGCCTCTGCCAGCTCCCTCTGCTTCAGCCCTGGATCATGTCTGAAGCAACTGAGCTGCCCTTGTCATCTGGACTGGAGGACACTGCTGGCTGGAGCCCCAGGGCTAGCGCCTGTGTGTCCCCTGAGAAGCAGGTCACCAGCCTACCCTGAGCCGAACTTTGCTTTTGGGGCTCTGGCTGGACATGCTTGTCAAAAGTGCCTTCCTAACACAACCCTCCCCTGGGGGCTCACTTCTCCTTCCTCACACCTTGGTTTCCTCATCTACAAAATGAAGAGTTTAGACTTCTCAATAATTTATTTTAGCAGAACTGTGTTTTTAGATATCTACACCGAAGTCCAGTATCCAACGTAAAGGTATTGTGTTGTTGTTTTTTTACATTTATTTGTGTATTTTGAGAGCAAGAGTGAGCATGAAAGGGGGAGGGGCAGAGAGAGAGGGAGAGAGAATTCCAAGCACTGCCAGTGCAGAGCCCGACCACATGGGACTGGAACACATGAACTGTGAGATCATGAACTGAACCGAAATCAAGAGGGGAATGCATAACCAACTGAGCCACCCAGGCGCCCCAGTATTGTGTTTTATTTTACTATTTAAAATTGATAAGATGTACTCATTAGAAAGGCAATCAGTAAGAAGTCAGAGGCTGTTATGATAAGCAGGATGGTTGCTGATTTACACCAAACTCTGCTTCCCATTGATTCTCCCTTTTTTTGGTTGCACAATGTTGACTAAATCAGGAAGACTCAGATCCCAGAGTTCGTAGTTAAAATAGTTCATTTTTTAAGCTAACCCTGCAATTTCTGGAGTTTACATTATGTCACATATTCCTTTTTACAGGAAAATATGAAAAACTGAAAGAGGAATAGTAAAGTTTGTGTTGTTTTAAAGTTGAATCAGCAACATTATATTAGGATGGACCATATGTAATTGCCACCAACCCACTGTTTTGATCTAGGGCGAATTCATATAAATCAGTAAATAATAATAGCTAACATTTATTTACTGTGTGCCAGGCCCATGCTAAACACTTAGGAAGCATGATGTCTTTAAATCCACACACAGCGCTCTGCTGTGCAGATAGGAACCCTGAGCGCTGGGTCTGAGCTTGCTCAGGTGACCAGAAGCCTCCCCCCCCCCCCCCCCCCCCCCCCCCCCCCCCCCCCCCCCCCCCCCCCCCCCCCCCCCCCCCCCCCCCCCCCCCCCCCCCCCCCCCCCGCCCCCCGCGTCCCCGGGCGACGCCCTCTTGCTAGGTCCCCCTCCGGCTAGTCCTCTCGCCCGCAGCCGGCGGTGTCCGCACCGGGCGGGAAGAATCCAGCCTCTGTGCCTCAGCGGCGCCCACAAGCCCCGGAGCTGTTTGTTTTCTTAAAGGGGTTAACCACCTCCTGAGCGGCGTCAAACCGGCCCAGTGGCCCAGTGAAAGCGGCTTTGTGTGCCGGGTGCGGAGGGCCCCGGGAGGCTCAGGGCCCAGCCACCGCGGGAGCGGCGGTCCATCTCACCTGCCCCGCCCCCACCCAGGGCACCTCACCACAAAGTTCCCCAGGAGGGGAACATCTTTGCCCCCAGCCTTTGCTGCCCTCTGCTTGGCCATGGTCCTCATCTCCAGGAGCTTGTGTGGGACTCTCCATGTGGTCCCCAACCCAGGGCAGCAGTGGCAACGGGGAAGTTGTGAAAACCCGTAGTGATGAGGCTCCACGCCAGGCCCACCCACTCAGGAAACTGGGCTCCGAACCCTATTTGAGATTTAACAGGCCTTGTAGGTGATGATGATGCCTGTGGAGTGTGGCAAACCACTGCTCTATAATCTATTCTGGAAATACTTTGGCCAAGAGTGTGTGACCAACCAGTACTTTTAAGCCCCTTTCACTTAGAAACTTGGGGATAAAAGTCATGTGTTAGAGAGTGACGGAGAAAAGACAGGTTTGCACAGTAAAACTCATTCTAAAACCAGAAGTCACTTTGAGGGTCTACACACCTGTTGTACAGTGTGTGGGACCGGAGTGACCAGTGCTTAAAGCCTACAGAAGATAAGCTTTTTCTTTGGTTATAATAAGTGCTTTGGAGTTTACATTGTGTCACGTATTCCCCTTTACAGAAAAATATTCTCCATAGCTTGTTTTATCTCCCAAAGAGATCCTAAAATGTCTCCAGGCCAAGGATCGTGTTTTTCTTCACCTCAGTCTTCACTCATGGTCCCAGAACACCGCAGAATCAGGAGCTGCAGATTTACTACCTGATATTTTACAAGTCAGGTGCAGCAGATCTCCCCGTATAACTGTTGATGGAAATCCACTGATTTGAGGCATCTCAGGAACACCTGAAAATTAAGCAAATAAACAAGATGTGAGCAACAATCTGCAGAGAGAGAGGGAGAGAGGTGTCCAGCTCTGAAGGTGGGTTCCTGTTGTCATCCCTCTCACTCCTCCACTTCTGCCTCCCTCTCAGGCCTTCCCTCCTTTCCCCAGCCTTTTCCCGACGTCCCTTCCCCCCATTCAGTCAGAAAGGCTTTCAACCAACACAGTTAAAAAAAATTTCTTAGCATTTATTTATTTTTGTGAGACAGAGAGTATGAGTACGGGAGGTACAGAGAGAGAGGGAGACAATCCAAAGCAGGCTCCAGGCTCCGAGACATTAGCACAGAGCCTGATGTGGGGCTTGAACTCACAGCCTGAGAGATCATGACCCGAGCTGAAGTCAGATGCTCAACTGACTGAGCCACCCAGGTGCCCCGAGCAAATGGTTTCTGAGTGTCTTCTAGATTCTTGGCACCAGGGCAGCAACCACTGATAAGACACTGGCCTGATGGCACTCAGAGCCTGGTGCAGAGTCAGTTAAATAGGGAGACAAACAGTAACTATGTATTGGAATAAGTGCAGAGACAGGGTGATATGATAGGCTAAGTGGTCAGGAAGGAAGGTCTCTTTGAGGAGGTGAGTTTTAGGCCAAGAACTGGAAGATTTAGGCTAAGCCCACTAGGTGAGGAGTCACAGCAAGCACAAAGGCCCTAAGGCAGGAAAGAGCTTGTTGGGTTTGGAGATTTAGAAGATCACTGTGGCTGGGGCCTGGTACACAAAGGGAAGGACAGGAAATGAGATGTGAGGTGGAGGCTGGCTAGGTCACTTAGAGCTGTGGAGATTGTTGTAGGGAGGCATTGTTCAAAGTACACCGTGAAACCTTCATTAGGTTTGAAGCAAATGCTTTGATGGTGGTTTGTGTTGCTGGGTAGAGAATGGGAGGCGAGGAAAAACAGGGAGATCCATTAGGAGATGCAGCAGTTTTCTGGGTTGTAGGCAGTCATTAGGATAGGTGACAGAGAAGCTTAGAGGTCTGAGCATCCTGGGAGAGGACTCCCTGGTCACTAGACAAGGAGAACAGAGTCTTTCAGTGAGGGGGCTCCGAAGAGCAAGGGAGGAAATGAAATCCCAGCACTTCTGTTTATAGTGGGTCATTTCCCGTCCACCAAGTTTCACCTTCCTGATTCTGGGGCTTTTGTGAGATGGCACTGGAGGGAAGAAAGTGTGGGGCACAATATTGGCGAAACCTACTTGCGCCTTTGGGGTCATCCTCTTAGCTTCTCTCTAGGGGCAGAACTGGGTGGGGGGTGGGGAGAGATTCTGCTCCAGCTCAGAAGCACCTCTGCACCAGCAGGGGATGGAGGGAGTCAGTGATCCCCCAACTGGCAGCCTCTACCCCTAAGACAGGTGTTCTCTTTCCTCCTTCCCACCATGAGGCCTCCAACCTCCCTCCTTCCACCGCCTGCCCAGGCCTTTGTTTGGGGAAGTCAGGGGAGTTGAGGACTCTGCTGCATGGGACAGCTCCCTTATGGCTGAAGTGTAGGGGGACTTAGTAGGAGAACAGAGGGCCTTTCTAGCCCAAGGGGTGAGAGAATTCTGGATTAAATCCTGCCACATACCCAGAAGGCCCTGCTCAGAGGTGTGGGCAGTAGCAGCCTGGTGCCATCTCCCACAGTCCCTCTCCCCCATCTATTGCCCTGTACACACACACCCACCTCTGCCTCCAGAACAAGCCCTCAAGCTGCCGTTTTCTCAGCACCTGCTATGCTGAGGGCTTAACAGGGATCCTCTCCATTTTCATACACACTCCTTAGGCATATTGTCTAATTTTGCAGACGAACAGGTCTACATAGTTCAGGAAATCCAGGCTATCTGACCCCCAAAGCAGAGCTCAGGTCCCTAAACTGCTTCTTTCATACAAACTGGATCTGACGGTTGGGGCTTAAAGATAAATGAAATGAAATGAAATGAAATGAAATGAAATGAATGAATGAATGGGCTTGTGGATGCTGAGAGAGGTGGATATCAAAGCCGAATTGGTCCAAGCCCTCCCCAGGCGTGGCTGCGCTCCCAGGGTACAGGTGAAAGGTGGAGGAAAGGAGATGGAGGGGCAGCCTGGTCTAGGGGAAGGATGTGAGGAACGCTAAGAACGTCCTTCGTTGGCGCCCAAGGTAGGCGCCTAGGTTCTGGGCCCCGCCTCCCTTCCTGCCCAGCGCCCACAGGCCTTACTCCTTACTAGGCGCTCAATAAAGGGTAGGTGAAATTTGGGCTCATCTACGTTCCTGTCGGCGGGCACTCAGAAAATATTGACAGATGGCTCTCCGCCAGAGGGTCCCCACCTGCGGCCCACTAGCCTCAGGGGGCGGTGCCCGGCCCCGCCTCCGCGCCCGCTACCTAATCAGCCCTCCGCAGGACTCGGCGGCCAGAGGGAACGCCCGGGGCGGGGCCTGCGAGCCGGAGGGGGCGGGGCAGGGCCGCGCCCGGGCGAGCCGGGCGAGCGGGGCGCGCTGGGGTCTGTGATCTACGCCTGGAGAGTTTGCGCTCCGGAGCCTCGCGCTCCGAGGTGCTCGAGCCGTGGCGCGGATGCTGGAAGTTCACATCCCGTCTGTGGGACCTGAGGCCGAGGATCCCAGGCAAAGCCCAGAGAAAGGCCACATGGTGAGCGGGGAGCACTGGATGGGAAGGGACGCGGGGACCCGCCGGACTTCCCCGCGCCGAGCATGGTGGGGACCCCGCGCCCGGGCTGGGGCGCCTGAGCGCGGCAAATCAGGCGGTCGGGAGACGGCCTGCCGGGGGTCTCGGGCCGCTTGGATTTGCCAGCTCTGTGGACGACGGTCCAAGTTCACAAGGAACTGCAGGGAACTGGGGGGCGGCTCTGTCCTCTCTCTCTGCTAAGCGTGTGGGGAGCGTGGGAGGATCTCCGGAGAGTGGCTGGGCTCCCAGGCCGCTTTATGCGCGGGCGTGCTGCGAGCGCGGGTCCTGCCGAGCGCTCCGCGGGGCCTCACGCGCACCTGGCCGCTCGCCCGCGCCCGCCAGGTGTTCCGAGTGGAAGTGCTGTGCCGCGGGCGCAGGCACGTCGTGCAGAGGCGCTACAGCGAGTTCCACGCGCTGCACAAGAGGGTGAGGCTCAGCCGCCGACTCACCGACCCCGGCCTCGTTCCTGCCCACCGCCTGGGAGACGAACTGCGGCCCCGGCCTCTGCCACCCCTGTTACCGCCCCACTCCCTGGAGGGCTCCTGTTCGGGGCACAGACTTCGCTGCGGGGTGGGCGAAAGGGGGCAGGGTGCAGCCCGTGGGTGCCAACGCGCGGCCGGCCAGACCTCGGGCGTTTGGGGGAGGAGGGTGCTGGGGCCTCTCTCTACCCTGTCCCAGCCATCACTCATTAGGGTCTTGAGGTGGAGGTGGGGCGCAGGGGGAGGACTGGTAGAGACCCTTGGCTAGGCCGAAGTGAGCTTGAGGGCTCACACAGGATGCTTTGATGGCACCGCGGTAACCTCCTGGCAGATTAAGAAATTGTACAAAGTGCCCGACTTCCCCTCAAAACGCCTGCCCAACTGGAGGACTAGAGGACTGGAGCAGCGGCGGCAGGGCTTGGAGGCCTATATCCAGGTATGCATGGGATTCGCCCTGCTGCTCCCCAGCCTGCAGGACCAGAGGTGTGAACCAGACAGAGGTGCGGGCAGGGAGTGAAGGAGGCCCACATCTTGAGCTTGTTATTTCCTACCCCATGCCTCCATTTTCTGAACAGTAATGGGTCCAAACAGCCCTCTCAGTATTGATAAATGGAATGAGGTAACACGGAGGCAGGTGCTTTCAGTCCAGTGAAAGCTAGTTCTCTCTTCCTTCCAGGGTGAGAGCCTGTGCTACCCTCAACGATGAGGATTGGGGTGGGGATCCTTCCCTCTCTCCCTCTTCCCCACACAGTGATGCCAGATTATAGGTCGGATTGGCTTCCTGGGCATACAACTCCTGTAGTCACCCAGGGCCCAGTGCCCAAAAGGGCCCAAGCTTGGTTTAATGCTCTGCTCTGGCTTAGTCATTTTGGAAGGCCACTCAGCATTTCCATTTTGCACTGGTCTCTTTATGTTACAGAACTGGGTCTAATTATAGGTTTGCTCTGTTCTCCCCAGGGTGTCCTGTACCTGAACCAGGATGTACCCAAGGAGTTACTGGAATTTCTGTGTCTTCGGCACTTCTCCACAGACCCTAAGGCCGGCAGCTGGGGGTGAGCACCTCTGGGGGGGGGGGGAGTGTTGGGGTACAGGGGATCCCTGCAGCAAGCCAGTGAGGACAGGTTTTAGAGGCTAAGGCCTGACTCTTCTTTGAGACATGACCTCCCTCATTAGCTTTCTTGCCCTGGGCAGAGGGACTGTTTTCTGGACCGTCTTGGTTACCCCAGCTACCTCCGGAAATAAGCTTGTTACAAATAGAAGCAGTGGTCCCCTGGGAGGGGTCGTGCTGGGCTTGCGTGTCTCCACCCCTTCCTCAAGGGAGCGTGCCTCCCCTCACTCCTACACGGTAGCTGCTCACGGCGGGTCTCCTCTTTTCAGCGCCTTGGGGGAGTTCCTGCCAAAGAACCACAGGCAAGTGGAAGCCCCAGCCCCTCCCATTCCCCCGCCCCAAACTCGGGCTGCCCCCTAGTGGCCTTGTGCCTGGAGGCGGGCCTCCTGCTGTCTGGCCCACCCCAGTGGTCCACGTTTTTGTCAGTGCCTCCAGAGCCCACTTCCCAGTCACCTTCCCTTTTTGGGTGCTTGGTGATCTTAATCCCTAGTCTCCACCAGACAGGAGACACTGCCCCTGCCTGGCCTCTCCTTCCACTATTATGACTCCCCCTGCCCTCCATCCCCCAGCTCCCAGCTGCACCACCGGCCAGTCATCAGCTTCTGCATGGATCCCTACATTTGCATCCCATCTCCAGGTGAGGCGGGGGCTCTGACTATAATCCATATTTAGGGCCTATGTAGCAGGGTGGGAGTCAGGGATGAACTTTACATATGAAGCTGATGACCCCCAAGCAGCATCTCCCTCTTAATGCTGTCCTTTGGGGCCTCCCCTGTCCTCCTGCTCCTCTAGCCTTTGTCTTCTTGAGGAGGCAGACATGGGGAACTTGGCTCTCCTGGTCTGTTTTTCACCTGCTTGGCTTTACCAAGCTCATGTGAACAGGATGTGAGCCAGGAATGCCAAGCCCCATTTGGGGTGGCCAACTTTTGTTACCTCTGGCCTTGGTGGGGACTCCTGTTCCTGAGGAAGGGGTTGAGCCTATGGGCACAGTAGCTCTCGGAGCTGCAGGCCTGAGGCTCAGCCAGCCCCACATCAATTTCCCTGCAGTCCCCTACCCCTTCCTCCCTTTTTCCTTCTGTCCCACAGAGCCTCTGTCCAACATGGTGGTGAATGGCGTGCTCCAGGGCCTCTATGGCTTCAGCACCAGCTCAGCTAAGGCCCAGCCAGAGGCTCCCTGTCACTCTGCTCCTTTGCCACCAATGCCCTGACCAGCCCAGAGGCCTATAGGCCACTTGCCAGGACAGGCATGTGCCTCAGTGTATGAGCCCTTTCTTAGGAGGCTGGGTCCACCTTGGCCTGGACTCAGGTGGCCCAGAGCCAGGGCTTAGCCACCCCAGATGCTAGGGCAGGGACAACAGGGGATAAGGAATAAAGGGAGAAGTCAGTTTCGAGGTAGGCCTTGAAACGAAAGGTCTACTTCTTCACCTACCCCAGAAAGGGGCAGAGGACAAGCTAAGTAAGGTTGAGGCATGGTAGTGGCAAAGGTTGGAAGCAAGGAGTAAAAGCTCCTGCTTGGAATTTTGTGGGTAGCATCTGGGGAAAGGGTTCAGACCAGAGCCTCAGAAGGGGATAGGCACCCTCTGCCACAGGAGTCCCACACATGCTGGACCAGAGACTTCAGCAGGTGTTGGAGGCCCAAGAAACCCAGCCCACACACCAGTTTAAAAAAAAAAAACACCCCACTTTTTTTATTGGTCAACACAGATCAGAGTTTGTTACAAAACTGGGCCTGGAGGCCTGTGGAATGTGAGGGGAGGGGTCTGCTCCGTCCGATGCCAGCACTAGGGCCAGTGCAGCATGGAGCCCCGTGGTGGGCTGCTGCTAACCCCTGGCAGGCAACAGAGCCGAACAGATGGTGGCTCAAAGGGAAGAAGTCCCTGGGCCCTACTCCTTGGCGATGGCAAAAGGCTTCTCCACCTCGATCTTGCCACAGTCTGCGATGGTCACATCCTTCAGGGGCTTGTCCCGACTGTCAGTCTTGGTGCTCTCCACCTTCCGCACCACCTCCTAGAAAGGAAGGCAGAAGCAGTAAAGCAAAGTGGGTCAGGGGGTCCATCTCTCAAGGGGGACAGGCCCCACAATAGGGCTGCGGAGGGCTGAGATGCCCATATGACAAAAAGCATGCAAAACTCACACCAAAATCCTAACGGAATCTTAGCCAACGGCCAGGGCAGGGAGAACCTAGAGGACGCAACAGTTCTGATCCTTGGAAGTAGGAGCCAAGCTGAGCTAAGGGTGAGGAGGAAGAAAAGGGTGGCTTGTGGAGTGGGTACCAAGTGGCTTCTCAGGGACACCCTGTTCAGCTGTGTCTGGCACAATTCAGGATGGTGCTTGAACATCACTGGGTGTAATGGAGGCACTTGCACTGCCTCAACAGGCCTCCGTGCCAGCCTGGGGCTGGAAGAATGGAGAACTTGGGGACACCTTGATTCACCCCAGGTTGGTAGACATGAACACTGGTGTGAATTTGGGTTTCCTTGATAAAGTGTACAGTGCTTTCCTGATGAGAGCTGCCCAGGATTAGCCCCTGAAACTCACCATGCCTTCCAGAACTTTGCCAAACACTACGTGTTTGCCATCTAGCCAGGCTGTCTTCACCGTTGTAATGAAGAACTGGGAGCCGTTGGTGTCTTTGCCAGCATTGGCCATGCTCACCCAGCCAGGCCCATAGTGCTTTAGCTTGAAGTTCTCATCAGGGAAGCGTTCACCATAGATGCTTTTACCTGGGAAGAAAGAGCAGGTCAGGAAGCGAGGTTGGCCCAGATCTTTGGGGTGAGGATACCAGGGACTCAACCTGACCTCGGTACCAGGCCAGGCTCAAATGGATTATAAGGACATAAAAACTGTCCCCTTCCTACCCTCTGGTCTTGGAACCAAATCATGCTCCAAGTGGGGCACAATGCCAGGCTGATACAGTGAACAGCTCACCCAATCGATGGATTACTTCAAGAAAAAGTTTCATGGATTTTAAATAAGGCACAGATCAACATCTACCCTAACTATGGCCTGAGAAGTCCACCCCAAGAACTTTGAGGGAATTTGGTGGAGAGAAGTGCGGTGCAGGGAACACGGGAGGCTAAGAGCTCTCCAGAAGAGGACAGCTTGTGTCCTAACAGCACGAAAGACGCTGAGATGAGGGGCGGAGGGGCTGCCATTTGGGTTCCAGAAAATCAAGAGCCTCTTATTAATGAACACAAAATAAAAGCTGCCTGTTGATGTGTGTGGTATGTTTGTCTGCAAGGGGCCTGAGGCCAGGGTACACGGGGCAGCCCCGCTACAACATTTCAGAGATCCTCACCTAAGTTCTCGGAGCTGATTCCAGGAGGAATCCTGTCCCCTTCTTTCCTGTCTTGTCTCAGAGATTCACACTGCGCACTAGTGACTATGCCCCAAGAAACCCAGCCACAAAGTTTCATTTTGTTTTACCCAACACCTTTTTTTTTGAGGGGGAGAGGCAGAGAGAGAGGGAAAGTGAGAATCCCAAGCAGGCTCCGTGCTGGTAGCATGACCTCACAAACCGTGAGGTTATAGCCTGAACCGAAATCAAGAGTCGAATACGTAACTGAGCTACCCAGGCGCCCCTACCTAAGACCTTTCACACTCACTTGCATACAAAGCTTCTCCCTCCTCAGTACCCCTTGTTTTCATCCTGTGGTTCCACAAATTGGACCCCGCTTGGGAAGTTGTCCTGGACAGCTGCTCTCCAGGGAGGTATTTCTGACTGTAGCAGGTGGAGAAGGCTGAACCCGAATGTCACAGAGACGCTGAGAGGGACACCTCACACCACGGCAAGCGAGCAACCCAGCCCTCTGCAGGGACTCCTGGCTCCCGTGCTAAGAGCGGCTCCTCAGAGTCCTCTTTGTCAATCTCGGCCGCCTGCAGGCTTTCCCCACAGCCTACACTTCAGTCACTTTCCCCACACACACGGAGTCCCAAACTCAGTTGAATAGCTCTTGAATTAAATTCCAACGTACTCTGTCATCTTTCCCTCCAGAGTTCAGTTACTCTTTTGACTTTTCCTTTGCATGTTGTCCATATGGTTCTCACCCCGATGAGCTGTGCATCCTTCCTCTGCAATCCTGCAACTCCCCCGGCAGGTACGGCTAATGCACAGAACGGTGACGGGGCTTTCCAGAGAACTCTTTCAAGCATCTTAAACGTATAAAAACTGCCACATTTCCCTAAAACTCCTCTGCGCCTGGGTCTTCCTTAAGTCCTCTGTGGAACCTCATTCCATGCAGGACAAAGCCCAGGTTCCCAGGACTGGCCCTGGCCCACCACTCTCGGAACCCAGTGTGGCATGTGCTCTACCTCCATCTCGGGACCCCATTATTCAGCCAAGCTCTGGCGGCAGAACATAGCTGGGTTCACCTTGGCCCTGCCTCTTTGCCCAAATTCTCTCCAGCCAGGACCCCGGGTCAAATCTTCCCTCACATTTACAAGGCTACTTCCTGATCAGCTTGGCCTGGAAGGGATTCCTCGGCTTGTTGGCACCTTGAAAATGGCCGACTTACCATATGCCAGGCACCTACCACACAGCACCCCCAACCTTTACCACTCTTACTTTACATAAGCTGAAACTGAGGCTCAGAGGACTCACTTGCCTGAGGTCACAAAGCACGAAGACTGACCCTGTGGGATCGGCACTTTGCATCACATCTGCTCTGACCTTCTCTGGCACCGCTGCCGCTGACTATCACTTAGACTCTTCGCTGCTATACAGCTTCCATATCGTTTTCACCTGGTACCTCCCACCGAGATGGTAAACAGCTGCAAGGTGGAGCCTGAGTATTACAGCCCACTTGTGGGTTTTCAGGTGTTAGCAATTAAAGCAAGTTGCTGTCCTACTGGTTTTTGCACCCAGCACCTACCACAAAGACTGTCCCGGTAACTATCAACAGAGTTGATGGGGTGAGGGGCAGCCAGTCTTGAGGGAGGAGCATGCTGGGCACCCAAGTACGGTGAGACCCACGGGTTAGGTAAGTCCAGGCTATCTGTCTATCTGTCCTACATGTACAAGTAATGCAAAGAAGAGATTCGGTCGGCTCTTTCCAAGTGGTCTCTGGTGGGAGACTGCCCAGGGGAGTGGCTGCCCTCACTCTCACGGGGACTTCCAGGGTTGCCCACTCGGGCTTTGCATGTATGACCCGGAATCACTTCCCCACGTGGTACACTTTGCTCCCCCTCCCCCGTAGGGGGTATTTCTAGAAAACTCATCAAGGCTGCTGGCCTGGACTGGCAGGTGTAAGATCCACATGAGCTCCTCATTCTCCTCCCTTGTACCGGCTTCCCCGTACGAAGGCTATGCAGCTGGTCTTGGTGCAGGTGCCAGGCCTGACTCCGGAGCTGGGCAAGGAGGAGGTCTACCCAACACAGCCCAGGCCTCCCACGATGGAGGCTGCACTAACAGACCCCAGAGACCAGACGACCCAAGGTTACCTCCAGTGCCATCTCCCCGGGTAAAGTCTCCACCCTGGATCATGAAGTCCTTGATGACGCGATGGAATTTGCTATCTTTGTAGCCAAATCCTTTCTAGAAAAGGGAATGAAAAGGTGAGAGGAGGCATGAGGCACTGGGCAGATACTAAGCAGGCTCCGCAAGAGCCCAGCCTACAACTCCTCACAGAAGAGGCACCACGGCTAGCACCCTCGCTGGATGGGCCCTGAGTGAGCAGCTGCCGCAGGCCAGGCATGCAACACACGGACCCGGGAGAGGCTAAGACTGCACCCTCGTCTGCCTTGATGTATTTCCCACTGCACACAGTTCTACTTCACAAAATTCCTCCATCTTTCCCCTCTTATTTTTTTTCTAATTATAAGAACAGATGTAAGAAACCTGACCAAAACACCTCAAAAAGTTACCTGCTGATTCAATGGAAAGTTAGAATAGGAACTTTTTTCCTTTGACAGTTTGATTCCAGTACAAAACCATACAATGTTATATTAGTTTCAGGTGTACAATATAGTGATTCAACAGTCTATACACTATTCAGCACTCATCATGGTAAGTGTACTCTTAGTCCTCTTCACCTATTTTACCGGTCCCTGGTCCCCGGCCCCTCTGGTAACCACCAGTTTGTTCTCTAGAGTTAAGAGGAATATAAACTTTCTTAAATGGGGCACTCCTGTTTCTTTAAAACCTGGGACGCTCTGGGCCCTTGACCCTTATGAGAAATTTTGGTGCAAAGGCCACAAATATGTTTCTGTGACTAATGAAAGGTCTTAAAAATATTTTCTCCAAAAAAAAAAAAGTCTGTGTTCCTGGATTCAGCTTATAAAACCCAGAGGATGTGGTCATACTGGCTCCCAGTACTGGGGGGCAGCGGTCCTCAGTGAGGGCCCCCGCTATGGATGAGCCACGCTCTACACTAGCTTCCTGCCAGCCCGACTTGCCAACTTCACTTCACTCGAGTTGGACTACCTCTGCTCTGGCCACTCACCTCTCCCGTGGCTAAGGCCACAAAATTGTCCACTGTTTTTGGAACAGTCTTTCCAAAGAGACCGATAACCACCCGGCCTATATCTTCATCTCCAATTCGTAGGTCGAAATACACCTGAGGAAGAAAACCATTTCAATGTCAGCCTTTTCAAAGGGACTTTGCTAGGGAAGGGAGGGCCCAAGAAACTATACCATGAAGGTGGGAGAGAAAAGAGAGCGGTGTTTTGAAAGCAGTGATTCCGAGCCTGATTTTGGTAGTGACAAAATTTCTACCATGAGAGTCTAATGAAGGCTCCAGACTCTTTTCCTAGAAAATTGTTTGCACTCCCTTTAGACTATAGCGTAACAAACCACCTTTAACCTAAATAAATAATGAGCACAGATTCTAGAAATGAACATCAAAAAACCATAAAGAGGGGAGCCTAAGCTCACCACACACGTTTACACTAGACTGCTCTGCTTTGGAATTGGAAGTGGGTAAGATCTGGCCCAAGAAAAGAAAGGATTGTTTGGCAGACGTGATCTTTCACCATCTTCCCAAGGCTGGACGGTTTGCAAAAACACTGCTCTGAGGCTGACAGTGCAAACGCCTGCTGGACATGCCGGACGCCAGCTCCTGGATCACCGCAGGGGCTGGGGTGTTAGACAGGAGCGGAGCATTCTCCGGTCTCAATGATCAGGACCGCACGGACGCCACGAGGCCACAGCCAGGAACCTAGAGAGAGGCTGAGCCAAAGCTGAGGACGCCTGGGCCTGAGCTGCGGGAGCCTAAGTGCCTCGGACATCGCTAACCAGTGGCGCCGAAGCCAGAATCCGGGGGACAGAGGGTGGGCCCTGCCAGGCAGTTTGGGAGAGGGGAGGGCAGACCTTGACGGTGACTTTGGGCCCCTTTTTCTTCTCGTCGGCCGTGGAGGGGCCTGGCAACAGCAGGAAGAAGACGGAGCCCACGATGAGGGCGGCGGCAAAGAGCACCTTCATGTTCCGCTCGGAGAAGCGCAGCATCCACCGGGCGAAACGAGCGCGGCCCGGGCAGCGGAGGCCGGAAGAGGGTGGGGATGCGTCAGCGTGGGCAGCGGCGCCTCCACTGAGCGCAGCCACGGGGGAGGAACCTGAGCTCCTGCCGGCCTTCTGGCTTGAGGCAGGTCCTGTTTCCCCCCTCTAGATTGGCGCTGGGTAGTAGGTCCTAGTGGGGGGGCGGAGCCCGGCTCGCCGGAGCTGCGGGCTGAGACGCGGGCTCGTGGGTGGCTGCCACGTTACTGTGGCCTCATTGGTTCCCCAGCAAGACAACGCCCACCCACGAGAAGAGGATCACGGAAGGCGGCACCGCCCCGCCCCGAAGAGCGCGCGGAGAAGACTACAAGTCCCAGCAGGTAGAGCGGCCGACTTCTTGGCCGGCTCTGCCTCTGTGAGAAGTAGAAGTCTTTTGGAGGGTCGGTTTATGTTAGAAAGTCGGTAGATGGAGGGAGAAGAAGGCACTTGTTATTTTCCGAATTGGGCCAGTCAAGCATCATTTGGGTTTAAATGTGGTAGCTTCCCCAAATTCTGGGCATGTTTGTGCTTACGCAGAGCATGATCTTATACTGCTCCTTCTTGTCTTGTAAAACTTGCCTCAAAACCCTTACTTTTTGACTTGGTCCATGTCACTATACTACCTGTTCTCTGGTCTTACTGTGCTTACTGCTCTATGTGTGAGTCAATGCACGCTTTAATATTGTATATACTCTGGTTCTTAACTTCCTTTCTTTACCTGTTTTTCCAAGTAACCATTTTACCATTTTGTGTGTGTGTGTGTGTGTGTGTGTGTGTGTGTGTGTGTGTGAGCAACGGATGGTGTTGCACTTATTTTGTATACAACTTTGCCAGCACTGCTGCAGGGCTGAGTGTTCAACAAATATTGGCTGCAACAGCGTCATATTAGCAATGAGGTGGGATATAATACCTATGAAACATTCTGGTTGAGGCGCCCCGTTTATTTTTTTTTAATGTTTATTTTTGATAGAGCGTGCATGGGGGGAGGGGCAGACAGGATCTGAAGCTGGCTGTCAGGCGTAAAGCCCGACTCCCCCAACTCATGAACCCCGAACCCCCAAGATCATGACCTGAATTGAAGTTGGTCACTCTTAAGGGACTGAGCCTCCCAGGTGCCCCTAAAATCACTTTTCAAATATTAATATAGAAAGCCTTGGTCTTCACAGCCCAAATTGTAGGTAGGTACAGCCCCCTTCCATTTAGTTGAACCCTGCAATTTGGTCTCATTTTATGAGGTGCTGACCTAAGTTTGAAGTTATGCATGGCCACTGGCATTAATTTGCTTACACTGAGGTCACTGCAGCCAAGGTGAGAAGCTTCCACAGTTCTCTCATATAAACGCAAGTGGCATTTGCTGTTTCTAATCCTCACACCTCAATCCAGACCATCTCAATCCGGTGAAGTTCTCCTAGGTAAAACCAATCCACTGACAAAGTTGATCTTCCCAACTCCCACCATCTTTTTGGTCAGGCCTTTCTCCCCACTCACTGGTCTCATGCCTTCCATAGCCATTGAGAAAAATGTTTACCAAACTATGTTTTCAAAGCAGCCTTCTCCACCTGAAGAGCTAATGCTAAAACGCACAAAACCTGCCTCCTCCACACCTCCCCCACCACTCTTGAAAGAAAAAAAAAAGCTTGATGGATAAAATGCTCTCAATGTGAAGTTTTTCTCTCAGGGTGATATTAACCATGTCTTGTTTATTTGCCTGCCCAGTGAAAAATCAAGTAGTAACTGGAAACAATCATGCCGATCAACAGTTATTTTGTGGCCATATATACATACACCTGTGATTTTATAATTGCACATCATAGTTTTATCCTGTGTAGATGTTCAGTAGTAGAGCACAATTAAAAAGCTATTTCAAAGCTGATCCAGAGAGTAGATCCTAACTTCCTGATGTTCTACCACCTAAGAACCACAAGGATACAGGAATCAGTATACGAGTGATGATGTCCAAGTTCTGCCAGGAATATTTAAAGTGACCAACAGGGAGCACCTGGGTGGCTCAGTTGGCTCAGGTCATGATCCCAGGGTCATGGGACCCAGCCCTGCGTCAGGATCCACACACAATGGAGCTTAAGATTCTCTCTCCCTCTCCCTGGGGCCCCTGGGTGGCTCATTTGGTTGAGCATCTAACTCCTGCTCAGGTCATTATCTTGCAGCTCTGTGAGTTCAAGCCTGGCGTCCCACTCTGCTGACAGCTCAGAGCCTGGAGCCTGCTTCAGATTCTATGTCTCTGTCTCTCTGCCCTTCCTCCACGTGTGCTCTGTCTCTCTCTCAAAAATAAATAAGCATTAAAACAAGATGCTCTTTCCCCCTCTGCCCTTCTCTCTTAAAAAAAAAATGGGGGCACCCAAATGGCCCAGTTGGTTAAGTGTGGTACTCTTGGGTTTCACCTTAGGGTATGAAGTTTGTTGGGTTTGAGCCCCACATCCAGCTCCACACTGACAGTGCAGAACCTGCTTGATATCCTCTCTCTCTGCCCCTCCCCTGCTCATGCTCTGAGTCTCAAAATGAACAAATAAACTTAAAAATAAAGTGACCAGCAGGAGAGAGCAATGTTCAACCCAAAGGAATGAAGCGAGAATGCCAAAGTATCAAGCATTATTTCCATTCACTGGAGCCCTAAATCATATCAAACTTAATCCTAGCTGGATTCTTAGTTACAAACGAGCTAGGAGAAATTAAAACCAGACAAACCAATCAAGTAACCAACAAAATTAGTCAAGAAAGGTAAGACATTTTATTTTACATACAAAAAGGGTGCAAACTGAGTCCTTTCCTCCCCAAATTAGGGAAGAGGTATACTTAAAGATCACATTTGTGTTTTCCATGGTGCCCTAGGAAATGGGCTACTCTGAGATAACATATCAAGACCCATTTTCCATTTTCTCCAAAAGCGGCTTACTTCCTCTGCAGAGGAGTTTTTCCTAATGGTGAACAAATCTCTCTCCCAGAGGAACCATTTCAAATACACTTGAAATTGACATTCATGTTCAAAAATACTACAAATTTCATTTTCACAGCTGAGCTTTGCGACCAGTGCCAGGGTTTATGAAACAACACATATCTAAAATAAAACAAAGAAAAAAAAGAAAAAAGAAAAAAGAAAAAGGCATTTAACAATAAATCAGACACATCCACACAGCATTTAAAACTGATTTCCACAGCTGATTTATACATTATCTAGTCTTAAAAAAAATTGCAATCAACATCCCAACATCTTTTTAAAAGTACAATGGGCAAAGATTAAAGAAACAGACAAAATAATAATATAATAAATTAGAACATGTAATATATCCAATGGCAATTGATGAATCAACATTATTTTCCATTGGGGGGGTTATATTTTTGGTTTCATCTCTATCTTTTCTGCTGTTTACTCTTCTGCTTGATAAATGGGTCTCATTCCTGGAGCCAGCTTGCTGTGACACTAGTTTGAGAAGCTCACTTGGTAACTTGTTGACTTCTGAGGATATTCATATACACATGGTCCCAGCAGCCTGGCCTGTGAGTCTTTATGCAAGTGAAATGCACAGATGAGACCGCGCACGTGCACCCACACATACACACACACACAGGCATACAAGTGCAACCACACACCCATCTGTAAATAGATTTCCCCCCAAAGAAATGGCTCATCTCTCCTGAGACATTCCTAACAGATTGATAAGCCTCTTAGAAAAGCTTTCAGTGCAAGGGCTGGCCTGGGATTTGGTCTGGAGCTCATGAAGAGGAACACTGAAATGTCTCACCTGCCCTGAAAGAGGGGGTTTGCAGGGAAGAGGCAGTCAGAACAGCTGTCCTCTTGCGTGTCTTGTTGGCATGACTGCACTGCACCCCCGTTAATTACCAAGGATAATCCTCTACTCTGAGACTCAGAAGGTGGTGATGGCACCGGAAATATGATTGTGAGGAGTAAAAGAAAAGCGACAAAAGAAATTCTGTCCACAGAACTGAGGTTTCTTTATAATATCAAGTTTGGTAACAAAACTAGAAATAGATGGAGTACATGTTCACTTTTTCCTTTGTAAGCTGATCTACAAATACTGGAGTGGACTTCCTGGTTGCTTTTTGAGAAAATCTGCACAACTACTACAGCCTATATCCAGGAAACCTACTTACTATTTTTGAATACAATGGAGAAACCTATTCTTTTGCACTCAGTCACCTGCAAAAGGAGTTATGAGAAACATGTTTTTAAGACTGCTTGATTAAAGACTTCCAAGATTTATTTATGGCTAAAACACTGCTCAAACTCTGCAAACCCTCAGAAGGGCCATAGAAACATAGCCACCCCTCCCCTGCTCCCTCCCCCAGAAACAACAAAACCATAGGAATTCCATTTTGATTCCCACCAACCCTTCATAGGGAAGACTGGGAGTCACTGGCCATTATTTTCTAGACAGGCCTTTCCTGGAGGTCCAGAGTTGGCAAAAGCAAGAACCCCAGAGACAAGTGCCCGGTGCTCAGATATGGCCAATCCAGATGGGGTGCCTTGTTATCCTGGCTCCCTAAGGGTTGCTGGAATTGATCTGCCCATCTTGGGGCAATGGCGGGGATGGTGGCAGTGGACTGGCAAAGGCAATGTTGGTGGTATGGCGCTAAGGCTCCCAATCTGAGTAACTCTAGCCCTAACGTGGCGGCTGATGCTGGAGACGACATGGTAGGGCAATTCACTGGGAATGGAAAACTGGTTTCAGTATGAAAGTGGAAGAGGTGACTGGGACACACAGGAGGCATGTGGGATCGGGAGAGATGCATCAGAAGATCAAGTTCATTTGAGATGGTTTCTACGCTGCCATGGAAGTACTTATTTTTGAGAAACATCAGCCATACCTGCTCACTGATGGGGGGAATTAATTCTATCTTTTGCATACAAAAAAGTTAAGGCTATGATCTTTAGTAACCAATCTGACACACATTTACCATCACTGCATATTTCTGACATTAAAGGAGGTTACTAACACAGAGAACCAACACTGAATATGCACTATCAGTGTCCATTTGCAGTGAACTAAGCTGGGACATAGCCGTGATGGACCCTCTTCTGGCTAATGGCAGACGCTGTTTCTTTGTACCTGGAGTTCATACAGATTAAGAGGCAAATCAACATTTCTACTGAAAAGCCCAGGATTCTGCTGTCCCCTGTTGCCCCTACATTCCAGAAGGAAATGGAGCTGTACCTGGAGGTTAGCCTAGTCACCTGACTTGTACCTTCTAAGACCCGCTTTGCTCAGAGACACACCCAGTAGAGCAGAATGTTCACTAAGGCAGTCAGCGAATACACCGGCTGCAGGCACACTGCCCATCCTTGCAGAGTCGAGTGTGATCGCTGTGTGTGCAAGTGATCGACCTTGACCTGCTTGACTGAGCAGACACAGGCCATCCTCTGGTGGCAAGAGAAGGTCTGTTTATACCTTAGTGGATTCCCGGCCTGCTTGCCTCAATCTGCTCAGGATGCAGTGCCTGAAGGACTGTCGGGCTTGGGAGACGCCTAATGGCATACTATCAAGGGTATTTCTAGTGAACGCTGCTAGTACTTACTGCTAACTCAGAAGCAATTGCATCACTCTGAAAGAAGATCCCTCGGCACCATGCTGTGAAATGGACAAAGTTCGAAAAACTAGAGTGGATGTGGGTGGGTGGTGGGTGGAGGGAGTGCCCAATCTCAGGACCTGGCTGAGGCACAGGACGAAGCAACTACAGCAACAGGGTTGAGGAAGGAGCCATGATGTGCTGGTGGGGATGGAACTGATGGCCCAATTATTCCTTAGGTAGTCTTTTTATTTACTTTTTAATTCTCAGGAAGATCACTTTTTAGAATCTCTCAGGGGCCTGCGACCACCTTGGAGTGCTAAGGCCTTGGAAGAATCACCATTACCCTACATGCCAGGGGGACCTGGGGCTCTTCACCTTTGTTATGAAAAGCAAATACCTCCTAGTAAGAGATTTGTGGAGGGGGGGGCTCAGAGAATGAGAACAGTGCATTAGGAAGGACCCACCCCCCCCAAAACTGCTTAGGTTTAACCCTTCAAGAGCTAGCCTTTAAAAATATTTAAGACCAAAAAAAGGTCACAAACTCAGCTGCAGGCGGGGGCGGGGGGGGGGGGTCGCTTGCCCTGAGCCAAGCTGGTCACTTCGCCTTTGCTTTATTGTGGAAGCAGAGGTGGGGAGGCACTTAGTGGGGTGTGGAGTGCCAGGATGCTGGAGGCTTTGTCACTACTTCCCCTTGCCCTCCCTTGAGAGGCAAGGATTTTTCTAAACACGGATAAGGAAGTTAAAATTCCTATACAGGAAGCTAGAGGTGCCCAAATGCCAATTGAGAAACTACATTTCTGTGACGGTGCCTTAACCACTAGGTGGGATCAAGGAAGCAAACCTCAATGTTCAAAATCCTGGTGGAAAAGGGATGTGACACTGTGTCTCCCAGTCACTCTGTTTTGTATACAGGAAAATTTCTCTTAAAGAAATGAAAGATTACAATCTTTATATGAGCTGAGCAGGTTTGAAGCCAGTAAAATGTTACTTCCTAGCCAAGGCCCGATGGAACAGGTGAAGCCCAGGAACTCTGATCCATGCCACTGATGCTGTCTCTGCTCCATGTGAGATACATCAAGGGACTTGTCAGGAAATGCCAACTACCAGAAAGTATCCCCACATCCTCCAGTCGAAAGGGCGGCCCTCCACCTCAAGCCAGGGGCAATGATTTCGGAGTTTCCAAAACCACCAGACTAAGTCACCAGCCACTGTCTTTGATTAGCTCGCTCTACTCCCAGATACAAGGCCTTGTTCCTTGATGTAAAGTGATTCTTTCTCGTCCGTCACATTTGGAAAGAGGTCACTGTTTGCATAAGCCAATGAACTCAAATGAGAACGGAGCACAGTAAGATTAACTCCATACGTTACTTTTCAAGCAGTGAATGAAGAACCAAGACCCTGCATGGGAACAGGTCTGGAGGCTAACCCACATGGGGAGGCAGACAGTGGACTGGGGAAAACATGCTCTAGGTACATGGCCACCTTATTTGGAAGGAGTCTATATCCATGAGAAGATAATTTCAGACCTTTCATTTCCGTATCCTTTCCCCTGGACTTTCCAGCACCAGCCAACCTTACTTCCTGTTCATACAGCCCCACGCTCAGTCCTAAGCCTGCTACTGTAGACCTGCGGCGGAGCGGCAGGTGCGAGGGTCCTGGTCGGCAGGCCAGCCCACACGCTGTCACTCGGCTCCTGGAGCAGACGGTACACACCGGTGTTCTTTCCTGGCCCTGTGACGCTGAATCCTGAGGTCCTTCTGGCAGTTGGAAGGCAGGTTCACTTAGTCCTCTTCTTGTCCACTAGTGGCAATACGGCAGTGGCTGGTTCATCACTAATTGTGTCCCCCAAGTCACTAAGAAAGTCACATGGCGATCGAGTTGGAAGTCCCTGGCAGTGGAGGAAACTGATTATTTCCGACTTTTTTGTCAAGCATCTCCTTCTTCCGGTCGTAGTCTGGCTTGGCTGGCTCATCCCATGTGCTGGAGAGCTAGGCTGTCCAAACTGGAGGCTGATGAGGTCAGGAGGCTCTCGTAGGGGCATTCCTCAGCAGCTGAGAAGATGAATGAAAATTCAAGTATGTTTCTTTGCCAACCTGAGTGTTCACTCAGAATGACACAGAGTTTGGCTTCTTCTCTTCTGGGTGCTGCAGACCCAACTTTTTCCATTGAGAATGTCCTCTGAACCATGTTCTCTCTGAATGGCTTGGCTGGCCCCACCCCCCTCAAAACAGAAAAAAGTAAAACTCCCAATATGGCCAGACACAATATGCATCTGCCATGTTTTTGTTAAACAAACAAAAAAATAAACAACTAAAAGTGCAATAAAGTCAGGTTTTTTTCCTTTGCTCAGAACAATTTGCATTGTCCTACTACTGTCTGGAGAACAGAGTTCGCTTGTCAAGAGAGCGAAGAATGCCAACGCGCAGGGACAGTAGACTGCAGATTTCTCACAGCTTGTGTCCGACAGTGTAACTTGACAGGAGGGCGGGCAGGAGGACCCTGCACCCCGGGGCCAGCTGGGGATGGAGGCTGCACAGGCACAGAGGAGGGAGCCAGACTGCCAGGCACACCTGGTAGCTGGAGAAGGTTCTTCTCCTGCCAGGCCTGCCATCTTCACCCCACCTTGGCCAAACCCCTAGCCTCTTGAACTCCTTCAGCAGACAAAGCCTTTAACTCACTAGCTTTTATGCTGGAGAGGGTTGAGGGTGGGGCGAGAACCGGGAGTAAACTAAGGGAGGGAAGAGAACAGTAGTCCTTGAGTTTTTGTGAATGACACCTTCACTGTAAACAATAGGAAGGAGAGTCAACCAGGCAGCCCCAAGGGCAAGCAGTGGAGGAGCAGCAGCTCTGGGACCTGCTCAGAGCTGCAGGCAGGCGGGGAAGGCCTCTGACCCAGTGGGCCCTGGCTGCCCGCACTGGCTCCTTCTGGGGGCATCTCTTTTCTTCTTTTTGGTTTGGATCTCCACCCTCCCCCATAGAAGAGTCCCTTCCAATGAAAAATGGCAGGAGCTGCGGGTGCAATCGAGTTAAGAGTCCCCAGGGCCTGAGGACTCCTGGGAGGCACTGGTCACTTGTGGCGCTGGGCAGTCTTCTTCCTTTTCCTCTTAAAGAAGCAGCAGCACCTGGAGTACAAGGAACATTACAAGTCAGTGCGGGAGGCCTACAGCTTCAGACAGACTTCTGCCTGCTTCTGCTTACTGCCCGGTGGGGGGGTGGGAGGTACCCCCTGGCACCCACCCATAGGGCCACCCACACCCACCACCTACAGTGCACACACGGGAAGCAGTGGGCAGTGTCTGCCAGGAAAGCCAAAGGAAATAGCTGCTTCATTTCAATCTGCAGTCACCAAACTTAATCACCAAAATGTTGCAGGCTAGGCAGGGTCCAAACAGGCATTATTTTGGAAGGATGAAGAAGGCTTACTTCCGAGTCTATTACTGAACCTAGATATTTCATCTTTATCTGGGACCAAGGGTAGGGGGTCCTCAGGGCTGTCTAAGACGAGCCTGCATTGTCTGCTCCTTGATACAGACAGCTTCAGTGGCTAGCGGGTTCAGAACTAAACTGAGGCAAACAAACCCCCCCACAAAATGTGACTGCAATTCTAGCAGGGTCTCATGATGCTACCAATGAAGGATTAGGATTCTCTCCATCCAGCGCCCCCATCCCCACCCAGCTACCCGGAGCAGGCAGAAGGAGCCCCGCCTCTAGTAAGAACTATAAGCCTAGATCCCCTGGCTGAAATCAGCACAGCCCATGTTTCATTCAGAGGGGACCAGCGCCACAGCCCAGGAGCTGACCATCAGCAAGCATATGGCTGCAGGGTCCTTGGCTAAGCTACTGGGGCCGCCGCTGCTGTGCCAGACAAGGTGAGAGGACTGGCCTTGTGGAGAGTGGAGGCTGGGGTCTGCCCCCTTCATCCGCCCACCACGCGTTGCCCCCGGACGACAGCTGCAGCCCCAGCAGAGTCCCAGGCCCGAGCATCCCTCCTTACTCCCATCTCGGGAATAGGAAGCAGCTCTTGCTGAGGCACGGCCAAGTCCAGAAGGGGGTGATGAGGGCTGTGACAGAGCTGGTGCGTAAGACATGTCCTTCCCAGGAAGCTGACACATGGGAAATGAGAATGTGAGGGCCAGAAGGTGTGGATGAGTCAAAGATGCCAGATGGTGGGGGGAATCACGCTGCAAACTTGTTGGACCCTTGAAAGGAAAGATTTTTGGAGAAAACTCTCTCTGGTTCTCTTGCCTTAATCCCTCTGGGTTTAACGCCAGGGCTGTTCATATGAACGCCAAGCACTGATGCTTACTTCCCGTTCTCCTAAGTTCTCCACTGTAGCTAAGACTCTCTCCTTTTTCGGTCAGGCTCCTTGGTATTTCAACACTAAATGGACTTTAAAACTGTAGGAGAGATTTCTTAGAATGCAGAAGACATTTATACAGGTAATGATAGCCTTTAACCATATCTCTGAATGAATCAAACGTGAAAACTTTGGTAATAGGACCTTCTTAAGAGGATCTTAAAAAAAACTTTCCGAAGGTATCAATGACATTTGTGAAACACTATTTTTTTTTAAAGTTTATTTATTTATGTAATCTCTACCCCCAACGTAGGGCTTGTACTCAGGACCCTGAGATCCAGAGCTGCATGTTCTTCTGACTGAGCCAGCCAGGAGTCCTGTAAAATATTAAATGCACATGAACATAGTCACTAAAGTGACTGAAGTGCCATGTATATCTGGAGACTGAATAAATTCTTTCAAATAAAAATGACCAATGCTTCTGCCCATTTAAGACAGTCCTCTCCCCAGAGAAGACTTCAAGAAAAAAAATGATCTTTTTCTATTATATGTGCTTTAGAACATAAACATTCTCCAAGTTGAAAGTCCTAATATTAATAGTAAACAAGGCAAATTAAATCTCATGGAAGCACCAGGATTATACCTGTTCCCTGTTAACCTTGATTTTCAGAGACATCATTAACATTCAAGTCAATTTCTATTCTTATTTTTTTTTTTTGAGGATGCTAAAATGAGGATTTTTGTGTTTTTAGTAAGTAAGAGCAATCACAAAGAAGTCTGAAATACTGTTTTGGTCCCTTTCAAATTACACTATTTCTCTTTTACCTCCTTTGAGGCAAGTCCTAAGAATTAGTGTCTGCTTACAAGCACATCATAACCCGAGGTGCATGCTGGATTTGCTATGGTTTAGAGCCCTGGATTAACTTTTGCTAGTTACTGTAGTTAAAGCTTCAGCAGTAGCAGAAGCTTTTCATAGTTCTACCCATGAAGAAACAGCCCCACAATCTACTTTTCGGCTCTTTGCTTCTGTGGTGACTAGCAGCAACAGGACCTATTAAGCTCGGTCAGACTCCAGACCAAGCCCACCTACTAACTCCACACAGAAGTCTTACTCTCCAGAGAGAAGGAGGGGGAGTGATGAACCTTTCTTGTGTCATAGGTATTCTTCTAGTTGATTCTTTGATTGGATGACCAGAAGTTCTTAACATGCTGAAGTCAGAGTCAATCCAGTCTCCCTACCCACAAGCCACCAAGTGCTCTTCCCCTCTGGCCATGACCTTTCCCACACTGCTCTCTTGCTAAGTCCTGGCTCTCTTCTCTTCTGCTATTCCCTTGCCAGGATTCTCTTCTTTGGTGTACTTTTACATTCTTCCTTTGCTCTAATACCTGGCTTGAGCCCCACAGTATCCACGAAGTCTTTCTTGACCATTCTGGTCCATAGTGACCTCTTGAGGGACAATAAATAACAAGTCTCCTGGAGAACTACTTGTCCTTCCTAGTATATATGTCTTATCTCTACAGCTAGACAGCACCTAAGCTGTCTGGAGCACCTAAACTAGATGGTACCTAAGCTCTTGGGTAACTACACTCTCAGAGAACCCCCAAGAGTCCCAAGCACAGCTGGAGGAGCACACAGTAGACCCTGCATTTGCAGTCAGGATTATGTGACTGACATCTCACAGGAAAAAAATAGACTATGACAATGTCAGATTTACACAGACATGTTTCCTAGATAAACAGGTCAAAGGTACTCCCCAGTACCATAAGACAACAAACTCGATTTCCATAAAACCTGATTGTCATCTTCCATATATCCCTATTTCTAAGGAAGCCCCACAGGCAACTTGGCTTAGACTGATGGGGCTCAGAAACTGGTGCTCAACCCAGTCACTGAAGACAAATAGAAACAAGGTAAACACAGAGTCCAGGAGGCTGTTATCACCACACAGAATATGACCCCATGCAGGCAGACACTGTGGGGGAGTTATAATTCCAGACTACAACCGACCAACCAGTTCAGGAGCTGGAAGGTCACAGGCAATGTCTGAGAAGAAGGCTGCGGAGAGGGCTCTGTCTTGTAGCAAGAATGTACTTCACTGAACGTAGATTCTTTAGGGCTTCCCCTTCTGCTCAAGGAACCTTTTCCAGGAGTGGAAAAGAGGGGCTCCAATTACCTCATTAGCCAGGTCAGCCCTTGGCCCGCTAAATGTACTCTTACAGGGGAAAGAAAAGAAAGACAACGAAAAACAAACAGAAACCCCCAAAACAACAACAACAAAATGTCCATTTCTCTCCCCAAGAAGGAGCTCTTTTTGAGAGACTCATTCTACAGAAGGAAGAACCAGTTGAATCCAAAGAAAAGTCACAGATTTTTCCAAAGCAGCCAGGTTAGAGACCAAGCCACAGAATGGAAGATTATCTGGTGATAACTGCCCTTGGGGTTGTGAAGAATAATCTAAACAACTCATAGAGTGACCTTGTCCTCCTGCCTCTGTCCCTCTCTGTCAGATAATATCTGGTCTATTAATTTGGGAGACAATTCACTCAGCTAAAACTAGAAAGATAATTTTGGATCCTGTGGGGTATCGTTTTGACAAGAGGAGACAGCAATGAGATGGGTTTGAAAGGAAAGAAGGAACGGATTAATTCCTGGGTTTAGGCCTGCCCCATCCCCACCTTGTGGATCTAGCTCCCCAGTCTGGGTGGTTACGGCACAAGGCGGCGTATGGAAGCCATTCAGTGTTCCTAAGGCATTCTGTTTGGCTTTGCCAATCCCAGCCTAGTCTGGTCCGCTCCCCTAGCATGTGGACTGGAGAGAGGGACTCACCACAGGTTGAGCATTTTCAGGCAGCTACAGAGTGTGTAAAGAGAAAAACACAGAAAGGAAGAGGGAGAAAGAGAGAGATATTAGTCCAGAGGTGAGATGGAAGCGACTCACTGTGAGCCATGCAAACATGCAGTATGTGTTGGTGTTTCGTCTCTTCCTCGGTCAAGGCAGGGGAGTAGGCCCAGGCCGCGTGGCCCCCACACTATGATGGCAGGGGCAGGTGCCTGACAGAGGCACCGAGGAGGGAATTGGATCTCAGTGAGGGGTAAGGTAGAACAGAAAGAGTTGGTGGGAGCCCCACAGTGGGTTTTCCTGGGCAATTTCCGGGAAAGTAGCAGGAGAAAGAGGAAATGATCCTGCCTGTAAGAATTCAATCAAGCACCAAGTGAGCCATTTTGGTTCCCACACAAAGTCTTACTGGGCAATGTTAAGTTGACCTTCCAACTATTCTGAGGGAAAGAGAAGTCCCTACGCTTTCTGGAAGTCCAACATGCCTGACAAAGCAGCTGGCTGGCAGTTAGCGCTTCCTGAGAGGAGGGAAAAGGCTTCGGTAACACTTCAGTAACACTTTAGTTTAGTAGGAGGTGAATCAGAGCAAGGAGGGTCACTGCTCTGGATTAAGGTGACACTGCCGGAAAAGGGCCCAAATCCCATTCCTGTTAATCCTCAGGAGAAATGAGGTCCACATTTTCTAAGTTATAGCTAAAGTCAGTGGATAGCTTCAAAAAGCTGCCTAACCTTACCAATTATATTTAAACAAGAACATGTGTCTTATCGCCAGAAGAAAAGGGCAGTTAAGATGTTCATTTGTACACAGAACATAAACCAAGACCCTGTTATTTCTCTCCTCCTTTATATAAAACAAGCTGGGTGAATCAAATGCTTGGAAGTGAAGGTTTCACTTATCTCCCCAGTCTCTGGCTGAATCTTAATATAGGCAACAGCTCTCTTTTCCCCGCAAGCAGGCTGCATGGACAAATGGCATCACAGCTGCGTGCAATGAGGGGTTGTTTGGGACGTCTCGTGCTTCTCTAGCTGTGACTTCTTCCCATGAAAATGAGCAGGTGGATTCAGGGCTACCCCCTCCTTCCCTCCAAAACACATAGAAGGCCAAGAAGAAAAACACATGGCTCTGCCAGTTCTCTGGGCAAGATGGATTGGTAGCTCATGAAATCACTAGGGGAATCAGCACACAAAACGCCCTAAGCTTTGAGCTTCTGGAGGACATCTGGTCAAATACAATTGCCCCCCTCTGGTTCATACATTTCAGAAGGCCCAAACCTACAACTGGTAGCAGTCACAATAGTCCTTTTCACTGAATGGGGAGACTCTGAACTATCCTTACCTCCTAGAGTTTAGATCATACCAGAATAGAAGTCACCACATTGAAATCTCTTCGTGTGAATGGCCCCCTATTTTACACACAGGACACAAAAACCACACTTACATACACAATCAGTGTACACATTAACCAAAGTGAAATGAGAGAAATGGATTCAAAAGGTAAACCTTTATAGGGCATATGGTAAGACTATAGGTCTTTCAATCTTGGTATTCACAATACACTATTATATCTAGAACTAAACTTCTAGCCTTCAAAGTAATAGCCACAACATGAACTGTGAGTGAGGTGGGACGGGAATGGGTACAGCCATCTGTCAAGCCCAGACAGTGTGTGACCCAGAATGTGCCTAGTGTCGTGTTTCCCAATCTTGGCCACACATTCAAATCACCTGACCTTTTAAATTTTCCTGATGCTCGAGCCGTAATTCCAGATAAATCAGAATCTCTGGGGACAGGATTCAGGCATTTATATTTTCTAACACACCCCAGGTGATTCCAAAGTGCAGCCAAGGCTGAGAAGCCAATGGATAAGGAGTACCGTACTGTTTAGTTGAGAGAATGAAGTTTTGTCATGGAAGCTGAAACACTGTACCATTAAAATCTCCAAAGTCCCTGAGAACAGGGTGCATGTTTCCTTACTAAAAATGGTTTCCTCCCAGGATTACAAACTCCCCCTGCCTTTCTGACTTCTTAGGGCCCTATGTAAACCAGGAGAGGAGCATCTAAAGCTGCCTACCATCAGCAGGGACTTGACAAGAGATTGTCCAAGTCATCCTCGGTTGCTTTTTACCTACTGGGTAGGAATCCTCAAAGGATTCCTTTCCTTTCCATGGAGAGGACCTCTTGAAAGCAAAGGGAGCGCATCACACAGATGGGCAGGACAGCAGAGGAATGGGTGGAGGTGGGGGGAAAACCACAAAAAGTGAACTGGGGGTAAGAATGCAGGTCTTGACTGGCCTCCCACCACCTTACGCCCAGAGGTGTAAGCATGTTCTGGCTTGTACTGAGGCCATCTGGGGGCTCGAGAGAGCACTTAGGACGCAGGTATCACTATTAATATGTTGTCAGCTTCTGATAACAAGATCCCAGGATAGCCTGAATATTCTCAAAGGGCTTACAAAAAAGGTCATCCATATCAGGCTTGGCAGCAGTTACTGATTTGTAGAGGACTTCTCTCTCCCTACCTCATGTCTTCTTGGGAGTTTAAATCTGGACTGGAATTTGGGATGGGGCAAAAAGGGGAAGAAGTGATAGAAATGCTGCTTCTGCGGCACTTATTTCCCCCTCTACCCCGCATGCTAAAAGTTTAACCATGCGCCACGCAGAGAGCGCCCGGGGGCTGGTGGTACGGGCAAGGCAACACGGTCACAGGCAAGGGAGGCAGAAATGGGAGTGCTCACCTCCCCATCTTGGGAACAGTGTGATTTCCTCTCAAGACTCTCTTACTCACAGGTGTAGAGACTATCCTGCCTGACTTATCAGAGTCTCTCAGAATCCAGAATCATTTTAAGTGAGAACAAAATGGCCCTGAAGCCCTCAGTCTAGGGCTGTACACGCAGTTGTTAGCCAAGAACCAGAAATCAAATGCTGTTGGGTGTGGCCCATAGTTTAGATAAGCAGATTATTTTCTGTATCCCGGAGGGAGCAAGAAGCTCCAGGGACCCAAGAGGCTCAGGACTACTATCTGTTCTAGCTCTTATACCATGATTCTTTCAGTTCACTAGGCCTTTTGCCTGATGTGGACTAGAAAAATGTGATGGTCTTCCCAGAAATCACAGCTAAAGGAGGGCAAAAGCAGCCTTAAGGTACCATGCAAAAAACAAAATGGTCAAAGGAAGAAAGCTGAGGACACAAGCATCAAGTCTGTGATGAGCAGCACATGGAGAGGAAGAGACAAAGATTCTTCAACCTAGGACTCAAGAGCCCCCTTGGAGGATGAACGTACTTAGCTTCTTCGACTACCTCCACCTCGGCGTGAGCTGTGATTGGTGCATTGGAGTGGGCTCCTGTGGGGTCATCGACATTCAGCTCTCCATTGGTTGAGCTAACCACCTGAAACAGAAAGACGGAGTGTGACAGACACCATGGCAACAGAAGCCTCCATGCCAGCACCAGAGAGGGTCTCTAAGGCAGTTCTAGTCTCTAGCTTGGATACTGACCAGGCAGTGTCTGGAATGCTGGTTTTCCTGGGCTGAGGACCCAAATGTCCTAACTTAGGTAAGGTTCCCAGCCCCACACCATGTGAGAACACAAAATGCAACGATGTAATCCTGTGAGAACTTCCATACTGAATGCCTATTCTGTCAGCGCTCTGCTACACTGTGCGTAAATTTAATCTTCACAAAAAGCCTATGAAATAGGTCATGTCACTCTCTTTAATTCTACTTCTCTCAGTTTCTTATGCTATAATTCTAAACATACTCTGTGATGATGCTGAAAAGAATTCTGAAAAGAAAATCAAGAATGGGCATCAGAGACTATAAGCAATCACACTTTCCTTCAGAAATTTCTTCATGACTTTCATCACTGGTTTGAAGTTACTCAAATAGCAAGACTGCCACACCCTCTCTGGTGAGAGGGCACACGGTAAGGAAATGCTTTCCCCTGGAAGACCAGTCTGATTTCAACGACCTTTATTTAAGGTTTAGTGTCATCCCACTTCTCACTGACAGTCCCCGAACTGTAAGTGAAGGCTCTCCTGTCATCTGGTTAATGTGGACCCGATCAGGCTTCTCTTGCTTGTGCAGCTGCTTCTGTCTCCTGGCTTCATTTCCAGCACATGATTCCTGTTTATGTGGGTGCTGGGGAGTGGGAAAAGGGACCCCGCCGGACAAACCACTTTGCTGTTAAAGACCTTGGCTAAAACATGGGAGAGAACCACAAAATAGGATAAATGGTTCGGATATCATATGCCCTTGGATAAGCAACTTCGGCTATTTGAGACTGTTTCTTACAGGTGGATGTGAAAATTATACAAGCAAATGTATGAGATGGTGTCTGGTATAGTACCTGGCACACAACAGTGGAGGCAGCACATACCTCCACACACACACACAGCAAGTGAGGAATGGAATCCAGGTCTAGTCAGTCCTGGGTTTGAACCCTAGCTCCACCACTTACTTGCTGTGGGTCCTTGGGCAAGATCCTCAATCTTTCTGTGCCTGAGCTTCCTAATCTATAAAATGGGGAAACAGTGCTGCTTACCTAATAGGGTTACTGTGCAAACAATCCACAGAAAGTGCTTAGCCCGGTGCCATGGTACATGGTAATGGCTCAGCAAGTATTCATACTACTGCTATTCTCCCTCCAGTAATGTTTACTCTTTTTTTAAAATCTTTTTAATTTTTTTTAATGTTTTATTTATTTTTGATACAGAGAGACAGAGCATGAGAGGGGGAGGGGCAGAGAGAGAAGGAGACACAGAACCGGAAGCAGGCTCCAGGCTCTGAGCCAGCTGTCAGCACAGAGCCCGACACGGGGCTCGAACCCACGAATGTGAGATCTGACCTGAGCCAAAGTCAGAGGCTTAACCGACTGAGCCACCCAGGCTCAGTAATGTTTATTCTTATCCCCCTCTAGATCTGGGGTCCTCACCAGCAGCTCATTTGAAAAAAAAATTTCCTTTGCATTTATAAAGAGGAAGGCAGGAGGATAAGTTGAGCATAAAGGATCTATTGGGTATTTACTCAAAGAAAAAAGGGCACACAAGGTAAACATTACTTTCTAGCAGTCTCTACTTAACATTATTTCTAAACCAGAAATATGTATTGTTCTTATTGATAATACATGCTTAAAAAATTGAAACACTGCCATTCAGTCAGTCATAAGAAAACAGTAACATTAAATTTGGACTTCCCCAATGGATCTGCTAGTGATCAAATTTAGCACCTCTGATTAATGGAACCACTCAACCTTATTTATCTTCTGACATGATATAATAATACTATGTAACATTAATATTCGTGCCAAAAACAAGTTTTACCTGAACTTTTGGTGATGGGAAAACATTGACAAACCCAAAATGCAGGACATTCTATAGGAAAGCGAGCCTGGACTCAAACACTTTTTTTCCCCTTTTAACACAGGGGTAACTGTTATAGATTAAAAGATTAAGCTTAAACCAGGATTGAAAGAGATTAAAGGGGCATAACAACTAAATGCAAACCTTCATTTGATTAGATCCCAGACCCTATAAAATTAATCTTGTGGACAACTGGAAATGCAATATGAATATTACAGAATTATTATTCTATTTTTTAGATATGACAATGGTGTTGTTGGTTACAGGAGAGAATGCCTTTGTTCTTAGGACATCTCGACTAAAGCATTTTGAGATAAAATATAATGACGCTTACAATTTACTTTCAAATACTTTAGCACATGCTCTCCCCCCTACCCTCATGCTACTACCACAGAATTAAAGAAAACATGGCAAAATCTTAATCATTAATTTAGGTTAGGGACATATATGGGTTCACTGGACCACCGCCACCACCACCATCACTAACTTCTTCATAAATTTTAAAATTTCAACATGAGAAGGAAAAAGACCAGCAAAAACATAATTTGAGGAGTGAAGGTTTACAGATCACAGAAGCACAGCTCCTCAAGCTAGTGCTGTCCTGTTAACTTCGCCAGCCTACATTTATTTCTGGGGGCACGGTCTGGCTGTACACTGGAAGTCACGCTGGTAAATACACTGTGTGAGCATGAGGGCTAGAGAAGAAAGCATCGTAAGGTTCTTAAAGAACAATTCCGGAACTAGGTAAGACATTAAAGAAATGTCTTGGCCTCTATGGGTACAATAAAGCAGGAGTCAGCAAGCATCACCACTGCCGAGTACTTGGTGACTTCAGGTCACGGCGCCTGTCTGCAGTATTTCAGGAATCTCGTGCTAACTTCTCCTTGCTACAAACTGCCACTTAGCCTATCAGCACTATCCTTGGGCAATCTAAGGAATAAGAGGTGATCTCCATTTTACAGAGTACATGTCTTATCTGTATCAGTAAGTACCTGGTCTCAAATGGAAACCTAACTACCAGGTATCTAACTTTTAACTATAAAATATGCTTGGGTATCAGTGGCTACTTAACTTAGGTCTTTAGAGCATCCACTTCGGGCTGCAGGTGCAGTTTGTCAAACCACTGAACTGCTGCCTAGATGTGCAATGGGACAAACGCTAGCACGGGTGACTCAAGAGCTGGAACCCAGGCCTCGCTCCACCATCAGCCTCCTCTGATTTCTAATTCTGGAAGACCAGGCCAACAACCTTGGTCCCACCTACCTCACGACTACCATGGCAGTTAAAAATAATGATGTTGAGGAAAGCAATTTGAAAATTTGTAAAAAACAAAAAAACCTCCTACAAAACCCTAAATCAAAACACCCTTATGAATGCAATAAATTATTAGTATTTTGAGCAGTATCATTTTTATAACTTTCATACCCAATTTTTTAGTATAACTTCATTAAAAAATAAGCTTATTTGTGTGCCTGGAATACTGAAAGTTATTTTGCTGTTATCACTATCTAAATGAATCCCAAATTCTGCTGGCTATATCATGTAAGACCAAAGTAATTAATATCATAAACAACTACCCATAGAAGGAACTAAGGTGAAGTGCTTTTTTGAACTTTAGTCCTAAATATTGGTAACATCTCTTTTAATAAGTAATTTAATATTTTAAGTTAAGAATGTGAGTTAATAAGTCCCATTTTTCAAAACATTACTGTGAAGAAAAGTAAGAACTATATACCAATTAGCTGATAGTCAATATTTCAATTCTACTTCTTACAACTAACATGTTTGGTAATTCTGTACTTCAGTTTCCCTATCTATAAAATGGGAATAATACCTCAACAAGAATTATAAATAATTAAAAATTATAAAGATTTGAGCAAAGTAATTATTAATTAAAAGTTAAATGTCATTCTTAAGTCGCATGCCCTTGCTTGGTCCTGGAGATTTCTAGATATTTCATATACATTTTCACTTCAACAACTCTGGAGTCATCTTTTTGAAAGAGAAAAATAGACTGCCTTCTTGAATTGGGATCTTCCACATGTGGAAGACCTACGGAGAGTGGAAAGATGGGAACCCTGGTGGGGGGGCGGGGTCTGCATATGAAACAGGTTAGAATGGGAGCATCCATGTGTCTCATCAGAGCAAACTCTTCTCCTCCTGGTGCTCTGCACTCCCAACCGGGTTTGTGGTGTCTGCAGGTCATCCAGGTAGGCTATGGATGGTATGAACACACTGCCTTTGGGAAGTGAGACAACTCGAAAATATATGGGCATCTGCTGTGCTAGAAAAAAGTAGGGCTGATGTGGTTTGCAAAAAGCATAGCGTTTATGAGTTTACAAAAACTGGGGCTACAATTAAAGAGGCAGATGTAGTGAGGAGCAGCAGAGCTCAATGTAATATTAGGGAAACGGCACATTTGCCTGTCCCCTATCCAAGTGTCAAGAAGCTGGCAGAACTTAGTTCATAGGGAGCAGAGGTAGGCTGCATTTTCCAAAACTGCTGTCAGAGACTCTAAGTGACTCATTTTTAAAGATACCCCCTGATGGTGGACAGTAGGAAACATTGTCCAAATGGGCACCTCTGTGTTCTGGGAATAACTGTCCTAAATAACCTAAACTGTCCAGATATGCCTGATTATGAGATATTTTCCTTTTAAAAATTATTTAATCTTTGCATTTTCCCCTAATTACAAAGTAAGCATATGATTATTATAAAAAAAAAAGAATATTAAAAAAGACTACACAAGAAAGTGATTTCCAGTGATGAAATCACATGGCTGTGGCTAGTGGGAAATTCAGTATATCTTCTTTGAGAACAAGGGTCTGCAAAGCATGTACATAAAAAGACACCTAGTAAATATTTTAGGTTTTTTGGACGATACAGTCTGTGTGGAAACTACTCAACTCTGCCATTGGACATAAAAGCCGTCATAGACAACATATAAACAAATCTGTTTGTGTGTGTTCTAGTAAAACTTTATAAAAATAGGCAGAGGGTGGGATTTGGCCCACTGGTTGTTTGCCCTCCCCTACTCTACATTGTTTTTTTTTCTTCTGCATATACTAACGTGTGTGTGTGTATACATATACATATATATATAAATATTCTGAATATCATGCATCTTGATTCTTCATTTTTAGGCATGTATTCACCTTTTCCATCCTTTTGGTTCCATTACAATTTTTTAAAAATTTTATTTATTTAAAGTAATCTCTATACCCAATGTGGGACTTGAATTCACAACCCCAAGATCAGGAATTGCATGCTCTTCTGACTGAGGCAGCGAGAACCCCTTTCACTACACTTTGTAGTGTAATTCTAATAGATCAATTCTTCATTTTACATTATGACTATTAAAAACTATTTACAGCTGTACCATGGAGTATATACCATGACTCTTTATCTCCCTGTATAATTTCTTATTTTCCTTGGAGTTATCTTTTTTTTAAATTTTTAATGTTTTTATTTATTTTTGAGACAGACAGAGACAGCATGAACAAGGGAGGGTCAGAGAGAGAGGGAGACACAGAATCCCAAGACAGGATCCAGGCTCAGAGCTAGCTGTCAGTACAGAGCCTGATGGGGGGCTCAAACCCACAAACCGTGAGATCATGACCTGAGCTGAAGCTGGATGCTCAACCGACTGAGCCACCCAGGCGCCCCTGGAGTTACCTTTTAAAATTCATTCATTTATTTATTTTTGAGAGAGAGACAGAGTGCGAATGGAGGAGGAGCAGAGAGTGAGGGAGACACAGAGTCTGAAGCTGTCAGCACAGAACCTGATGTAGGGCTCAAACTGACAGATTGAGAGATCATGACCTAAGCTGGAGTTGGAAGCTTAACCAACTGAGCCACCCAGGCGTCCCTAAAATTTATTTTTACTTAGCTTTTTATGTATTACTTGTAATCACGAATTCTAACCAAACTCTTCTTTGTCATTTACCTACCCAGCTGCTTTCAAGACATTCTGACAAACTGGTCTCCTAGTCATTTCATCATCTTGGTAAAATTGCTCTCAAGGCCTCCTTGACCACCTCTCTGGGGGACAGGCTACCCTCTTCTACTGCTGCACTGCTGGCTTCCTGGGATCTCCTAACTTTAACATTGTAGTGGGGAGACCCTTTGCTTCTTCCATGAGTCAGATCTTGTTTCCTGGATCCCATATATTCCTCTTTCTTGGTTTATTCATTCATTTTCACAGTGCACATCCTTCTCAGCTTCATAAGAAAGGGTACATGAGAAGTAAAAAATTTTAAGAGCACATACTTCTGAAAACATCTTTATTCTATATTCCAACCAGACTGATAGTTCGGTTGAGTATGGAATTCCACACTGGAAATAATTTTCCCTTAGCATTTTGAAAACATTGTTCATTGCCTTCTAGCTTTCAGAACTGCTTGTTCAGAAACCTGAAGTAATATGAATTCCTGATCCTTTCTTTGAATGTTGACTGTTTCTCTTTCTGGAAGCTCAACGGATCTTCTCTTTGTCCTCAGTGTTCTGAAATTTCACAATGATGTTCCTTGGTGTGGTTCTATCATCTATTATGCTGGGCACTCAATAGGCCCTTCTGATCTGTAAACAAGTCTTTATGAGTTCTGGGGAATTATATTTTTAATGATTTCCTCTACTCCACTTTCTCTGTTCTCTCTCTGGAACTCCTATTTATAAGAAATTGGACCTCCTGAACTTTAAATCTTATACCGTTTTCTGCTATTTCATTTATAAATCATTTTATCTTAAAAAAGTTTTTTTTATATTTTATTTATTTTTGATACAGAGAGAGACAGCATGAGAGGGGGAGAGGCAGAGAGAGAAGGAGACACAGAACCTGAAGCAGGTTCCAGGCTCTGAGTTAGCTGTCAGCACAGAGCCTGACACGGGGCTTGAACCCACAAACGTGAGATCTGACCTGAGCTGAAATCGGAGGCTTAACTGACTGAGCCACCCAGGTACCCCTAAAAATTTTTAATTAAAGTAAACATATATTAGTTTTAAGCGTATAGCATAGTGATTTAACAATTATCTATATTATAAAATGCTTACGAAAATACGTGTATTGCCCTCTGTCACCCAATTATTGTATGATTAAAAATTTTCTTTTTAAATCTCTTTGCCCAATGTGGGATTCAAGCTTATGACCCTGATATTAAGTGCTGCATGCTCTACTGACTGAGCCAGCCAGGTGCCCTCAAAGTTATTACATTATTGGCTATATTCCCTGTGCTGTATTTTTCATCCCTATGACTTATTTTCTTTTAAAAACAATTTTTTTTAACATTCATTCATTTTTGAGAGAGAGAGTGCCAGTGGGGGAGGGGCAGAGAGGGAGGGAGACACAGAATCCAAAGCAGGCTCTAGGCTCCCAGCTGTCAGCACAGAGCCCGACATGGGGCTCGAACCCATGAGCTGCGAGATCATGACTTGAGCTGAAGTTGGGTGCCCAACGAGTGAGCCACCCAGGTGCCCCTGACTTATGTATTTTCTAATGGGAAGTCTGTACCTTTTTATTTAGTTTTTAATTAAATCCAAGCTAGTTAACATACAGTGTAATAATGATTTCACGAATAGGATTTAGTGATTCATCACTTACATATAACACCTGGTGCTACCCAACAAGGGCCCTACTTAATGCCCATTGCCCATTTAGCCCATCCCCCTACCCAACGTCTCACCAGCAACCCTCAGTTTGTTCTCTGTATTTAAGAGTCTCTTATGGTTTGTCTCCCTCTCTGTTTTTACCTTATTTTTGCCTCCCTTCTCCTATGTTCATCTGTTTTGTTTCTTAAATTCCACATGAGCGAAATCATATACTTGTCTTTCTCTGACTGACTTATTTTGCTTAGCATTCTAGTTCTATCCACAGTTGTAAATCCTAAGATTACAATCTTTTAGACTGCCAAGTAATGTTCCATTTCTTCTTTTTTAAGAAACATATTTTTTAATGTTTTATTTATTTTTGATATAGAGAGACAGAGCATGAGAGGGAGACACAGAATCAGAAGCAGGCTCCAGGCTCTGAGCTGTCAGCACAGAGCCCAACACAGGGCTCGAACCCATGAACGTGAGATCACGACCTGAGCCAAAGTCAGACAATTCACCGACTGAGCCATCCAGACGCCCCTCCATTTCTTCTTAATCCATTTATCCATTAATGGACATTTGAGCTATTTCCATACTTTGGCTATTGTTGATAGTGCTGCTATAAACATTGAGGTGCATGTGCCCCTTGGAATCAGCATTTTTGTATCCTTCCGATAAATACCTAGTAGTGCAATTGCTGGGTCGTAAGGTAATTCTATTTTTAATTTTTGAGGAAACTTCTGTTTTTCAGGGTGGCTGCACCAGTTTGCATTCCCACCAGCAGTGCAAAAGGGTCCCTCTTTCTCTACATCCTCACCAACATCTGTTGTTGCCTAAATTGTTAATCTCAGCCACTGTGACAGGCGTGAAGTGCTATCTCACTGTGGTTTTGAGTTCTATTTCCTTGATGATGAGTGATGTTGAGCATCTTTTCATGTGTTTGTTAGCCATCTGGGTGTCTTCTTTGAGAAAATGTCTATTCATGTCTTTTTGCCCATTTCTTCTCTGGGTTATTTTTTTGGGTGTTGAATTTGGAAGTTTGTACCTCTTAATCCTCTTCACTTCTTTTGCTTCCCCTCTGGCAACTACCAATTTGTTCTCATATTTATAAGTCTGTTTTTTGTCTTTTTTGTTTTTTTATTCCACAGATGAGTGAAATCATATGATGTTTGTCTTTTTCTGTCTGACATATTGTACTTGGCACAAAAGCCTCTAGGTCCACCCATGTTGTCATGAATGGCAAGATTTCATTTTTTTTTCTTATGGCCGAGTAATACTGTAATGCATGCGTGTGTGTGTGTGTGTGTGTATACACATTCACACATGTGTATCAAATCTTCTTTAACCATTCATCTATCAATAGACATTTGGAGTTGCTTCCATATCTTGGGTAGTATAAATAATGCTCCAATAAACATAGAGGTGCATAAATCTTTTTCAATGAGTGTTTTCACTTTCTTTGGACAAATGTCCAGATGTGGAATTAGTGGGCTGCATGGTAGTTCTTGTGTTTGGGTTTTTTTGGGGGGTTTTCTTTATATCTCTATCTTCTAAACTCTTCAGTTATAAGTTTTAAAATTTTTATTATGTTTTTAATTTCCAAGAGCCCTCTCTTGCTCTTTTTTTTTTTTGTTTTGCTCTTAGAATTTTCCTTCTTAAAAGAGCATCCTATCCTTGTTTCATAGTTGCAATATCTTCTGTCTCTGGGGATATTAATAACAAGGTTTTGTTGTTGTCGTTAGGAATGTTGTTTCTTTGGTCCCTATTTTACTAAAGGGTTTCCTCAGAAGTCTGATAATCCTTGATCTTCTGCTCATATTTAAAAGTGAGAGACTGCAGGGGTACGTGGGTAGCTCAGCTGCTTAAATGTCTCTCGCCTGATTTTGGCTCAGGTCATGATATCATGACCAGTGAGTTCGAGCTCTGCATTGGGTGCCATGCTGGCAGTGTCACTGGAGCCTATTTGGGATTCAATCTCTCTCTCTCTCTCTCTCTCTCTCTCTCTCTCTCTCTGTCCCTCTCCTGCTTGTTCTGTCTCAAAGTAAAAATAAAATAACCTAAAAAAATTTTATAAAAGTGGGAGACTGCAAAGGGTACAGTCCTTTGCAGTATTCTTAAGTATTTAAGTATGGATCACACATTCATTTAGTGTCACTTTTCTTCAGGATAGCACTCCTCACCCCAAATGTGCCTTATATCCTCTTACCCACAGACCCTCTATTTTGCCCTTACCAAAGAATAAGTCTTTGGTTTTTGCTGGGGTGGGGAAGAGCATATAGGGATCTCTGGCGTCCTAGAAAACAGACTTTTCAGCACTCTTCTTTATTTTAGTACAGGTCCCTGCACACCAACCTACCCTTATAGGTCAACTTCTGAGTCCTTTGGGGATTACCCAGTGAAAATAGGCTCTATTGGCTCAGCATTCACTTTTCTTGAGATACATCAATCATTGAAAAATTGCCCATCTGCTTTCCAGCATCTAACACTTTGTTGCTGTTACCTCTTCTGTTTTCTCCATCCTTGTATGGATTCATGCCTTTCAAAAAAAATCCCTTTATCATTCTTTTAGTGCTGTTTTAGGACGAGGTAGGAGTAGATCTGTGTACTCAACCCTTCATTTCTACCTAGATGTTCCTGTGAGGTTTTTTGTTTTTTTTTTAACAGAACTACAGCTGTCTCCTGACTCCCTGTGAATAACATGATCTTCAGTGAATCACTTCGTGTAAAAAGCATATGCTAGAAAATCAAGCCTATCAAGATGCGTTTCTACATGCACAAGTCTGTTTATCCCTTCATAAGACTTGGTATCTCTGAGTTTACTAGTGTGTCCCAAATAGTGGTGTCACTTAACAGTATGACAGACATGTTTGGGTTAAGATTATTAAAACAGTGACATATAAGTAAAGAGACACAAGATATTCTTAAGTATTAGAGACAACAGAGCTTCAAAATAGTCCAAATGAAATCAGAAATAATTCTCCAAGACCACACTTATTCCAGAAAGAAAGAAGAAACAGCCCAACTTATTAGGTACTCAAAAATGGTTGACTTGGACCAATTTACATTCTCACGTTATGTGCTAAGGCACATATCATCATGGAATGAGCTACATGTGCAGTCTTCTGTCCAAAAATATTTACTTTATACATTTCAAGTCTTTAAAATTCACATACCTTGACCCTAACATACCTCTACCTTGACATTATTTTTACAGTTTATCATGAGTTGTATCAAGGTTGTAGGATTAGTTTAACCAGAAATCAGTATCAGAAACCATGCAGATGTTTCCTAGTCAATGACAACAACCAACAATCAACTCATCAAGTGATTCTTACAAGTCCACTTAGGCAGAAAATTAGCACAGAGACAATTCAGTTAACTATAGAAACAGCTCAACCTTGTTGTAAGTTTCCTTATTAAAGAAACCCAACTTTCAGAAGCAAGTCAACATTCCACCAGCCAAGCTGAGAAGGCCAGGAAAAGGCAATAAATGGCAGTAAGTACCTGCACTGATCCCCCATGGCGGTCTGCAGCCAAGTGAGACGTCAGGTACGAGGTATTGGTCTGCCGGCTGGGCTGGATTTCCCACTCTCCTCGGCGCTCTGATGATGCAGTCTGCTCAGGCATTAGGAAGCATGAGAGCAAGATATGGAAGGACAGGTGAAGCAACAGCAAGCAATAACAAAATCCAATACATTAGTGTCTCTGAGGGTTTTTTTTCGTTCTGGATTTTAAACTAACAACCGCTGCAAAGCACTGGAAAAAAGTTAGCTTGGCTACATTCACTGCAGCCCAATGAGCCAACACATGACACTCTATAGCACACCATCGTGACCCAGACACAGAAAAACAATAATCACCAAAAGGCGGGGGGGGGGGGGGGAGAGGGACCACAAGGGAACCACCAAAAGCTGGAATCATTTTTAGCTTCCATATTAGTACAATTTCAGTAGCCACTAAGCAGACCAAATTCAGAATGTTAAGACTATTGGACAAAGGAACATCATACTTACAAATCATTTCCCTGATTAAAGACCTACCTAAACAGACAGTAGTCAATACAGAAAATTCCTAGCATTAGGAATCAAGATAATATGCTTTTAGGGAATCTACCACTGTCAACACAAACCTCCATGAGACTTTCAAAAATGATAAAATGAGCAGTGGCAGTGGCTGGAGTATATTTTCTTAGAGAATGAAAAAAGTCTCTCTTCAAAATGGGTTCACAGGTCAAGAACATGAAAAGATGGGGGATGGGTAAGGCTATAAATTTTCTGCTTCCTCTTGCTAACAGCCTCTAGTCTGGAATTAGAAATAGTTTTAGATAGGACTACCATGAATTATTTTCTTCTAGAAAGCAAAAGGCAGATCCTTCCCCAGCAAAAGGAGGGCTTTTAATCCAAAACCTCTTTGGGTTCTGCTTTCAGTTCTGCTGTCATTCAGGCTCTCTTCATTCCTTCGTTACCTGTTTTTTAGATCTCATACTATTCTGATCTTGCTCATGTGTGATTTTTGTTCTGAAGAACCTGTTTAGGTGCCTCTCCCCCTGTACCAGATGGCTGAGGAGGCGTTAACATCATGACGCTCAGCTGTAACAGTCCTAAGGCTCTACAAAATGAAAAATGAGGAGCTGGAGAGGCAGCAATCAGGGATTGGTAAATCAAATTTTAATTGCTGCTGATATAAACAGCAGCAGGGGTTGGGATGTGATATTGCTGCTCTGCATGAAAACCAGCAAGGATGCAGTAAATCTTAGGGATGTTCATAGCTATCAATGTTGCATTTTATTAAAAAAAAAAAAAGGAAAAGGAAAGAAGTGGTGGTTTGAGACTCATACTCACTCTCCCTCTTCTGTATCTCATTGACGAGAGTTGTTTAAAGCTCATGTGTAAGTCACTAAAAAAGCTTTTTTCATTAAAAACAACAACAAACCCAAGCCTCATATACCAGTTACAACTTACTCATCTTTATCAATGTAATATGAAGCCACATGGATAACAGCTCTGTAAAGGATCCTGGCCATGCTTTCTGACATTCCTCGGGGAATGAGCATATTCTGTAAGGAGGCAGCTTGTATTAACTTGTTTGCTATATTCTCCAACAAAAGAGGGGTTTGGTGCTATACCTCTAGTCTAGAATCAAAAGTACCAAAATACCTGCCCCTCCAACTATTTCTGCCAACAGAGGTTCAGATGTTTCACTTTTCAAAATAAGACTGTGGTTTATAACATAATCTTAGTTTTTATAAATTTATTGACAGTATCCATATTCTCAGAGCACTTAATCTCATATCTTCTTACCACTAGAGATATGAGAATAAGTCATTAAAAAAATTTTTTTTTATGTAACCTCTACACTCCATGTGGGGCTCGAACTCACAACCCGAAGATCAAGAGTTGCATGCTCTACCAACTGAGCCAGCCAGATGCTCTAAGAATAAATCTGTTCTAATATTATAAGTATTATCAATAACTATTTTGTATTAGTGATAGCTTCTTTAGTTCTCTCTAGAATTTTATTTTTTGTAATATTTAAGTAGACTTAAGCTCCTAAAGTACTATGAAGAACTGTCAGTTCTCAAAAACTTTAAATGTTTAAACAATATCCAGACATTTATGAGCCATTTGGTATTGTTTTGAATTTCATGATAAAATATTTAATGTGATTACTTTTTTCATGACTGCTCTGTTTTGCAACTGTTTTTAGGGCAGATAAAACTGAATGAAAATGGCAAGAAATGTGCATATAACACACATATGCTTTTAAGCTAAACAAAACCCGGACAGCTGATCAACTACTATTTCCATTTTTACTGAAACACACATCAGAAGTCTGGTTTGATACTACTGTCTGATTCACAGGACTGTGTACCTATTTATATTCATTCCAGCTAAATGTATCATTTGCTCAAAGAATTAACATTCGTGTCTAGATTTCAAAAATAGCAAGACATTTTCCAAAGGCCTAAAGTCATACTCCATCTCCATCATTAAAGCAATGTGTTATTTATCTTTTAAAAAGAGAAAAACAATGTTAACAATTCCAGGCTGCTTCATAAATGCTTCCACTGTGCCGGATGGAGGAAAGTGCACTGCACCAGACCGCTGCCTCCAGTGACTTCTAGATCCACTGAAAGCAACAAAACCAATAGGCAGATGTGAATCTGGGGTCGTTGGTTCATCACTTTGGGAATTAGTTTTCATCAAAATACTAAACTCTATGGCTATTCCCTTCTAAAACTTAGGGCTTGTACTGGTATACACAAGTTGATACAGGAGAAAGGATTATTTGCCAGTTTTAGAAAGCAACTGAGTGGCCAGGAACTAGATGAAACTGAGGAATGTTGACAACTACAGTGTTCTGCTATGCTAGTGTCCCAGATAGGTGTTCTAGGCAATGCTGTGTACATGGGATTAGGATTGGTAAGGACCAGCACCGTCCTCCTAAGCAAACCAGTGGAGGAGACTGGCGTGTGAACTCTTCACTCTCAAAGACCACTCACACACGCATGTCTGTCTAACAGACAATCAGGAGCTTCAATGGACAGAAGAGTCACTCAGCATGATCAATCTCTCTGCATTACTTGAAAGGCAAAGGTCCACATGGAGTGTGTAAATCCCTAAGGCAGGAGCAGGAATCTCAAACAGTAGGAGTTCCTTGGGGAAACGCTTTAAAATCTTCTGTTGGGATTGTATTACCTGTGTGGAAATGCTTGATTTACTATCCAGTAGGTGTATGTGGAAACAAGAAAGTGGTGATCCAGCATAGCATAAATCAAAGACAAAGCTAACAAAAGTTACTTAAGGGGGATCCTGGTGTAAAAAGTCAAAACCACCACCCGTGCTTTAGGGTAGAGGAAACGAATCTCTCCCAGCAGTCACCTGGCAGGGATTAATGGACAGACAGTGGGTGGAACAACACTAACAAGAGGGTAGGAAAATACGGTCTAAAAAACACCTCAGATACCATCTTTGGCTTGAAAATTCTTTCCAATACTTATTGGAGATAAAGCTCCTGTTCTGAAAGAGGCAGGCAAATATTTTTCTCCTGTTGCAGCAAATACATCACTGAATCCCATTCTTTACATACAGTTATATAGTTATTCTGAAAAATTAATTTTGATTACATTTATAAAGAACTTTCTCCATTTCACTTTATGGCTCCCAAAGTACTTTACAAGATGCCACCGAAACAGAACATTTTGGCCTCCCATGCCAGTCTTCCAGGCCTCATCATATAATTATAGTCTTAAGCTATAATTAGCAAGAGTAGAAACTGAGTAGTACCAAAAAGTTAGTAACGAATACACTAGATTACATTCTGTCTTATCACACTTCAAAGGTTAAAAGTATTTTTTTTTTTTTTAGTAACAAGGGTAAGATGTAAGAAGAAAAAATGGGGCAGGAAGCATGTCAAGACATTTTTTCTGGAGCATATTAGACCTTAGAAATGAAATTTTTAAAAGGTGGCAAAGTTACTGAAGTGTACACTTTAACAAAATTTAAAAAACTCTCTTCTGCTAAGCTCATGAAATAGAACCAGATTTCTATGCCAGACAAGGATGATTCTGTGCAACCTGCTGTGTGTGTAAACAATTCCTTCCTGTATTCTATAAACTTGATAGCGAAGATCAGAGATGTTTGAAAATCAGTGATAACTCCGGGAGGGATTATTACCAAATTCAATAAATGCAGGCCCACTGAGACGGTAGTGTCAATTCTGTGAAGCTCTGAGAAAAATCACGGAGCCATTCTAGAGGTCTGAAACACTAATCAAACCCTGCCCTATTCTTATTCAAAAGGGTAGAAGCCATGCCTCATCCCATGTCCTGCCCCAAGGACAGAAGGATGACTTTACTTTTAGGTTGGACTGCTCCAGAGTCACCTTCCCACAACACACTGCTGAGATGTCTGCTGAGATACAAATATTGAAGACTGGACAAAGAAAACTTTAATAATTTTTAAGGAGGCTCCACGTCCAACGTGGAGGTTTGAACAGGTGACCCTCAGATCAAGAGTTGCGTGCTTCACCAACTGAGCTAGCCAGGCACCCCTGCACCAAGAGAACTTTTAATATCGAACAGGGAGTTAGAGCAGAGGTGGGCAGCAGCAACCAGGTGACACAATGGGAGAAGGTAGGAAAAGGATTGTATTTCAGTTTTCTTTACAATTCCTTGTTTCAATGTCTCCCTTTGGGTAAAGGTCCCAGGGATGAGGAGGGACAGACAGCCCCATTCTGCACAGAGCTCTATGCTGGAGGGTGACAGGATGAGTGTACAATCTCTAGGCCTGAGTTCCCGCCGTACAGCAGGCAGCACGCCAGGAAATTACACACCGGTCAGAGGGCCATAAATTCTCTCTGAGCACACTCATCTGCTCCTTCAACTAACAAACTGCGAACCTTGCTGAAAACCAAGCAGTACTATGCCAAAGGAAGGGAATGGAGAATTAATCAGCTTTTGTTTTTTCTAAAGCTACTGGACTTTCAAAAGAATCTATAAAGATATTCATTTTAGGAAGATCTCTGAACATCTTGGCTACTTAGCAATCTGGCTTAATCTCTCCTTTGGAAAAGCTGTGCTTATCACAAGCTTCTTCCAGTAAGCACCACAGCTCTAAACCACAACATACTTTTCTAAGGCTATACATTCCTTTTTAAATAAATTTTTTTAGCATTTATTTATTTTTGAGAGACAGAGCACAAGCAGGGGAGGTCAGAGAGAGAGGGACACATAGAATTTGAAGCAGGTTTCAGGCTCTGAGCTGTAAGTACAGAGCTCAGCGTGGGGCTCAAACCCACGAATTGTGAGATCATGACTTAAGCCCAGGTCGGACACTTAACTGACTGAGCCACCCAGGTGCCACTACGTTCCTTTAATCTAATCTCTTGGACTCGAGATACAAACAAACAAATGTGAACTATTCTTTTTTTTAAGATTTTACTTTTAAGTAAACGTAGGGCTTGAACTTCCAATCCCAACATCAAGAGTTGCATGCTCCACCAACTGAGCCAGCCAGGTGCCCCAGAACCACTTCTAATGGGGGCACATCTTCAAAACTCAACATGACTCGACCCTTGTAAGTTTTATTGTTAATTTCTTGTGTATTTAGAAGGTACTAAGTTAGTTTAAATATGGTTCTTCTAGAAGGATGAGAGATAGGCTTTTCTGACATTTGGTTCACATTTTCCTGCCTGGCCAAACTTGAGAATTTGTAAATGAGCAGTTCACCTAGTAGAAAATTACAAAAAATAAATTATTTGCATATTGTATATATAAAAATGAGTAAGTACTATTTAATATTATCATGGCAGGATACCATGTATGGTAGAGTTTAATGGTTCTTGATGGCCAATGTGACTCTTTCCAACCTCAAAACAGACCTGTTCTCCCTAACCTTCTAGGTCAAATACCCCTTCTTCAGATGCCCACAGAAAACCCACGTAACTATAAAACTGCTGAACCATGGGTAGCATGTGTGTAGCATTTACTTCAGTAAGGACTGCCACAGGCTTAGATTTAGAAAGAGCAGGAAGCATACAGCTATACGCACCTCCTAGTCAGTGCAATATTCTGTATTTAGCACATTGAGCAAACACACTGAATAAAACCTTTAACAGTGCAATATACTGCACTCCAATATTAGACCTCTGGATACCAGCAGGACTTACTTCCTGATCACATTTGATCAGAGAATGCAAAGGGAAGCTTTGCCAGGTAGAAAGAGGAAGTACTATTTTTCAACCCCTTCCTCGTGGATGGTAGTGCAGAGTTCTTTAGAGGGAAACAGCCATGGCAAGATTTACCATATTTGGATCTGGGAAAGGACAAATACCAAGGGGAAATGACAGAAAAGACAAACCCGCTGGTATCTTTCTCAATTGATCTAACTTTTATCAGTATTTATTCTATCCAAACTCATGATTCAATTATAGTTCTCTATCTGAATAAAGTTTATGTTAAAAAATTGTTCTTAAGCATCTGATATTAACGTAGTTTAAAAGATTTAATAAATAAGGTGAGTTTAAATGCAGTTCTTTGAGAATCATGTTTGGGATCTATTACTACATCTAGGAACCAAACAGTACTCAATTCAATATACCTACAATTTAGAATAGCAAAGCATTATTTTCTCTGAAAGTTCTCACTGGAATGGAGGAGAACTAAGACAATTGCCCGAACTTACTTGGCAGCAAGAGCCTCCTTTTTTTAATATCCTTCTCCTTCAATAGACAATCTAGTCCTACTCTGGCTGCCAAAGGAGGTAAAGTGGCTCTTTGTGGAAATAGGACCCAAGTAGGAAGAAGAGCTTACAATTTATTTTTATGGAAGGTTAAATAAAAAAATTATTTTATCTTTTTATTTTTTTAACGTTTATTTATTCCTGAGAGACAGACAGAGCATGAGTAAGGGAGGGGCAGAGAGAAAGGGAGACACAGAATCTGAAGTCAGGCTCCAGGATCTGAGTTGTCAGCCCAGAGCGTGATGCAGGGCTCGAACTCACAGACTGTGAGACTATGACCTGAGCTGAAGTCAGACGCTCAACCGACTGAGCCGTCTAGGTGCCCCAAAATTTCTATTTTAAATAAACATCTGACTTCATCTACACTCACCTGACAGATTCATTCATTCATTCATTCACTAATTCATTGAAACAATTACTATTGCAGACATTGTTTTAGGTGTTAGGGAGAAAGCAGTGAACAAAACAAAATTCTTTACCCTTACTTATAGGCTTACATCCGAGAAAGCTGAGGCCTCCCCAAAAGGTTAAATGTCCTATGGCCGAAGCCCTGGGCTAAGCTAAAATCAGATCTGAGCTCCCCTTCTTTCTCCTACCCTAAGTATGGGACTAAACAGAGCCTGTTAATCCGTAGTCTCACTCCTCCACCACCACTGAAGAGCAGATTTACCCAGAAAGAGACTCGGCTGGCACTATCATCAATGTCATCTCCATGCTCTGAATTTCAAACCTGTCACTTCTTTTTGTTTGTTTTTTGGAGAGCCCTCCTCTGTATGCTGGCCATCTTCAGCTGGAATATGCAGCTAGTATTTAAAAGTCAAAACGTCTAGGGGTGCCTGGGTGGCACAGTCAGTTGAGCATCTTAACTGTTGATTTCCACTCGGGTCATGGGATCAAGCCCCAGGTCAGCTCCTTGTTGGGGGTGGAGCCCGCTTAAGATTCTCTCTTCACCCCTTCTTTGGGCATGTGCTTATGCCCTCTTTCAAAACCAAACCAAAACATGACAAAAACTCAAGATGCCTAAATTCAGACTCCAAAGAAGATCCCCCCTCCCCGCTGCAACTTTCCCATTTCTAGTAATTGTACCACCTAACGTCCTAATTATTCAGGCTTGTATCACTTTTTCAGTTCTATTTCACTTTCACCTGCTACAGCCCATCTAGGCCCCCTTCACCTCTGGAATGGATGCACTGTGTTCTTAATTGTCTCCGGGCTGGCTGCCAGGCTATTATTACCTTCTATGCCAAAATTTTTCTAAAGCCAAGTTTTGATCATATCACCCCTCTGTTCATAAACCTTTAGAACCTCCAGCCCTCCAGCCCATCATTCCAGGAACTTCATCAAATGGCTCCCAGATATTTTCCTAGTTTCATCTCCTTTATTCACACCATATATTTTATTTTATTATTAACTTTTTAATTTTTTATGTTTTCTTTTTATTTTTGAGAGACAGAGAGAGACAGCACAACCAGGGGAGGGTCAGAGAGACAGGGAGACACAGAATCTGAAGACAGGCTCCAGGCTCTGAGCTGTCAGCACAGAGCCCGATGCAGGGCTCAAACCCATGAACTCCGAGATCATGACCTGTGCTGAAGTCGGATGCTTAACTGACTGAGCCACCCAGGCGTCCACAGACCATATATTTTAGCAAAATGAACTAGATAACTTGTTGCTCGTATTTCCTTTTTGTGTGGAATGCCTCTTTGACATCCACGTTACTCTTCCAAGAGCACTTCCAATGCAGCTTCTTTCATGAAACTCTGTCATGCTCCAACTAGAAGAAATGTCTTCTTTCCATCTCTGATGATGGTAATTTGGAACTTGGGGTGCTTCTCTGTTCTGCATTGGGTTATGGTTATCTGGCTACCTGGCTGATCTGCTTGGCAGTTTTTTGAGGACAAAGACTTCCTACTTATCTTGGTATCCCCAGGATACACTTTCACAGAGAAGGTTCTCAGCTAGACTTATTTAGTCAAAGTTGCTAAGAAAAAGTTAACTGCCCCTAAAGTGAGGTTAATACTTGTCAGTATTTCTCAAAGAGAGATTTCATTTTCTTCTTTTGCTGATTTCAAAACTTGAAAAGTATCAATCTAAAAAAGAATATACTTCTTTTAGTTCTTAGAGTAATGTAAAAGACATGTTTGGCTGCAATTTTTCTTAAAAAAACAAAAACAAAGCCCCCAAAACATAAGAAAACAACCCTAAGATGGAACAAAAGCAATGAGACAAAGACTAAGACACAGTGTAAAGGTAGAATAGTGTAAAGGTAGAATAGAAATACATTTACCCACAGGGCACAGTGCAGAAAGAATTCTACCCAGCAAGGATTCAGAATCCTGCTGGGAAAGAGGTATACAATTTGCATTACTGTGGGAAATTTCAATCCCTTACCAGCCATGGGATACTAAAAACCCTCAAAGAAAAAAAGAAATCAGAGAGAATTTCAAGATTCAATTCTTCAAAAAGAAGCTTATTATTGCATTGCACATCAGATTTCCTAATTACACACACTAGTTTAATGACCCTTCACTTAAAAGTACACTGAGGGGCACCTGGGTGGCTCAGTCAGTTAAGCGTGTACCTCTTGATTTCAGCTCAGATCGTGATTCCCTAGGGCTGTGAGACTGAGTTCTGCATTACGGCCCCCGTATTGGACTTGGAGCCTGCTTGGGATTCCTTCCCTCTCTCTCCCTCCCACTTCTGCTCTTGCTCTCTCCCTTGGTCCCTCCCTTGCTTGCTCTCTCTCAAAATAAATAAATATAAAAAAAAGTACACTGAAAATTACTCAGATACTAGCTTTTGCTAAATTTTTCATACTGACAATCCAGGTTTTTGACATGTCTTTGGAAAATCCATCCAAAACAGCAGCATTAAGAATTCACTGAAGCCGAAAAGACAGGAAATAAAGAAAACACCTATTTTAATTTGAAATATTCTGAAAACATGAGTATTCAAGTAGATATGCTGATTATGAGGACTTCACTACTGACTACTTAGGTTTTTCTTTCCATATGTTTTCTACTTAAGTACATTTTTCATTATAGGATAATGTAACTTCATCATAGAATAGTCTGGAATAATATTACCTAGAATATTAACTCCTAATATGTTGGCATTATCTCCTCCCACTGATCTTTTCATTTTCCCTTTCCCCGAGGGGAAATCATGCTGTATTTCTAATTTAGTACTCTGATTTCTTTATTCTACAAACCATAAGCATTTTAGGTTGCCACAAGTTTTCCTAAATATTATTTTAAGTGGCTACATAACATTCCACTGAATAAATGCATTACACTTTACCTTTTTGTAACCCAGTTTTTTTGCTAAAAGATTTCAGCTGGATCTAGAACTATTTCCTTATAATTAGATAAGTGGATCATTTTTAACACTTTTGTTGCACGTGACACTGTGACAATTTCATACATATAACTTACTCTATATTGTGGGTTGCTTTATTACAACAGATTTCAATAACTGATTCTGGATTTGCAAAGTCCAGAGCCATGTCTGAGAGTGTCAGTTTAAGAGTGCACTCGGCTATGCTTTTAACAAGAGAGGTGAAGAGCACTGCAGAAGTCACCACTATTCTGTTGTCCATCAGAAGCCAGTCAAATTGTAATTCTTAGCCAGCTACTTTGATTAAAGCATGTAACTATGGACCCAATTAGTGTACGTGATTTGCTAAAACCCATCTTTTTGCCTGTCTACGCTGCCTTTTAGCTACTAAATACATAGATTTTCTTCCTTTATACTTTTTTCTTACCAAGCCATACATTTTGCCAAGCGTATGGACTTATTGGTGACTCTATCCATATTTGTGTATGTACTTCACTGTACATGTGTATGTACTTTCTTTTCAGAAAAAATATTTTTAGATTTTATTTATTTAAGTTATCTCTATACCCAACGTGGGGCTCAAACTCATGACCCTGAGACCAAGAGTCACATGCTCTTCCAAGTGAGCCAGCCCGATGTCCCCTATGTATATGCACTTCTGTATGCTATTTTTAACCTATGTACTTTCATATGTGTATCTGAGATAAGCATTATTGCATTTTATTATAAAAATGTCTGTGAATATTAAAGAGTGAGGTCAGGGTAACGAACTAGTTTGAGAGTTGATAATGACTGAATATGTGTGTGCATATTTGGTTATTATCCTTTGTTTATTTGCCTATTTGGGTCCTCAGTTTTCTCTTAGCAACGTACAGCTGACTCTTGAACAACACAACATGAGGGCACTGCCCACCATGAAGCTGAAAATCCCCAGATAACTTCTGACTCCCCCAAAACTTAACTACTAATAGCCGACTGCTGACCAGAAGCCTTCCCAACAACATCAACACATACTTTGTGTGTTATACGTATTATATTCTGTTTTCTTAAAATAAAGCTTGAGAAAAGAAAATGTTATTAAGAAAATCATAAGGAAAATACATTTCCAATACTACACTATATTTATTTTTTTTAAATCTATATATAAATAGACCTACACAGTTCAAACCTGTGCTGTTCAAGGGTCAATTGTATATGATCTAAAGATGAAAGTCATCACATTTCCTTCCCAATGACCTCTTTCTTTAAATGTCAAATTTGCTGATTTTTGTGTTTGCCTCCTCTGTGTTTAGGCTGAGAGAAGCCTCTCACACAGGCCACTAGTTTCTCAAACCACGAACACTGAAGGACGGATGGCCTGGTCTCCTCTGCAGAGACCAAAAGCAAAGCTGAGTCTTCGCTTCATTTGGCCAGCTCTACAATTAACCTGGGCACAGGGGCAGAGGCAGGGCAGAGGTGCCAGTTTATGCCCAGCTCAGCTGGAAGTCCAAATTACCCACTCTTCTACCCACTCTTCTTAATCAGAAAAAACCCAAAACCAAACCTTACAAGACAACCAAAACCCACCCCAGCACTGGTGAGAGCACCACACTGTACTGCAGATGAGACTCCAAATGGGCTACCCTGTTCCTCCTTGTGTTCAGCACACCTTTCGGGCCTGTGGCAGACTTGCTGCCTTCAGCCAACAGACTTGGACAAGCCCAAATTCTCTTGACTGGATGCTTCATAACAGGCACCTGACCACACCTCAGTGCTGTGTAACCCCACATGCCTGAGAAACGGCTAGTCCTTTGTATTTCAGTATATACACTTAAGCAGAGAAGCTGAAGAATTTTGATTTTAATATTACCCACCAAGAAGCAGAATGCTGAAACAAGGAAGAAGGTCCAGCACATACCTGATTTCGCAGAGGTTGTTGCTGTGACGGCCGATCCCTGTGTGTGTGGCTTTCTCGAGTTATTGCAGACGCACCAGAATCTACATGAACTGACCCTACTGGAGTAGGCTGGAAAAATATAACAAGAAGTCAAATGGAAAACAAGTCCGACTTAATGCCTCTGCAAAGGAGAGCATCATTCCAATTCTAATAAAACAGCAGTGATTATTATTTTCAGCCACCATGGGCAGTTTCAAGTCTTCTCACTTTGCTTATCTGCAAAAGGGAGGCCACTCGGTCCTCAGAAGCTCATTAGAGAGTAGCTTGCCTTGGACAATAAGAAAAACATCCTACAGTGAAATGGTAGCATACTCTCAGGTATTGTGAACTCCTGGCCAGAAGAACTAATTCAAAAATTTCTCATTGTAGGTACCTGGGTGGCTCAGTCCATTAAGTGTCCAACTCTTGGATTGTGACTCAGGTCATGATCTTACAGTTTGTGAGTTCAAGCCCTGAGTTGGGCTCCATGATGACAGTGCGGGGCCTGCTTTGGCTTTTCTCTCCCTTTCTCTTGGCCCATCCCCTGTTCATGCTCTCTCTCTCTCTCTCTCTCAAATAAATACATTAAAAAAACAAAACGAACAGGAACACCTGGGTGGCTTGGTTGGTTAAGCATCCAACTTTGGCTCAGGTCGTGATCTGGTAGTTTGTGAGCTTGAGCCCTACATCAGGTTCTGTGCTGACAGCTCAGAGCCTGGAGGATGTTTCAGATTCTGTGTCTTCCTCTCTTTCTGCCCATCCCCCGATCATGCTCAAAAATAAATAAATATTAAAAAAAAAAAAGATTTCTTATGGTACTGGGTTTCACTTCTACAGAAGCAGGACCAGCTTATGTAGCCACCAGCTTCTTGACCATTCAAATGAAAGTTCCTCTGAAGAACTGGCTTAAGTTCTGGTATCTTAGGCCATAATGGTCATAATCTTAAAACCATATAAAGGAGTTGCCCCTACTTTCTAACTCTGGTAATTGCAGCCTATGGCATCACCCTCAAAAAGCTGGCATATATAAAGTCTACAGTCAAAGGAATGTTTCTTCCACAGATTTAAGCAGAAAGTCTGGCAAGTCAAGTGGTGAGGTAGCGCTGGTCTGAGGTGATGAGGTAAAACAGGATACTTACAATAGGCCTCCCAACCCAATCGTAGGAATAGTCAAAGGTGTAGCCTTTCCTTTCAAAGAGGTCTGTGAAGAGGGTCCGTAAATACTCATAGTCAGGTTTTTCAAAGAAGTCTAATCGCCTGACATAGCGCAGGTACGTTGCCATCTCTTCTGTAGGAAAGAGGTGAAAGGCCATGCTCATGAGCTGAATGCTTCCCGTGGCAAGAAGCTCTGGGCCAAGCCAGGAATATGTGTGTTTTCTTTATGACCCATATGAAAGTGATAAAACCTGTCTTGGTCTAAATGACAATAAAAGGAAATGTGAATTTTCTAGACAGCACCCTTATCTAGAGACACCAAGTCACTGTCTCTACCTAGTTCAAAGCTTCAGTCACACTGGCTGGAATGTCCTTCTAGCATCCTACCTGGAAAGTTTTCACAGAGAGCTTCAATGGGAGTATTCCTTTTGGTGTCACCAATTTTTTGATATCTCTCTTTTAATGTATCAGCCTGTAGAGCAAAGAGAGAAAGTTATTTGGAAAGAGGTGCCAAGTATGGGAGGTCCTGCATGTCTGGGGACGCAATGGTTGTTTCACTCAAACTGGCAGGATTCCCTAGGCTCAATCTTCTTTCTGATAAGTAAGAAATGTAACAGGGATGATGTATTTAACATCTGCTCTGTTCTGGAACGTTTTATTTGCAAATGTATTTAGCAGTCTCAGATAAACACCATCAAATGTAATGAGATAAGTGGTTAAGATAAGAAAGTAAAAATAGCATATAGCAGTTATTTTCAAAACTGCAGAAGCTTCGTAATCTCCCATGACCACTGGGGTTCAGAAGTGATTCAGCCTTCTCCTTCTTAGATCAGTTCTATTGTAAGATAAAAAATGTTGCTAATCTAAGTGAGGGCAGACAGACAGATGGCTCTACAGAGTATTTACTGTGAAGCTGAATAGAAAAGGAAAAAAAAAAGAGTAAGTAGTAGAAAAAAAATTCCTTTTTACAATGTGTTTCCAGAGGGAAAAGTGTTATCTATGATAGAACATGGCTAACAAGCAGGTTTCATATATAGGTCAGCTGCTGAAACCAGCCAAGTCTGGTTTGCTCAGGATTATAGACAGAAAGCTCCTAGAGCTTGGACCAACAATGCAGGCTCAAGGGATTCCTGTGAGGTTCTCCTAGCTTGCTGTGCCCAGCTTTAACCAATAGTGTTCTACAGGAAGTTGGAGAGGGGAGCCTGGGTGGCTCAATCGGTTGGGTGTCCGGCTCTTGATTTGGCTCAGGTCATGATCCCAAGGTCGTGGGACTGAGCCCTGATTGTATCTCTCTCTCTCCCTCTGCCTCTCTTCCCTGCTTGCATGCATGCACTCTCTCTAAAATTAAAATAAATAAATAAAACAAGTGGAGAAATTTTAGACCTGTAACTGACACTAAAATGATTCGGACTGTGAGAGAGTTTCAATTAATACACAAATGCACTGCTTGGCTATGTAATGAGAAAAAAGAATATGAAACTCTGACAGCTATCCATACCAATGAAAAGATATATATGACTAGGAGAAGACTAGGGGGTGCTGGAAGAATTTAAGGGGAAAGAAATAAAATCTTCCCAAAGGGAAGGGGCAGAAGCTTTACTTTTCAGGACAACAGCCTAGAAAGCACAGCAAATGAATCATTTCTGTCCTTCTGGAGGGAAACGGGGACGGGGCAAAGCAGTGTACAGGTAGCTACATCTACTGAATAAATTTCTTTCCATACTAACATGTTGAAATAAATCCTAACTCAAAAATATACCTCACGTTTAACTATCTAAAATGGGACTTAGAATGGGTTAGTGGCTCACTATTTCCTAGTCGAATCAGCTAGAAACAGAGAATAATTACAGTGGTTGTAATTATTATCAGCAGTTAACTCTGACACTGTGCTGATACCTACCTAAGGAAGGCTATTTAAACTACATGTTTCATAAGGAATGGCTATTGTCTGCAGAGGCATTTATTGAATAAAACACATAAACAGCAATGTTAAACCTGGATTTTTGTGTGTTTTTTTTGTTTTAGTTCAGTTGGATCCTTAACCTAGATAGGATGAATAAATATTTTCCAGTTCTCCTTAGGGGCACACCCAGCCCTGCTGGCCTTGCTGGTAAAATGTGTAGCAGCTGCTGTCATCAATTTGTTCCAGAAATTCCCCAGCACTCTGGGAACGCTCTTCCTGCTACATAATGGTAGTGGAGGAGGAAAGTGACACAGAGAGAAGCAGCGCTGCCAAGGCTGGGAGGGAACAAGGGAAGAGACTGTGGAAAACCCCAAAACAAGGAAGAAGGATCCTAAAGGGGAAGAAGACAAATGTGAGCAAGGCAGAGCTCCCAAAGCCCCGGGGAGCATCTGCAGGACAAAGTAACCAGTCCCCGCTTCTCATCTCTGCAGCCAGCCCGTCTTCCCAATTGTGCTTCTTGCAGAGTCAAGTCAGCAACCACTTCATTAACAACTGAGTATTGAAACAAAGCCCTCCACTGAGCACTTTCAAGGATACCTTGAGTCCTTGCCAGGGTAGGCTGCCTCGAAGGAAATACATGAACATATGGCCTAGGGCTTCCAAATCATCCCGCCGGCTTTGCTCTAAAAGGGAAGACAGATCACACATTATGTTTGCAGTTATTAAAGCAGAAAAGGTTTGTTCAAAACCAAGTAATCCCTTCAGAAACCATTCTGCTCTGGAAAGGCACTGCTTACTAATTCTTTGTACATCTAAACCAGGAATAGTATTTCAGATCAAAAACCAAAAAACATTGTGTACTTCCTTTGCCTAGAGCTGTCACTGGCAAGTAAATATCAAGTGAAAAGAGCAAATCCTAAACTAAAACCGAATCCAAATCACTAAATGGTAACCACCCCTTGATCACTGCTGTGAAAGTAAGATAATTTAAATGAAATGCTATATCCGGTATATGGGCTTTCATTACCCTTTGGGTTTCTGTCATGGAAAGTGAGAAGATTAAGCAGCTGAAACTTTTAAACAGTCCATCCTAATGGCTAGGTCTGCAAAGATACAAGTTGTGGAATGCCTAGCATACATATCTAGTGTTTTTAACTCATCATAAAAATTAACGCTTAAAATTTAGTTTGACATAAACATTAATTTTAATGTATAATCTCTCAGCTCCATTCCATTTGTACTCTGTTCTATAGCTACCTTAGGAAACATTTAAAATTTGGGGCACCTGGTTGGCTCAGTCAGTTAGGCATCCGACTTTAGCTCAGGTCATGATCTCACGGTTCATGGGTTTGAGCCCCAAATAAGGCTCTGTGCTGACAAATCAGAGCCTGGAGCCTGCTTCAGATTCTGTCTCTCTCTCTCTCTCTCTCTCTCTCTCTCTCTGTGCCCCTCCCCTGCTTGCACTCAGTCTCTCTCTCTCAAAAATAAATAAATCAAAAAAACTTTTTTATGTTTATTTTTGAGAGAGACACACACAGAGGGTGAGCAGGGGATGGTCAGAGAGAGAGGGAGACACAGAACAGAAGCAGGCTCCAGGCTCGGAGCAAATGGTCAGCACAGAGACTGACACAGGGCTCGAACCCACAAATGGTGAGATCATGACCTGAGCTAAAGTCGGATGCCTACCCGACTGAGCCAATCAGTTGCCCTAAAAATAAATAAATATTTTTTAAAAATTTAGAGAAACATTTAAAACTTATCACTAAGGTGCCCTATCTGGAAAAATAAAACCGGATCCCTGCATTCTGCGAGCTTATCATGTAAAACAAATTGCTAGGTTTTCCTTTCTTTCAATTAGGAAGACTAAGAAAGTAAAAACTGAAGAATAGTTAATTAAAAAATTGTAACTTCATCTCAAAAGTCATCCTTAGATATAGTTGGGTTGTCAGACTGAATATACATAGCACAAGCTTCTATTCCTAATTTGTCAATTATGGTTCATTGCAGACATCTTGTGTGTTCATTTCTCAGAATCAAGGGCTTTAACAAGAGAAGTTAGAAAGACAAGACTAAGGGGCTACTCTAAACTTGATTGAGCTTTGTTTGTGCAGAAAGTAAAACCTGAGGGAAGCAGGGAGAGCTACTCAGCTCAAAATGCAGAAGTACAACATGTTTAATGGCTGCCTCCAATTATGGGAACAGTGCATGACAAAGAGTGAATAGAACTCTACAGGGTGGATCAGGAAAGAAAAGGCGACTTTCTAAATTGGAAATGGAAAATGGTTTTTGGCAAGGTGGTCACTAATGGGAAAAAGGGGCACCCTGATAAGAGAGATAAATGACATAAAATTTGAGTGGATGCACATCAATTGAAATAATCTTTAAAAGAATGAAATAAAACAGCAAGACCTTTTGTCTACACGGCTTGCCTGGGGTTTGCAACCAAATTGTATATATAATTGAACACAAAAAGCTGTTAGGCTGGAAGAGTTTGTTAACAGGACCTAAAGACACACAAATAAAAAAGAAAGAACAAGCAGGGTGAGCTGAGGCCTCTCACAAAGCAGGGAAGATAAAGAAACCACACCCTGCAGTTTCTCACACAGTATCACACCTACTCACTGCCTTTCCATTTTTATATCCACTTCATGTGACAAGAGGCCCCTTGGTTATAAAAATTCACTGGACAAAGAGTTGCACTTTTGTTGGTTGAGCACTAGAGGGCAAAACTCTCCACATTTTCAATATTAATCAGTCCTAAAAAAAGCCCAATTTTTCTCTACAGCAAAGCCCATCATAAAATCAGTCCTTTTTAAATAAGAAATAAAAAATAAAAAACAAACAAACAAACCCCACACATAAACCCACTAGAGTAACTAATAAAGTGATTTTCCAGCTACTGAACACCATGAAAAATAGTTGTGGAATATGGAATAATAGGAAAAATAATGGCTCCTGAGTTAGGTTATCTAGCTCTTTTGGCCCATTCTTTCCATTCATTTGATCCATGTGAAATTAAGCATGGCTGTCACCTATTTTGGGCTACAGTCCCCTCATGTGAAAATAAAGTGGTTGGGGTGCCTGGGTGGCTCAGTTGGTTAAGCATCAGACTCCTGGTTTTGGCTTAGGTCCTGATCTCTGGGTTTGTATCAAGCCCAGTGCAGGATGGGAAGCCCGTGGGATTCTCTCTCCCTCTCTCTCCGCTCATCCCCTGTTCACTCACACGCGTGCACTCTCGCGCTCTCTCTCAAAATAAATAAATGAGAAAAGAAACTAGGTTGATTTAGACAGTTTGAAAAGTCATTTTCTAGGCCTAAAATTCTAAAGTAATTAATCTATGATAACTTAACCCATTAATAATTAATCTATGATAATAAAATCCTTTCCAAAAAAGTAAAAACCAGAGTCATGCTTTATTTCTGTAATTCTTTGAAAACTGCATTCATTGAGTTCAGAATTGCAACATGCCCTCATTTTTTTCATGGAGGATATTTTCCTTTTCAAAGAAGAAAGGTTTCAATGGGACAAGTAGGACACAGAATTCTTCCACACCATAAAGGCCTGCTTTCGACCATTCAAAAAGATGTGCTTGGTTTACACGCATCACATCTCTAATTTTAGGTCAAATATATTTTGCTAGAAGAAAGGGTCTAGATGACCCAGTATTCTTACCCTAACTTCAATCATTGAAGAATACAAAATGGGCTGTCTTAATCAGTGGGAAGGTGGCTAATCTGATATGGTAATATCAGGTTTAGGAGGCTTCTTCTCTTGTTCTCCTTCATAAAATAGGCAATTCTCTCCAAGACATTTGAACACACTCCCTTTTTCTTCATTACAACATAAAGAATGCTACACATTTAAAAACCAATATGGGGGCACCTGGGAGGCTGGGCGGTTAAGTGTCCCACTCTTGGGGCTCCTGGGTGACTCAGTTGGTTAAATGTCTGACTTCAGTTCAGATCATGATCTCACGGTTCATGAATTTGAGCCCCACCTCAGGCTCCGTGATGATAGCTCAAAGCCTGGAGCCTGCTTCAGATTCTGTGTCTCCCTCTTTCTGCCCCTCCCTTGCTTGCAACCTCTCTCTCTGTGTCTCTCTCAAAAATAAATAAACATTTAAAAATTAAAAAAAAAATGTCCCACTCTTAATTTCAGTTGTCATGATCTCACTGTGAGTTGGGTCTCCAAACAGGTGCAGAGCCTGCTTGGAATTCTCTCTCTCCCTGCTTGCTCTCTCTCTCTCTCTCAAAATAAATACATATACAAAACAAAACGGTATGATTCAAGGTCCTTTGGAAACCTCTCTGCTTTGAGACCCTGGCCAGAGTTTAAAGGGCATGTGACAATCATCTATATGTAAGAATTCTGTAATCTGGAGAGGGCAAAATATGGCGGCAGGTTCAATGGGACCTGAAAAACTCTAGAACTCATGAATTCCAGGTTTAGAGATAAACTCAAAGTTCTAGCAAGAACAGCTACACCAAGAGATGAAAGAACCCAGTCTGATGACCTTACACACTTAAAATGTATTTGTTTGAATAATTAAATAACTACCATTTAGAGTCTTTGCTATTATGAGGCACTATGCTAAATACTTTATATGCACTCTCTCTCAGTATCCTAGAGTAAAATGTATTATTATCATGCCCATTACATAGGTGAGATAACTGAGTCTGAGGAAAGAAGGTTGCTGTCCCAAAATCTCATAGATTTAAGTGCAACCCTTCTTCTTAACCATTATCTGTACCTTATACAAACATAACATAGACACCCATCCCTGTCTCTTCTTGCCTGTCTTGACAAGAATAATAAAATCAGAACATGGACTGCTGTGCCTAGGAAGCAGGCATTAGAAAAACTTCTGGAGTCTGTCAGTTAAACCAAATAATAATGACTTTACTATTTACAACATATTCTATCTCAGTAAAAAGGAAGAGGGGATATTGAACACTGTGCAAGAGAACTATGTTACACATACCACCCATTCAACCCACAAACACATCCTTGTGAAATACTACTCTCACTTTACAGATAAGTTTCAGGAAGATTAAGTAACCTGTCCAAAATGACACAAATCATAAATGGCATTGGCGCTTCCAGTCTAATTTTAAAGTACTACATTTAGTTAAGTGAGAATTTCCGTATGTTTATTGAAAAAATCCTGACAGCATTCAAGATTTCGAGTTGTATCACTTTGCAATATGATTGTTATCCTTCACTAACACTAGAATCCTCATCTGAAAACTTATGCAGTCATTAGTTTTTAATATACTTATTAGTGCACAACAATTTATTAATACTAAAACACTCAATATAATTAGCTATGTCTAGGAGTATGGAACCTGAATATATTCTGTTTACATGTCTACTCTCAAGAGTGGTTAATTTTTTTTTAATATTTATTTTTGAGAGAAAGAGACAGACACAGAGTGCATGTGGGTGAAGGGCAGAGAAAGAGAGACACAGAAATCTGAGGCAGTCTCCAGGCTCCAAGCTGTCAGCACAGAGCCTGATGCGGGGCTTGAACTCACGAACCATGAGATCATGACCTGAGGCAAAGTCGGACGGACGCTTAACCAACTGAGCCACCCAGGTGCCCCAAAAGTGGTGAATTTTAGACATAGTTTTAAAATCACTTTGGAACTTTTTTCTTCACAATCTTCCACAGAAGCCCAATATATAAAACAGATAAAAAGCTTTCCTGGAGAAGCTGGTGAGGGGCTCAGGGCCTTGCCTACTTGGCTTTCCCACTGTTCCTTAGGCTTCTCATACAAATATTCTCCCCTGGACTAGGTCCTCTAACAAGTAAGGCCTTCTGCCTTGATTGAGCTTTTACCAACTGTCTATCCTGAATAAAGCGCATGACTCCTCTGTTTTCATTGAGTAAGACATAGGCTCTTCCTCAAAGAATTATTCATGGAATTATGCACAGTGAACAGAAGCCTAGTCCATGTTTTAGTGACACACTCTTCCCCAGTTCAGATACCAACCAATCTGATGTCCTTCTCAGGACTCTCATATGTGGAGTCATTCATATGTAAACACCAAATTCATCATTAGACTTGCTCAAATGCTATCATCTTAATACAATAATTCAAGTGCCCATATTGCTGACAAACTAAGCATTTGGAAACATAGTATAAAGAATTAAATAAGGGCTCCTGAATAGCTTAGTCAGTTAAGCATCTGACTCTTGGTTTAGCTCAGGCCATGATCTTATGGTTATGAGATCAAGCCCTGCCTTGGGCTCTGAGCTGATGGCATGGACCCTGCTTGGCATTCTCTCTCTCCCTCTCTTTCTGCCCCTCCCTTGCTTGCTTGCTCGTTCTCTCTGTCTCAAAATAAATGAATATTTAAAAAGTAAAGAATTAAATAAGTTTCCTGTCAACAGGATACTTAGGAAAGTCACTAACTTACCACCTTAGTTTCTCAAGTATAAAAATCACTTGCATTGTGAAGCAAGAAGAATCACAATTTGTAATGGACAATGGCGACAAAAGTATTATTGGAATAAAAAGTTATTTTAAGGAACCACCCCTTTCACTGAGCAGAAAATAAACACACCTTTGCCAAGATGCGTGTTGATAGACATGTATCTTGCAGTTCCAGTTAAACTTTTGTGTTCCCTGTAAGGTATGTGTTTTTTGGTTTCAGGGTCAATGTATTCCTTGGCCAGTCCAAAGTCTATAATGTGTATAACATGCTCTTTCTTGTTGCCTTGTCGGCCAATCAGGAAATTCTCTGGCTTCACATCTCGGTAAATGAGATTCTTTGAGTGCACATATTCCATTCGAGAAAGCTATAAGAGAATACACATTGATGAAAATACTCTAAAGAAGTTTCTTGGGGAAAAAAAACCCATCAGAATGTTTTCTTTTATCAGCCCAAGGTTTTAACTACTGAAATGAAAGTAAAACTCATTTCTTCACCACCTAGTCACTTCACTCTTGTAAACCAGAAAATATTCTGATACAAACACATACATAACAAGTATTAAGACAAATGAAAGTGAGCACAGTTCAGCTCACAATGTTACAATTTGTAAATGATGAACAGAATTAGGTGTTTTTAATGCTACGTCAGAAAGTACACATTTGAGAGGCTCGAAGTGTCCCCAGCCGGGATTATCACAATATGTCGGCAACCTCTGAAGACAGGTGCCACTGTCACATTCACCTCCTGTCCACACCTTCCTATCCTCAGTCAGGCAGGCCTCCCGGACCTACTTCCTTCTGCTGCAAAAGCATGGGAAATAAGGTCCAGAGAAGTTAAGACTACATGGATTTTACAGAGCTAGTCAGCAGCAGACGTAGAAGAGCAGTTTTTATGTGAAAGTAAATATAGCCCAAAATAATAACTGTAAAATTATTTCAAATTTCATTGTTATATTTCTATCTGTGATGCCTTGCTACTCAGCATAGAAAGGGAAGCTGAGGCATTTGAATTTTGGACTCAAAAGCCAAGGTCAATTTTCTAACATTTCCAAGTTTTTACTGTAAAGTGGATAAGACCACCAGCATTCGAGACCAATAAAGGATGCATGAGCATCCTTCCTCGGAGAGGCTGACAGACTTCGCAAAGGAGCTGTCCTAACTGCTTCTTGGCCTGGCACTGCGGTGTGGTTTGGTTGGGGCGGAGAGAGCGGTCTCTTCAGCTGTACCAGTCTCTGTAAGAACTGGAGGCCAGAAAGTTGAGGCAGGTTCTTGGTCACACGACTTTGGAATCTGATTGTTAGGGCAGTGGGTTACATGGCCAATCCCTTCTTGGATGCAAGGGTGAGAGGAGAGGACAAAACTTAACAGCCATGTGTTTAAAACCTATAAATAAAACATCAAGAAAATTACTTGGATTTGTACAATTTCACCTAATCATCCTCTTTCTCCCCGATCTAAATTATATGCTTCCACTTCAGTTAAGGGCAGGGTGTTGCTCCAAGGTGCAAATCCTTAAAAGAGAGCAAAGAGAAGATGTAGTGTGCCTTCTCTAGGTTAACCCTTTTGGCCCAGCCTGCCTCCTAGAATGTCATCAAGCCTCTGAGTGTGCATTCACTAGGTGTCATGGCAGCTGGGAGAGCCCTAAAGGGGACACGAGGATGCAGCTGGGGGACCCACCTATCCTTGTGCAGAATAGCAATGCCAACTTACCAACTGGATGGCTATCATTAACACAGTCTTCAAAGTAAAAGTTCGGTCACAGAGGTCAAACAAGTCCTCCAAGCTAGGGCCAAGGAGCTCCAGCACCATGGCATTGTATTTCCCACATGGTCCAAAGTAATACACCTGCGGAAGACCTTCACCTGCAAGCAGAGGAGAAATGAGGTGTAGAGTAGGGGACACAAAACCCAAAATATATGATAGCTGCATCAGTACCAAGTAGATATAAAGGAAGTACAATTTGTGAGATTACCATTTTCTCTCATAGTCCCTCCTAAAGAGCCTAAACTGAGCACAGCAGCCTCAAAGGGAACTAATAATGCATAGGAAAGGTGAGTCATCGCCTAATAGCCTCAAACAAGCAGCTATTTAATACCACAGTGACAAAGGTATTTCCACTGCTATGGAAGACAAAGAATGGTACCTGATCCATTTACTGGATCAGAGCATAAACTATTCTCCCCCAAGGAGGGCCCCAAAGTGCTCCATCACAGAAGGGTCAAAAGACAGCTCAATGAGCTCAAAGGCCGGCCTCAGAGGCCTTGTTGCATTAGCTGGTTTCGTCTGAGCTCCCTACGCTAACTGCCAAAGCCATGTGGAGCTGTTAGCAACTGCCGCCCCAAGGAAAACTCAGACTGAAGGGCTGAGGTCACAGAGGGTACAGCCTGGCCCTCTTCTCACAGGGAGTCTCTGCAATTTCCTGCTTTCTATCAGCTGGGGCAAAGTCAACAGACAGCATTTGGTTACTGATAAGTAATTCTGAAAGGAAAAGGAAAATTAAAAGACAAGGCTGGGCTTTCCCTAGATTTGAAATTCATAGCTCTAAGATGCCAAAATCTAGACTTTCTCACCTTGTGAGAAACAACTTGTGAATGAATTTCTCCCTTAGAGTGTATTGTAAATATGAGGCATTCAGTAAATATGTGTTAAATGGCACCGTGTGAACAGTGGGTACGAATGAGATTATAGAACATTTTTAAAAATCTGGACTCACAGAGCAGCACTTCCATCTTACACATTTATGTATACCATGTTCTGCAGCTATATATGCTACAGATTACTACTTGCTTCTGCCTACAAGTTTTTTTTTTTTTAAGTTTATTTATTTTGAGAAAGTGAGAAAGTGAGCGGAGCAGAAGCAGGGGAGGGACAGAAAGGAGGAGAGACAGAATCCCAAGCAGACTCCATGACATCAGTGCAGAGCCTGATGCAGAGCTCGAATTCACAAACTGCGAGATCATGACCTGAGCTGAGATCAGGAGTCAGATGCTTAACCGACTGGGCCACCCGGGCGCCCCTACAAGTTCTTTAGATAACAAAATCTCTCCTCCCCATTCTTTTCATATGTATAGGTAGGATATAAGCAGAGGTGATTCTTTCTGCCATGATCTAAATGTTTGTGTCTCCGCCTCATCCTTAAATTCATATGTTGAAAACCGAATGCCCAATGTGATGGTTTTAAGAGGTGGGCCTTTGGGAAGTGATTACATCATGAGGGCAGGACCCTCATGACTGAGATTAGTGCCCTCCTTCCACCACATGAGGATACAGCAAAAAGTCTGAAGAGAGTCTCCGTCAAAACCTGACCACGATGGCACCCTGATGCTAGACTTCTAGCCTATGAAACTGTGAGAAATAAATTTCTGACTTTGTAAGCCAGTTTAGTATTTTGTTGCAGCAGCCCAAATGGACTAAGACAATATCTACTACTTAAACCTTTAACCCAAGATGCCCATCCTTGTCCCCAGGAGAAATCGTGTCTATCTGGAGCTGGTGTGCTTCATTGCTATCGTGTATGTTTTGCCACTTCACGTGCTGCCGCATCTACCTCGCTCCATCCAGGAACTAGGGAACCTGCGTGTTCTAGTATGCTCACCCCCAGCTCGCATCATCTACCGTAGCATAGGCTGCTCTTGCCGGCTCCATAAACAGCGACCGAGTTGTCCTTGTAGTTGTTTTGATTCTCTCTCCAAAAGGAAATAAGATTTAATTTGAAGTGTCTTTCCCCCCGTGTTGTTCTGAACTCATTCTTTGATTTATTTAAAATACACAAAACATAACAGCTGTTCCCAATGAGTCCTGCTGAAAAATCCAAAGCAGGACAACACTGTAGAGTTACTGCTTTTACTAATCAGACATATTGTAGATGGTAGTTTGGGGGATCTTTCAAATTTATATGCTATATAATAAGTTTTGGTGTCACTAAAATTTGTTTTTCCTAATATAAGCATTATATTATTATTTTTTTTAAATAGTATATTCTTCAAAACAGCTCGTGGCAGATCTGTTAGTTGCCTAGTACCCATTCTCTTCTTACTTCATAACAAAACCTCTAATTATTGTGAATAACAGTAATTTAGTATTATTATATTATTATTATAACAGCCCAGTTATAACGTTTTCCAGCCTCCCTTGATAACGGCTATGACCAGTGAGACAGAAGCAGAAATTGTTGGAGAAGGTTCTAGAAAAGCTCTTTCATGGAAGCTGACTTAAGTTGGAGGTATGCTCCCCTTTGATGATGGCTTAAGCTCCAGAAGCCATCTAGAACCATCAGACACCTTGTGGATATCAGTAGTAACAAGAATGAGCGGAACAAAAAAGGAAAAAAAGAAACCCCAAGCCATGAGTCCCTGATGGCTGTGAAGTAACCAATGTTGGACTTCCCTCCCCCTTTTTAATCCAAAAGAAAAATCAATTACTGTCTTGACTGAACTGTTATTTAGACCTTTTTTCATAGCCAAATCTAATCCTGATTAATGAACATATTATTCTTTTAGTTGGATACTTTGCAAATCTGTGCACAATATCCTCCTTCTGAAGTACAAGCTAAAAGTCAGGTCTGCTTAGAAATACAATACTGACATAATTTCCTATACTTGCTTCTGATACTTAAAGATCAGTTTAAATGAGACAAATGATCATCTTGTTCTTGCCAATCCTTTGTAATAAATCCAGGCATCTCTTGTCAGAAATGTCCATGCTTACAAAGAAGTCACAAAAGTATTCCAGGTGATGTCTGTAACTTCTTTTTAATTTTAATGTTTATTTTTGAGAGAAAGAGAACAAGCAGGGAAGGGGCAGAGAGAGACATACAAAGATTTTGAAGTGGGCTTCAGGTGGCAAGCTGACAGCACAGAACCTGACACAGGGCTCGAACCCACAAACCGTGAGATCATGACCTGAGCTGAAGTTGGGATGCTTGACCAACTGAGCCACTCAGGTGCCCCTGTAATTTCTAACTATGAGTTCTGTTACTCATAACTCCACCCTAGTACCTTCCAAGATGTGAGGCATTCCTGCTGATTGCAGTATTGCTCCTTGTATGAAATGCCCTGAGACCTCACAATACCTTGGCAGGCTTTGGATGCTCAGGACAACTTTTAGATTGCTAAGCAGCATTGAAGCTTTTCTCAAAGATGGACGAGGTCCAAGATACTGCTAGAAAAAAGGCTCAAGTCAGTCTTCAATCTAGTATTTGGTTCTGCTAACAACCCTGAAAATTCCCTCATGTCTCTCTGCTTTTTCATCTGTAAAGAAGAGAGGTTTGGACTGGTTTCCTCTTAAAACCAAAATTCTGACAATAGCTAGGATTTCCTTCTAGCCACCTTCTAGGTTCCTCTTTGTAAAGCACAGAACCCATACAAATGAACGCGTCTTCATGTTACACAGAATATGTGTCATTCAAATTACAAAGTAAGCTGGGAGTGGCAGTCAACCGGAAGTGTGTCTATTAGAAACGGTACAAAATGTTTAAAAACGGATGCAATGACTTCACTTCAAAACTACTAATGGTCCACACATGATTCTGAAGTGCCACCTTAGATGGAAAACTTTGTATACAGAAGGTAGAAATAAAAAGCACTGCAATGTTTTATAATCAATATATTATGAGGACTCAGAAAACAGTCTCTTTCAGAAGCTCTTTCACATCAGAACATCTGGACTCAGTATCTTTTGACTGGAACCATTTTAAGGCTATTTAAAAGACTTGCCTATTTAGTTTCTTAGGTATTACAGGAAATGTGCCAAATATAAAAGTCTCTTCGGGAGACGTAGCCATAATTTATTAGAACTATCTGTACAGAATGATGCCCAGTCAAGTTCCACTCTTTTCCTAGTTTTTCACATGACGGCCCATTAAGTGGTCAATGCTGGTGGTAAAAGACACAGACATAAGCCCACTATGAAAATCTGTCTCTTTGATCAGAGATTAGCACACATTAATGACTTATCCTGGGCTGTGTGTATGTGTGTGTGTGTGTGTATAGTTATATTAGAGTGTGAGCACAGGGGAGAGGCTGAGGAAGAGGGAAAGAATCTTAAGCAGCCTGACATGGGGCTTGATTCCACAACCCTGGGATCATAACGTGAACTGAAATCTAGAGTTAGATGCTCACCAACTGAGCCACTGAGACACCTGTCCTGGGCTGTATTTGAATAAGAAATCCTATATATTCTATACAGGATTACAGTGCTCTCTCTCTCTCTCTCTCTCTCTCTCTAGATAGATAGATAGATATCACTCTTCTGCAGAGCCATCTGGAATCCACTGCTTATGAAAATTTTAATCAATCAACATTATGCTATGAAATCCTTTAATAAGACAGGGGATGAGGGCAAAGCCTTAAATGTAACACAAACTATACATGTGGTAAACATGGTACTTACTAGAGGTAATTATGAGGTAATGGGAATGAAGTGAGAGAGGTAGGCAAGGCAGATATGCACTGAATTCTTTGATCCATGGTATTTCAGAAACTAAGGTTTTATAACTTCTCATCTGCTCTGGAAAAAAATCACTAATAAGATCTCCCTCCTAAATTGGTCAACTACATAAAAGCCCAGGAATTAAAGAAGTAAATCCTGAAATCTCTCCTGCTGAAAAATTTCCAATAGATTTCACTATACGTCCTTTAGCCACAGGTTACATCTCTCTCTCTCTTTAAAATGTTTATTCATTTTTGAGAGAGCATGAGCACAGTGGGGGAGGGGCAGAGAGGGGGCGGACAGAGGATCTGAAGCGGGCTGTGCTGAGAGCAGAGAGCCCCATATAGGGCTCAAACTCGCAAACCGTGAAATCATGACCTGAGCTGAAGTCGGATGCTTAACCGACTGAGCCACCCAGGCACCCCCCCCTCCCCAGGTTACATCTCTTATAAACCAAAACTGCAAGGTTTTATACACCCTGCACACGTTATCTTGCGTATTTTCTCAGGGTACTATGAAACAGCTTTTCCATCCGTCAATAACTTATTCTTACAAATCCTGCCGGACATAAGGCTCACACATACATCAAGAGGTACAGAACAGGAAGTGGGGTGTATACTACAGCTTATTTCTGTCTGTCATAAATCTAACTTGGGTTAAACATACCAAATCAAGGATAATGGCTTCTGTATCATCCAAGCTGTTACCTAAAAAGATTCCATAAAGCACTGTGAACAGTAACTACTCTAAGTAGAGATATTTTTAAGTGCACCTCAGGCTGAGAACTGAAATAGAACCACCTTGAAGTTTTTGGTAATTTGATCACATTATTGCCTAATAATTAGCCTTTCATTCTTTTTGAAAAACTAAATTACCTAGCTGTGAAGCAAGTTCAAATAAATCCCATACCTACATTAATATCTGGATGTAAAAAATAACTATATAATATTTCTATAAAAAATAAGTATATTTTTGTGATGACTGTCTTCTGAAGTCAGGGCTGGAGAAAACTTTTAAGGACATAATGACTTTGGCAATTCCTTCCTTTTGTTTTGTTTATACAGTTTGATTTTTTTAATTTTTAAGGAAAATAGGAAAGCTCTTCTTCAAAACTTAACTGTCCCATGGCAGTACCTTCTAGCACAACTACTCAAAGTTCCTCATGTCTGAGTCATCAGGGAATTACTGTTCATATGAGGAATTATCAGGATTAATGATAATATTAAACAACTCCACTTAATAAGAAAGCAGAAAGAACAGGCAGATAAATAGGATGATATTCCATAGTTAGAAGTGAAAGGGGAAAATAAAAGCAAAGCCTTTAAAACTGAGAAACTATATACACATATATGCATATATATATTATAACTATAATAACAAAGCATTACAAGGATATGAAACAATACATGTTTTTCATTTCTTTCATTTCTCTGACTCTGAAAAATGCCTCTCTATAATACGAACCAACTGACATATGAAATCTATTCAAAATGCCGGCTTAACATAAAAAACAATAAAACCCCCAAGCCCCAGCTAGAGCCAGAATTAAGGAATCAGGATTACTTTGTCCTATAATGAAAAATGTTTTACAATCATCTTGTTCATAGGCCTCTTGGGAACTTGAATATTGCTGGACATATGCTGCTAACATCAGCTCAAATTTGTATAGTGGGGGAAGAGAAGGTGAGGAAAGAAATCTGAATAATCTCAGATTTCTGAGCCACAAAAATTTAACTTTTATAGTTTCCTACTATACACACACAACTACCAAGGCCTTTGGCCCCAAAGCACATTCAAAGTTTTATTTATCCAAAGGAGCCAGGAAAGAAAGGCCAAGGTAGGAGAACAGATTTCTTCTTTATCAGTATCTAAGATTAAAAACCATTTAAAAATGTGTCGGGTGGGGGTGGAAGATCTCTTCTTTTTCCAAAAGACTAATTTAGCTCAGAACTGGTAAAAATTTATGGGAGGGGCTCCTGGGTGGCTCAGCTGGTTAAGCATCCGACTTCAGCTCTGATCATGATCCCACGGCGTGTGGGTTCGAGCCCCGTGACAGGCTCTATGCTGATAGTTTGGTGCCTAGAGCCTGCTTTGGATTCTGTGACTCTATTTCTCTGCCTCTTCCCTGAGCGCACATTCTCTCTCTCTCAAAAATAAGTAAATAAACATTAAAAACTTTTTTTTAAATTTATGGGATAAAAACCCAGTCGCTGAAAAATTTCTGCTCTCTTTAGTACTGCGTGCGTTCCCAATTCCTGTGCTTCAGTTATAGAAACAGAATATATATTCAGCTTCAAAAGCTAAAAAGAGATACACAATTCTTTTTCATTTTAATGTTTATTTATTTTTGAGAGAGCGAGACAGAGTGCAAGCAAGGCAGGGGCAGAGAGAGAGGAAAACACAGAATGTGAGCTGTCATCACAGAGTCTGATGCAGGGCTCAAACCCACGAACCGTCAGATCATGATTTGAGCCGAAGTTGGATGCCCAACTGACTGAGCCATCCAGGTGCCCCAAGAGATACACAATTCTTAACACACACCTGAATAACAATAACTAAAAAGTCAAGAAAGTTCTAGCATGCACTTAAAAGAAATGGAAGAAAAAAATGAGGTAATTTGAAGAACAGTGAACTCCTTGACAATCCTGCCCCACTCCCATTATACTTTCTTTGTCCGTGTGTCTGTCTTTTCCTACTAACAGAGGACTGAAGGCAGTGTTAATTATGTTTGTGTATCAGTGGCTAGCATGGGTCTAAGCACATGGTACAGAAGGTCAGGGCAAATACTAAATAAATAACAATTTAATGAAATGTCACTGAATTTTCTGTTTGGAATGCACAATACCTACTTCAAAATGCTAAAACACACATATATAAAGCAAAATAACTTAACCAGATTTTAAATGTGCAGGACTTGCTAACAGTAAATACTTCTAATTAGTTCCTGTTTGAATTTCATAGGAATATTTTTTAAAAGTTCTGTTGGGTAAGTTGCCAGTATGAAGATTCCACGTAATTCAGAGTTTAATATTTCTACACGGACTTTCTTCTGTGTCTGTTCTTCCATGATGGTTGTACACAGTCATCTGTAGTTTTACCTTGCTGTTCACTATTCACTTTAGTTAACAGTACCAAAAGCTACACACAAACAAATGTAAATTTCTTCCCCTCTCTCAAAAAGGCACCTGCCCACCCAAATAGATCAAATGACCAAAAAAATTAGTCATCTGAATTGTCTAATGTGCAAAGGCAGTCTGATGACATCTTCCTATCCTTTCCTTCTCCCACTCCATTTATATATAGACAAATTCTTTACTTTGCTCCAGGCTAGCCTGGAATTACATGGTCTTTTCTATACAGAAGTAGCCCTTTTCCACTGCACTTGAACCTCATGGTCGTCCTGTGAAGAAAACTAGGAAATACTAATAAATTCCATTTGACATATGAGATAGACACCCTGAGAGATGCTGGATGACCTCTCCTACATACTAGGGTGCCCAAGTAACACAACCAGATCCCTCAACTCCACTTCACCACTCTCTTCTTCCATTAAGCTGCCTGCATTCTCTACCTCTGTTCTTCCCTTTCATTCATGTGGTTGCTAAAGTTATTTTCTGTGTTTTCCTATACTATCTCTTCCAAAGCACATGCCCTTTTGGTTAACATTTAGTTGTTCTAGCAATTCTCTGTCACTGTTCTAGGATATAAATGCCCTGCTTTACTACACAAGCAGCTTCATCTGTCCTATTCATTCCCTGGGCTCCCATTATTTTTATATCAGCTGCATGAATACTATCTTTTCAGCTTTCTTATCATATGTTCATCTCTGTAGTTCTTGACCTTTGTCAATACCAGTCACCAGTCCAGAATAAGGGCCACTTGGTGGCATTACTTTTTAAATTACAAAAGTGAATATATACACATTTAAAACAATCGAGCATAATAACAAACCAAAAGCAGTACAGAAATATATGAAGAAAAAGTATTCATATCCATAACAGATCAGACACATATACATAATTAAGAATACTTTTCTGCAACTTCACTTTTATTTATTTATTTATTTATTTTTTTATTTTTGGGTAGTTTAATAGAGTTTATTCCATCTTCATTTCCTGAATTTCCTATAATAAATATGTATTATTTTTATAATCAGAACAATAGCATTATTTGAATATTAGGCTATTCAAAATAGTGTATTTATTATTAATGAAAGGCGAATATATAAGAGAGGAAATAGGTCTTGTGCCAATTGCACAATCAAAATGATCTTACACAATTTTAAAGGAGCAAAGACAAAAACAAAACAAAATAAAAAAAACACTTTGCACCTAAGACCAGAGGAAAAAAAATATATAAGTGGATGCTTAATTTGATAAGAAAAAAAAGACAATGAAGAATTTAATAGGAGGTTACAGCTATTGTTTCTGTTAATTTTACAAAAGTACTCGTAGAATTCAGGCATATGTGTTTGAAAAAACATTTTAAACTGAAATTAAAAGATCTGCAGTTTCGTAATGGTGTTTAGTGCATAAGAATTTGATATCTTACGAACTTTTTCAGGAGAAGAAAAGCCAGGTTAGGGGTGCCTGCCTGGCTCAGTCAGTAGAGCAGGTGACTCTGGATTTCAGGGTTGTAAGTCCAAGCCTCACATTGGGTGTACAGATTAATTAATAAAATCTTTTATAAATAAACAAATAAATTGTTTTTATTTTTTATTTTATTTTATTTTTATTATTGTTTTTTACTTTATGAAGTTTCATATTTTTTTAACATATGCAATTATTTTCCATCCTTTACAATACAGTTGCAACTTCACTTTTAATCTTATATAGTAGACACTTTTCTTGTCATCTCATGGATATTAGTTGTATCCATTTGTTATTAGAAATAAACATTCTAGTGAACAGCTATTGCTTTTGCCTGGCCTGCATCCTCCTCCTCTAATAACATTTCTCTCTTCCAGTGGGAAAGCCCCATTTCTTTGATGTTAGTTCATGTGGATAAAGCAAGGTCAAGTCTTTCCCCACTGTCACCCAGGATATGCCTCAAGCCAGGTTAATGAGAGTATTCTATTCCCCTGCCAGGGGGAATTGGGTCAAGGATGTGTGCTTGTGGGCACGTTGGTCGCTCAGTTTGTTAAACGTCCAACTTTGGCTCAGGTCATGATCTCACAGTTTGTGAGTTTGAGCCCTGTGTTGGGCTCTGTGCTGACAGCTCAGAGGCTGAAGCTTGCTTGGGATTCTGTGTCTCCTTCTCTTGCTGCCCCTTGCACTCTGTCTCCTTCTCTCAAAAATAAACAAACATTAAAAAAATAAAAAGGATGCATGTTTGACCCATGTCACTACAATGAGTCACCTCTAGTACTTTTGTGGAACTATAGAGAAGAAAGAACAATTCCTCCACACCCCTTCCCTCACTGCTAAGTTGGAAGGAGTTTATTAGCCTGAAGTACCAGAGACTATGACATGAAAATATGGAGAGTACCTATCTGAAACTCAAACACAGAAAAAGCAGAGCTGAGAGAAACAGATACAGATAAATATGTCACATAACCTGAGGACCAAGGACAATGCTGGTCTTATATCTGCCTGGCCTGCAGTGAGAATATTGCTGGACTTACCAGTTCTGTAAGCCAAGAAATTCTTCCCCTCTCCTTGCCCTCCCAAGCAAGCTTAAATTTTATCATCTGAAAATGAAAAGGCTATAAAAATATGCATATAATATGGCAAAATCCTTGTGCCTACATTTTTGGGCATGACTGCAAATGTATCTTGAGGGCAAATTCCTTTATGAGAAAATGCTGCGTCAATGTGTATTTAACATTTCATTATATACTGCCAAATTGCCAGAGGTCTAAATCCTCATTGGTCCCTGCTGTGTCTCTAGTCCTGGGCCTACTTTCAATATAAGTCATATTACTTAAGAATGTAGGCCCATGGAGAATTTACAAATGCTTTGAGCACCTGCCTTGATCTATTATTCCCAAAGCCCCAGCTCCAGGTTATCTTCTGCCTTATATTTAGCCACAACGTGTCTGAAGGCAACCCTAAGCTTTTTATCCAAATTACCATTAGTATTTCAAAGTCAAGAGACTTTCCTACCCCACTATTTGTTCCTAATGGTAGCACATTAAAAAATTCCCTCACAGCATACCTCTATCCCCAAAGTCTTCTGGCCATAAAATGCTTTACAGTTCATCAAGTGTTTTATTTTATTTATTATTATTTTTTTTTATTTTTGAGGGACAGAGAGAGACAGTGCAAGCAGGGGAGGGTCAGAGAGAGAGGGAGACACAGAATCTGAAACAGGCTCCAGGCTCTGAGCTAGCTGCCAGCACAGAGCCGGACGCGGGGCTTGAACGCACAAACTGTGAGATCATGACCTGAGCCGAAGTTGGACGCTTAACCAGCTGAGCCACCCAGGCGCCCCTATCAAGTGTTTTAATAGAAGTTTTCCCATGTAACCCTAACAATTAGTACATATAGGTATTACCTATTCCCATTTTATAGGTAAGGTAATTGATCTGAAGTGACTTGCTCAGGTCATGTAACGAGTGGTACACCCAACTTCGGCCTCTAAGTCTTAGGCTCTTTTACTCTACTACATCTACCCATCTGTGCTCTAATTTCATAGACATCTAGAATGGCAGTAAGTTCTACCTGGTCGCACTACTTGGAAAGGAGATTAACTGGTTTTATATAGATTCAATAAAACATGGCCTGTATATGAACCTAATGGACAATCAAAGATACTAATGATGTTGATATATTATGAACTCAAGTAATAAAGAAAGGGTAATATTTCCCTTATAAAAGCCCAGGTAAGATTACATTAATAGTGCATAAGTGCAGGGATGCCTGGGTGGCTCAGTTGGTTAAGGGTCCAACTTCGGCTCAGGTCATGATCTCAAGGTTTGTGAATTTGAGCCCCATGTTGGGCTCTGTGCTGACAGCTCAGAGCCTAGAGCCTGCTTCCGATTCTGTGTCTCCCTCTCTCTGTGTTCCTCCCCTGCTCGCGCTCTCTCTCTCTCTCTCAAAAATAAATAAGGATTAAAAAAAAAAGAGTGCCATAAGTTGGTGTTTTCCTAATAAAACTATCAAGGAGTCAATCTTTAAAAGAAGCCTATTAATAAATTAAACACATAATTTAGGAATTCAGAAGGCAGCTTGGCATACACTTAGAATAACACAGAAAGTATAATAAATAGATAAGCATTTGTTTTCACTAACCTTGGGCCCATTTAACAAACTGTTCCCAGAAATTCTCGGATTAAAAAAACAAAACACACTAAGGCACAAAGTCTAATCATAGCATAGAAACAGAGTGCCCCCTACTACTGAACTCCCTTAATATTGTAATACCATTACTCAAGTATCAAAATAGCCCTGGGAGAGTAAAGGACCAAGTATTACCCTCCCTTTCTGAACGGAAGCACAGAGGTTAAGTGGCTTGCCGTAGAACAACCAGACAATGGAACAGATGCTACAGCCTGCCATTCTTTTCTTATTTGAGCCTTCACCCAAATCTCTCTCCAGTAAGAACAGATGTGACCTGATGGATCATTCAAGATGACCATATAATTCTGGTCACTGAGGAGGCATGAAGACTTGCAAGGAAGCAAAGTAAATTCATTTATCTTGCTGATTTTCAGCTAGTCTGAGGAATAAGTGCTATAAAGTTCCTGCTTCCAGTTTCAAATTCAAAGAGTCTAGTGGTCAGTCTGTGCATTCATCAAACAAACATCACACGTGAGAACAGGGTGCTATGGAAACAGTAAAGAAGAGCATCTGACCTTGACTGAATGGGATGGGAAAGGCTTTACAGAGCAGGGGCCACAGGCTGAATCTTGATGGTTAAAAGCTGATTAGGCTGGAGTGGAGAGAATGAATCCTGCAGACTGAGGGAGCATATAGGTAGCTAAGAGCACAGAGGCGAAAGCTCTCTGAAATGAGAAAAAAACTAAGACATTTTGCTCTCTCCCAGAGTTCTTTTCTTTTTTTAATGTTTATTTATTTTTGAGAGAGAGAGAGACAGAGAGACAGACTGTGCATGGGGAATGGCCAGAGAGAGAAGGAGACACAGAATCTGAAGCAGATACCAGGTTCTGAGCTGTCAGCACAGAGCCCGACGCGGGGCTCAAACTCACAGACCGCAAGATCATGACCTGAATCAAAGTCAGAGGCTCAACTGACTGAGCCACCCAGATGCTCCCAGAGTTTTTTCTTTTAAATTGTAAACTATTGGTTAGTTTAGCAAATGTTCCTAAAACTTATGGCAGAGGTCATTAATAAAGTTGAAAAGGTAGAGATAGCTGAGTAAATAAAAAGATCATAGGAATAAGGAGGAAAAATAAGGATCTTATCTGAGTATTATACACCCATATTGCCTTAGTACATCTTTAATAGTAGTTTCATGTGAAGTATTTTAAGTACACACTAGGAACACACCATTGCATTTCAGCAGCACAAAGAGAAATACAATGAAAGCCATGAATGCAACTATGAATTTAATTTTAAATTTTCTAGAAGCCACATTTTTAAATAGGTGGGAAAGAGAATTAGGTAGAATTAAGTTTAATAACATATTTTATTTAACTTACATCCCAAATATCAACACTTCCAACATATAATCAATTTAAAAACTACTGTGGTATTTTACATTCTTGGCGGGGGAAGAGGGGACTGAATCTTTGAAATTCAGTGTGCATATCTGGATTAGGTATAGGTGCTAATTCAGGTGCTCCACAGGCACACGTGGCCAGTGGCTCAGTTCTGTAAGGAGTTTTGAGAGAGAAGTGAGGCTGGTTTATGTATAGAAGAAATGGTGCAGAAAAGAGGTTCTTTACTTAGAAATCTGCATCACCCCAACCAAGGAGCCTTCTCCACTTCTCCAGCCTACAACTCTCCTTCCTCTCAACTCTTCAGAATAGCTATTTCTGCTCGAGTTCTCTCCCTTTTGGAAAATAGGTAAGGGCAGGGCCTACTCTTGGTCACCACTGTATCCCCAGAGCTTAGCTTAGAACAGTACTTATCCCAAGTAAGATGCTCAATGAATCTTTAATAAATGCATGAACAGACACATAGCTGCCTCTGGGCTTTAGCATATTTTGTACTTGGAAGCCCTTCCTTACTCTTCTATCTGAACACGTCCAAGTAAATCCTACCTCTTTTTGCAAGTTCAGCCCCTAGCTACCACCCTCTGTATAAAGCCTTCTCTGTTTCCCATAAGTAGTAGCCATTTTTCCCTTTAGAACTTCTATCTCATTTTATCTGTGGTACCTTAAAAAAAAAACCCCAACATTCTACTCTTTTTGTTTGCATTATAGTTTTTCACATCCATTAGTGAAATGCAACAATACCACCTAATAAACATTCTGGAAGCTCAAATAAACATTACATTTCTTTTTCCTCTAGCCTCTTGAAGGGTAGAGACCATATGACTCCTAACTCTGTGGCCCTCAAATCACTCAGTACAGTGCTCTGGACACAGCTGACGCTCAGCTTCATCTCATCGCATTATGACTACAGTAATTATTAGTACGAGATTGCTATAGGCTGGTAAGTAATGATAAATTAAAGCAATATGAAATATAAAGAAAGAGAAAATGTGGGGAAAAGTTAAAATTGTCTCCGACTGTTGAAAGCACAAAGAATAGAGAGCTGACAAACTCTTTTTAAATGCAAGGAATATAAATTACTTGTTTACGAGTTTTTCAAAGAAGGTAACAATACAGGGGGTCACAAATGTTAAAAACTTTTTTGTGTTGGTTTTTGTCCTAAGCATGCTTTATAGGTAAGTTATATTCTACAAATACTAACAGGCTTAGTTAGCAATTAGATTACTATTTTGAAAGGAGGTTCACAGACTTATCTATCTTTTGTAGTCTATTACTGGAACTTAAATAAAATATTCTCTTTCACCAATGACACTGACAGACACTGGAAAGGAATTTAAGGTTCAAAAAAATTTTTTTAATGTTTATTTATTTTTGAAAGAGAGAGCATGTGTGCATGAACGAGAGGGGGAGGGGCAGAGAGAGAGGGAGACACAATCCAAAGCAGGCTCTGGGCTTTATGCTGATAGCTCAGAGCCCAACGCAGGGCTCAAACTCACGAACTGTGAAACATGAGCTGAAGTCAGAAGCTTAACTGAGCCACCCAGGGGTCCCTAGAATTTGTTAAGTTTTAATAAAAGACAGTAGATACATGCTTCCACCTTCCTGTAACTAAGAGGAATAATTCACTTCAGTGATTCAGTTCTTTCATTCCATAGTACTCCATTTTTTTTAATGTTTATTTATTATTGAGACAGAGAGAAACAGAGCATGAGTTGGAGAGGGCACAGAGAGAGGGAGACACAGAATCCGAAGGAGGCTCAGGCTCCAAGCTGTCAGCACAGAGCCTGACACGGGGCTCGAACCCACAAACCGTGAGATCATGCTCCGAGCCGAAGTCGAATGCTCAACTGACTGAGCCACCCAGGCACCCCTAGTACTCCAGTTTTGAAGATACTGTGAAATGTTACTTTCCTTCTTAATGGTTAACCTTGACAAATTGTGAATTAGGAGGGGATAGTGCCTGAGGGCTCTGGCCAGTCCTGTGATGGTCACTGAGCTTACTCTAGCCCTTAGTTTGGGCTGAAGACTTCTTCTGCCTATGCCCTCCTTAAAAAAACATTCTCTGTAGGCAATCACTAAGCCATTCTTAAAGACTGAAGAATGGCTGTGAGGATACTGAAGGAAGAGAAACATGCAGGTACACAGTAAAAGAGATGTGAAAAAAGACAGAAAAGGAAAGTAGGAGCTAGAACTGAAGGAGAAAACCACATCAGGGTCCATTTATAAGCAAGCTCCTACTGACTGATCAACTTTTCCCCAACTTTTACCCCTATAAGCAGTATACCAGTTTTCTGCAACGAATCAAAAATTCTCCAGCTCATTCCACTTACACATAAGTTACTTGGGTCTATTTTTGCAAACTTGCCTTCTATTTTTTCATGATGTTCATTAAAAGAAGACAAAATCTAAGTAATAAATTCTGTCTTCAGACTGAAAAAGTATCTCTAGCAGTTTTGCACTTTTGCAAAATAACGCATCAAAAGGTGTTAGTACTTTGTGTTACTGCGAGGTGTATGCAGGCCAATTTCTATAATAAACTCCTAACATTCTGTTTGCAGTTAAAGAGATTATTGGCACAACAAGTCTTTACCAGTAAAAATGTTAAAATAGAACACTCCCCCCCCCACCTGACCAGGAGGGAGTGGGACAAATTTTATGTATATAACTAAAGGTAATTACTCAATATGCTTCATGTGACCTCGAACTATTTCAGAGTTTTAAGGGGGCAAAGAAGGGCCACATGGGGTTTGACTCTAATGGATGAGCAAATCTCTTATAGCATTACATATAAACTTTTCTGCTTTTATTTCACTGTACCACAGAGCACACTGTTAGTCATAATACCAGAAACGTACCAATTCTCTAAACTATGAAAAACACACATAAAGGATACAAAATGATAGAATTTATCTTAGTCCAGAAGTGTACCAAATGCTGGGCTTCCGAATTTCAGTTCCCTCACTGACCAGTGAGGCTAGTTAATACAGATTTAGGTTATGATCTTTAGAAGAATGACCAGACATTCACAAAACTATCACTGCTAAATCAGTTCCACTAAAGACTAACAATTATTAGTACTATGTATGTGAATTACACAGTTTCAAGCCCAGATGTGAAAACAACCCTTTCTATTTTTTTTTCATAAAATTAAGCATTAGACACAGATTGGACTTATACCGTAACATCAATAAAGTATTTAAATGTCTTTTTAAAATGTTTTCTAGACAACGTGCATAGATTTGAAAACATGCACTCGGCCGCATACACACTTTTGAAGGAAAAGATGAAGACTACATCACACGTTTCCTTGTCTGAAGATCATTCCATATACTGTAAGATGAAGATGCTTTCCATATACCAATCTCGGGTTCTTACTGCTGAGTCACCAACTCAAGGATGCTTCTATATTTAGGTTCTACTCCCTCAGAAAACAAGTGTGGCACTGGGGTTGCACCTTCTGCAAAATATATTCAGAAGGCCCAAAGCAGGTTTCCCTCCTAGAATTACTCTTTTCCGATGAGAGGATGATAAGTACAATAAACACAGGCACAATTAACTGTGAAACAGGCGATTCTCTTTTTTGAATACGCATTACCCTATGCCAGGACAATACACAGTTGCTGTCTTCACACTCTCTACTTTGAGAATCTCAAGATGTTGAAGGGTCCTAAGTCAAAATGTTTTGCATTTTTAGCAAGTGTTAAATGAAAAGAAAGGAAAATATGGTCAGTAAACTCACCCTTCTCTTGTCACACTATCAACTGTTTTTTTCCCAGTTCTTAAGCCACATTCTTAAAAAACCTACTCTGTTTAACGGCAGATTCTATATGATTCCATACCCATTGAATAAGGGTCAGAACTGGAAAGCTTTTCCAAGCTGAGTTAGCCAGTCTCTTTCCCAGGAACTTGCATCTGGGACACAGGGCTGCAGTCCATCCCCAGCTGCAGGAGCTTAAATCAACAGGGGTATGAGAAAGACCTCTTTCACCACATGTAAGGAAAAGCAGAGAAGGCTGGTAATGTGGAGAAAAGAAGAGCGCTAACAAACAATGAGCCAAAACATTTTATGACCCTAAGCAGAAGAGTCAAATAAAGCAGTAAGAGTCTGGAAGAGTTGGACAGAAAGCCAGAGACAGAGAGTAATTTGTCTTGGTTTCTAGAGGCTCTCAAATGCTCTGCAACAATCCCTAGTGAGATCTGTGTATGATTTCCTTCCTGTTCCAAGACACATCCATGTGATCTTCCAGTAAAATTTCCTTTTGGATCTAAGCTAATTAGAATAGATTCTGTTAATGGTAATCAAAACAGTGTTATCAACACACACACACATAACTGTTCATCTTCCTTATGATAGTTAAAGAGCAGGAAGATGAGCAGTTACATGTGTGTAGACAACACTACTGAGTGTGTGTAGATGAGGCTACACTTTGGTTTAGGGAGCAAAGAAATAAAAAGTAAGACACAGACTCTGCCCTTAGGGAACTTACAGGTAGAAAACAGATGTAAACCACTAGCATAGTTACTAGATCAAGCCTTTCATAAAAATTACTAACATGAAGAGTAGATGTAGAATGGCCTAAGAACCAATAATATTTACTCAAACTTAACAATATATATTTGGCCAAAGTTTGATAAATTAAAACTACCATAAAATATTTTGCAGATGTATACTTTATTACATAAACTATGTCCACAGTATATACTATATAATCATACTCCACAATACATATTTACTGACCATAATCATATATACAAATCCAGTTGGACTATATATTCTATGTGCAATTTAAGGGATTTTTCAAGGCTAATTTTGATTGTATGTGATTTTCACCTGTGTGCTGTTTTTAGCTCCTAATTTCACATATGACTCTATTTGTATTTAACAGTTGGCTTCCTTAGAAAAACTATCACCCTTGAAATCCTAGCATTTTAAAAAAGATACCTAGAAACTGGTACTTAGACGTGATATGTGACAGCTAGTGATCATCTAGTTATTTGACTACTAGGCTATACTAGCAGTCAAGTGAACTAAAATATGGTGTTCTAAGAAATAACTTAGGATTCTGAACAAAGCCTATAGCCTAAAATTAGGTACTAAGTCCTCATAGTGACAGAGCCTCTGTACAGGAAATAAAATAAACTAGCACAAAGATGAGCCCTCACCAATTTATTTTCTAACATGTTTTATTATCTTCCTAGAGCTATTTTCAATATTTTCAGTATTGCAACTATTTTTATTTTTAAATTTTGGGGGCATCTGGGTGGCTTATTTGGTTGAGCAGCCAATTCTTGATTTCAGCTTAGGTCATGATCCCAGTGTTGTGGGATCAAGCCCCACGTCAGCCTCTGTGCTGACCATGGAGCCTGCTTAGATTCTCTCTCTCTCCCTCTGCCCCCTTCCCCTGATCACACTATCTAAAATTTAAAAAAAATTTTTTAAATTTATTATTAAGTAATCTCTACACCAACATGGGACTTAAAATCAGAACCCCGAGCTCAAGAGTCTCATGCTCTACCAACAGACCCCACCAGACGCCCTGCCATTATTTTTCAATCACAATATTCAACTTGATGTTGAACTCATTTCACCCTTTTAGTACCTGATCCCTTAAATCTGTATTATATAATAAAGCTAATAAGTGAAATAAATCAGTCAGAGAAAGACAAATACCACATGACTTCACTCAAATGTGGAATTTAAGGGTCAAAGCAAAGGAACAAAGTAAAAAGGGGACAACCAAAGAAACAGATTCTTAACTCTAGAGAACAGAAGGTTACAAGAGGGACGGATACCAGAGGAGAGGTGGGGGCTGGGGAGGAAGACAGGTGAAATGGGTGAAGGGGATTAAGAGTACACTCATGATGAGCACTCCGCACCATACAGAATTGTTGAGTCACTATACTGCACCCTTGAAACTAATATAACACTGTAGGTTAACTATCCTGGAATTATAATTTTTTAAAAAGCCTAAAAGAAACTTAGCATAGTGTGATATTTATTCCTTTCCATTTGATAAACAGACTCATCTATAAATCAGAAAAACTTTAATGAAAACTATATACATAAAAGAACTAAGGAAATATACACAGTAATAGTAGCTGTGAATACAGAGATTCACCATGGTGGTGATCAAAACTTTAATCTTTCTTTTATATATTTTTCTAAGGCTTCAGTGACATTCGTTTTCTCCAGAATTTATAAAAATAATTTTTTAAGTGAAAAACTTCTTTTTACCCTTGGGCAAACTGAACATAGATAATTGCAAACTCATCCTCTAATATTACTCTCCTTTTTTAGGTAGCAGAGTTAAGAGATCTAGGCTTTTTTTTTTTTTTAAGTAGTTTATTGTCAAATTAGTTTCCATACAATTAGGCTGTCTTTTCTGAATTGTACCTGTTGAGAGTGGAAGCCAAGCAAAAAGTTGATAAGCTATGACCACCACTTCACTGTGATTGTATCTAAATCATTCTCTAGCTGCTAATGGGACATTTTGGTCTGTGGACTTGCAATGCTACAGCCAGTATACTGATGAAAACCACACAGAATTCCTACCTTTCATGGGCTTCAATTCTAAAACTTTCACTATGGAGCTAGTTGTTGGATACTCTGTTTGTAGGGAGTAATGAATATAAATTTCTGATTGTATAGCAAATCCTTGCAGAAATAATTTGGGGGACTTCATTCTAGTATCTTCAGTTATTCATTAATATCTCTATTCTGCTTGCATAACAGTTAATAATTACTGTCACCAGCAAATAAAGAAGAGCCCGAGTTTAGAGAGGACAGTATGCATGAAGGAAAAGAAGCTTCAACTTAAGTTGGTGATTGCACTGCCAGTCAAGTACTGTTCAAAGAACTTCCATCCTGGGATTTCATCAATTTAACAGACATTTGTTGGGTTTTTTCTTTGGATCAAGTAATAAGCAAGTGATGCTTTAACGAATAAAAGCTGTTTCTTGCCCTTAAAAAGCTCCCAATCCAGCAGTACATTACACTATGAAAATTCCACAGAGTGACAGTGATGTGGCTCCCTAAGTCCCCTCATTACAGTGCCTCAAGGGTGGCACAGAGTTCTTTGAGGTTATTGCTAGAATCTGCAAACTGAACGGAGTGATAAAAAGGGATAAGATGTTTTTGTCACTGCCATGCTAGAGCACAGGTCAGCAAACTAAGCCCATAGGTTACATATAATCTGGCCCAGGTACTTTTATATGGTTAGAGAACTAAGAATGGTTTCCATATATTTAAATATTTGAAAGAAGTTAAAGACTAATTATTTTGTAATACACAAAAATTACATAAAATTCTAATTCCAGTGCCCATAAATAGAGCTTCAATGGAATCCAACTCATTCACTTACTTTCTGTTTATGGCTGCTTCTGTGCTACAGGAACAGAGATGAATACACAGAATACACAGAGAGTGATGGCCCACAAAGCCTAAAGTATTTACTATCTGTTCCTTTACACTATCTGGCTTCATAAGAAATCTTATCTTCTACATTGGAAGCAGGAGATAGCCCAATATATGCATCCTTCCTTTTCTGGCAGCACTGATATTCACTAATAGTCCACAGACCCTATAATAAACCTGACTTATGATGTTTAACAGTTGTTAAGCACTAGTAACACCACTTCCTTTGCAAATTCATAAACGAATCCAGTTATATAAAGACCAAACATTAACTGAACCAGTTGGCCTGGGTCTTGCATAATAGTTTCCAATTGGTTTTACAGAACAAAAACAGATATGGCAATGTGATTTTTCCCCCCGGGGTTCCCAGGTATTATAAAAGACTGCTGTGGCCAAGAGCTCCCTCCAAACCAGCATGAAAGGCTGTGGAGTTGTGCAAGTAGAAGTATTCGTTCTCACCAGGGAGGCCTAAGTGAGCATAACTGAATTCTAACCTGACCATAAGCAGCTGCTCTGAAAGAAACACACTACCGTCAAGATCACAGATGTGATGGGTTCACTGTAGCTAGAATTCTGCTCTACTGAGTCAGAAGGATTGGGAAACATTAAGTCACTACTGCTTGAGAATCCATCAAAAATTCTTCAAAGATGAAACTGTTATCTCTTCATTCTGAGATTTTTAAAAAAAGTTTACTTATTTTGAGAGAGAGTATACACATGGGGGAGAGATGGAGAGACAGGGAGAGACAGAATCCCAAGCAGACTCCATGCCAGCAGCACAGAGCCCAATGTGGAGCTTGAACCCATGAACCATGAAATCATGACCTGAGCTGAGATCAAAAGTCAGATACAGCCAGCTGAGTCATTCAGGTGTCCCCATTCTGAGATTTTTTTAAAGCTATGAGAAACGGTGGGTGGGGGGGATGACAGGAGGGCTCAGTAAGTTAAGCATTCAACTCTTGATTTCAGCTCAGGTCATGATCTTACGAGTTTGCGAGACTGAGCCCCGTGTTGGGCTCTGCACTTATAGTGCAGAGCTTGCTTGGGATTCTCTTTCCACTTTTCTCTCTGCCTCTCTCTGCTCTCTCTCTCAAAATAAATAAATAAACATTGAAAAAAAAAGCTATGAGAAATGTACATAGGATATTTCCATTTCTACAGAAAAGTTAGATCTTCAGTTTTCAACGTAAAACAGTATCTGCCTTGTGTTTATATAGTACTTTTCCCTTAAGAATTCAAGGCCTTGGGCCCCTGGGTGGCTCAGTTGGTTAAAGTGTCCAACTTCCTTCGGCTCAGGTCATGATCTTGCGGTTTGTGGGTCTGAGCCCTGCACAGGGCTCTGTGCTCACAGCTAGCTCAGAGCCGGAGCCTGTCTTCGGACTCTGTGTCTCCCTCTCTCTCTGACCCTCCCCTGCTCATGCTGCCTCTGTCTCTCAAAAATAAATAAAAAACATAAAATAAAATTAGAAAAAAAAAAGAATTCAAGGCCTTTACAGACATTACCTCATTAAAACCTAGCATGCATGCAAACTATAAGAGGCAGTTTTTTCTAAGTATCAGTAAAGAAACTGAGGCACAGCCAGGCACCTGGATAATGCTGAGTCAAAGAATTGGTGGGAAAAACTGAGCTAACTTTGCTCTTCACTCCAATTCTTAGCTGTTTCCACTTATGCACATTACCTATAATTAAAGATGGCAAGTGTCTAAATCTCCACAGTCCTCAAAATGTAATTTCAAACCTGCCCATTTATACTCATTAAGAGTATGCCTTAATTAGTACAATAACTGTAGCAAACTGACTTCTGAAAAACTTTTGTGTGGAAAGAAAGGTCCAGATTTCACTTTCTTTTACCAGATTCATTACTTGATCCTTTCTTCTTTTGTTATGAAAACTTCCTAACAAATTGGAGACTAAAAAGTTTCTTCTAAACTCCTTAAGGGCTCCTAAACACTCAATGTTGAGGTATGTTACTTGTTCACAACTACTCTTGTTACATGATTCACTTCTATTTTAAGTAAAATTCCCATCTTTGCAACATCTCTGCAGCTTTTCTTTTTAATTTTCTTTGCCCAGATTGTTTACAATATACTCCTAAGGAGGTTCACAACATTACAGGAAGGTTTTTGTCAATCTCCTACTTTCTGATGATCTTCTTCAGATATGGGCTTTATTCTGTTGAAGGAGAATCATGTTCCTGTTAATTTAACAGTTGCCTAGATTCAAAGCTCCTTTTCTGGTACCAACAAGCACCTCCTACCTTTTCTTGATGACATATAAAACCATTCTCTCCTAGAAATTTCAAAATTGTAAAGTCTGATAAGCTCTATGAACATGGCCTTTATTCACAGCATAAAGGTTTCAGTGGGTGAAATGGCTTGCATAGGGTAGCTCTGAGCTTCTCAGTTGAATACACAGCATATATATTCAACATAAGTGATTCATTTACTTTGGAAAGAAATGCTTCAAAACCTTGATTGCCCAAGACCATAAAAGGTTTTGGGAGCAACAAAGGCAGCCTTCTAAAGCATCAACTTACTTTGAGGGCACCGTGTGAAACAGGAAATCCTACTCTTTCATGGGGGGAGGGTAGTTTTGGATCTTTGCTTCGATGAAACACTTTTAAGACTATCTTCTACTACTCTATTATAATTAGGGAAGGGATAATGGGTGGAAGGCCTCAGGAATCTACTGGGGACATGTGTATTTATACACACAAGAAAAAAGTCTGTGTAAAAACATTCCTAGCTCAAGTTTGCCTAGCGTGGGACTCTGGGTAAGTAAGTTAACAAACTCCCTGGTGCTCAAAAATGGGAAAAGTGAAATATAACTATATGAAGTACCTACTGGATACTTCATTTCACTTATTTTCTCTGCCCAATAAGATTTTGGCTGGACTTTGTTACACTGTGAAATTGAAGTATCTTGTTGTTTTAAATTTGAGGATTAGCATCTCCTTTACAAGACAGCCACAGCAGAATGCTCATTAGCAGATCAGAATAGCTGCTGAAGATCCAGGACTTGGCAGTTCAGGCTTAGATCAACTTTGACATGACATTTATTCCCAGAATCTTTAAGATTTTCCCAGGCAGGCTGCTGGGTGGAAATCGAATTAACTGTTTAAGCAGAGCAAGTGGAGTTCCTCCGCTACCTCCAGGATCTCTCAATACAATTAAGAAGGTCGCAGAAGCAAAGAGTCCATTGTAGTGTCTGTCTTTATTACAGTTAGGCCTTTCCAAATGTCGAGTGAAGTGATGAGAACTTACCATACCCGAATCCAGTACTTTCTCTAAAAAGGCCAGTTGTTATTCAAAACCGCTGTTCCTAAGAAATAGTTAACTCTGAGGATAGTAATAGATGGCAACTTTATAGCTCCTTCTGGCAAAGTCAAAGGTTTCCACCCTATTTTATTTATTTGCATTCTCATTTCTCTATCTGGAATCCTCTTTTCTTGCCATTTGCCTACTCCTCCCTTCCCCATCCTGTTTCATTTGTTCCTGTCCTTGCTCATGCCTTCCCTGTCCCTTCCTTTCTCTCCTGTCACTTTAGCTGCATGCTTGGTTCTGGTGCATTCATCTTTTATTAATTTAACAAACATATACTAGGTCTTTACCACATGACCAGTCCATAGGTAGCTATGAATCTTCAGGCTCATACTGTCCCCTCTCTCATGTTTAGGCCTCCTATCTGTTTAGGCCTCCAGTTTTGCCCACCTTGGCCTCAAATCTGTCATCCACTAAATCTTATTCCTTTGTATTAGGATACAAGGAAAAGTACGTACAGGATAAAGGATTAGTGGGCTGGGAAAACTTTAAATTGATGATGTGTGTGTATATATGTATGTATATATATATATATATATATATATATATATATATATATATATATTTATATATTTATATATACTCTCCTAAGTAAAAGGACCCTGAGAGCACAGGGAGACATAAAAACAATCCCATAACAGGAAAATGAGTTTGGGATTTACCCATAGTAACTATAACACAACACAACATCGATAATAAAAAAAAAAATGAAGAGAAAACAAGATGGTTACTCTCACCTGCTAACTGCAAAGGCTGCAGTCCTTAATTATCATGATTAAATACTGCTGTTCTTTCTTGTGAAGCTGGCCCATTGTACCAAACAAATACTAAAGCAGCCAGGAGGGCAAGCACGTGCCAGGGAATCCAGAGTTGATCCTTAAGCCATGCCTCCTACTCTTATATACTCAGAACAATCTACAGAAGCTAAATATGAAAAGCGTAACTGTGCTGAATGCCAAAGCCCTCTGTGCTTTGAAAAATCAGAACACAGTGATTTAAGAAGGAATGAAACAAAAATAAGACAAAACTGAAGAAATTATTTTCCTACAGTGAAGAATATAATACTTTTTCATAATCCTTAGATACCACTGCAGTTTCATACTTGAAAAATATTCGTTTCCTTTGTAGTAATTTTGGAAATCCTCTGGGAATCTCAGACTCAATGAGTTCAACCACAACACACAAATAAAAATCTACCCCACCCCCCAGCCATCCCATTATGTGACAACACTAGGTAGTGTTCCCATTTTAATTCACTTGGCCAATGGAAATCCACTTTGCCAGGGTTATATTTTAATGTAATTAACTCAAACAAATTTTTATGTCTTCTGAAACCAAGACAGCTACCAAGCACACAAATCTGCACCAGGATGTTTCTTGCACAGTAACATGTGACTTTAAAAAATTTTTTTATTCAGTCTTAGAGTTCAAATAGTTCTTTAAAAAGTCATGTATTCTAATTTTCTACCCAATGCATAAATCTCCCTTGTAACATCCAGAATGCATAACCACTAAACTTCTGCCTGAAAACTGCCTTTCCCCGGAGACGAGAAATCCTACTGCAGAAGACAGCTTATACCAACCAGTTCACAATTTGTTTCCTTTCTACAAGGTGTTCGGAAAGAAAGGAAACAGGACATTGTAGCACTTTATTATCATTTGTTCAACTTAAGCCTGAAACTGCCAACACGTGACTCAGGATAAATGGGGAAACAAAGGGGTTGCCTGGTGATAGAAGAGGCAGGAGGGAGAATACAAATGCACTGGTCTTTTAAAAAACTAGTTGTAATAATAATAATAATAACAACAACAACAACAACAATAATAATAATACATAATCAGGGCAAAAAATGCAAAAATAACAAAGGATTAATTTAAAAACTTAAGGGGTGCCTGGTGGCTCAGTCAGTTAAGTGTCTCACTTCAGCTCAGGTCATGATCTCGCTGTTTGTGAGTTCAAGCCCCATGTTGGGTTCTGTGCTCACAGCTTAGATCCTGGAGACTGCTTCAGATTGTCTCATACTCTCTCTCTGTCTCTCAATAATAAATAAATGTTAAAAAATTAAAAAAACTTAAGAGTGCCACCACTTCCCATTTCTAATCATACTCTTCACAGGTAATCATTATTGGGGCGCCTGGGTGGCTCAGTCAGTTGGGCATCCAACTTTGGCTCAGGTTATGATCTCACAGTTTGTGGGTTCAAGCCCCACGTTGGGCTCTGTGCTGACAGCTCAGAGCCTGGAGCCTGTCTTCAGATTCTGTGTCTCCCCTTTTCTCTGCCCCTCCCATGTTCATGCTCTGGGTCTCTCAATAATAAATAAAAATGTTTAAAAAAAAAAAAAGAAAAAAACAAAGGTAATTATTATTAAATTTTTTGTATATCCAATCAGAAATTTTCTATGCTCATGTGGACATAGCTGTATTATATACGTATTTCTTATACTATACAAACATGACACGATACTGTTTAGTAAACTTTTTCACTTAAAAATATATGGGCACATCTTTCCGTATCAGTACACAGGACTGTACATTCTTTTTAGTACCTAATTCCACAGTATAAATATATCATCATATATTTATCCAGATCCATAGTAATAACATTTAGATTACTTTCATTCTATTCTAGTTGTTATACAAAGCCAGAATTTATCCTTCCTATAATTTCTTTTGAAAATTTGTTTTAAATCATTTGGAACAAACCTAATCTACCATTTAATAGCTCTTGAAACATTTGAAAATCACCATCATATGGGGGTAAATGGGAGACCAAATACAAGTGCTGAGTATAATATCAGAAATCAATAGGGGAAAGGATTTCCTCAAATAAAAAAAATCTAAATGTCTGACCACACAAAATGGGTGCCTAAGTTATGGCCTATGAGGATGATGAGCTATTACACAATGATTAGAAACATAAAGACTCTGCAACATCATGACAAATGTTGTAATGCTAAATGAAAGAAGATGTAGTTACATGTAACTGAGATGTTATGAAACGCATCTGTATATGAAGAGTAACTGAGATTAGTTATGAAACGTATCTGTATATGAAGAGTAACTGAGATTAGCTATGAAACGTATCTGTATATGAAGAGATATTCAAATGAAACGCAGTGGAGTTAGGGTAGTAAGAGCATGGATCATCATTTCTTTTTAAAATATCCTTTCATATTTTATAATTTAGCTTCTACCATGAATGAAAAAAAAATGATAGCTATTATGATGATCAAGATCATGTTTCTCAGCTTCAAGGTCCTCTTTACTTTCTTCCGTGAGAGATATTAACCGTCATAGTAAATAATCAGGTCTTGAAGTTTCTTGATGGGAAAGCTACAATCAGCCAACAAAGCATGAGGTGTGACCGCCCACAAGAGAACAGAATGGAATGGAAGGGAAGGAGGCAGAGATCAAAGAAGGAAAAGAAGGGACAGTCAGGAAGAGCTCCAGCTTTAGATCACATTCACAGTCATCCAGCGCTACCATTATATCTTCATATGAATAGGGAGCTGATTATGAATTTCCAGATCATATCATATGATCAGGGGAATATGGGGGTCAAAAACCAAGGTAATGATTTAAGACCTGGATACGTAATGATCATACTTCCAAGCCAATACTAACGTTCCTATTTCAAAAATTTAAAGTCTCAGGGTGCCTAGGTGGCTCAGTTGGTTAAGCGTCCGACTCTTGATTTCAGCTCAGGTAGGTCTCACAGTTCATGAGTTTGAGCCCCAGGTTGGGCTCTGCACTGACAGTGTGGAGTTTGATTGGGATTCTCTCTCCTCTCTGTCTGCCCCTCCCCCCCTCACAATAAATAAGTAAATGTAAAAAAAAAAAAAAGGAAATTTAAAGTCTAACACTCTGGTTAGAATAGCATTCTTTAAATTCATAAGCATTCATTCCTCCCAAAAAATTTCATCCATTTTATAAGCTGTGATTAACACCCTGAACAAATCTAAGTCACAATGTTTTTTTTTTCTTTTTTAAAGTATTCCTTCTCATGATACCCAAATATTTTGCAAATCACTGGCCTGTGTTGAATAAAGACAGACAAACACTAGTGCGTAAAAATGACGATTATATTATTTTGGTCACTGTGAGCCTTTGGCATGAAATGTTGTTTATTTACAATGCCACATCACCTTGGTTCTGAAAAGAGTAGCATATAAGCTCTGGCTGTTTAAACATTGACTACTGATGAGTCATATTTGCAGCTGGAACTCACTCTAGAAAAATAGGGAGAGAAATGTTCATGCTTTTAAGTTAGGACTGGGTGTTCATGCTTACATTTGTAATAAGACATGGTTAAATCCTGTCTACTTTCTTGTCAACTGATTTACTTTCAAAATAAATTTCCCTTTTTGGCCATCATCAGGAAATATTTTTATTAATAACTTGGCAAAAATCTAAAAAGGCAAACTTGTCATATCTTCCTAACTTTTTTCTGTCACCAAAATACTCCCTAACTGCCTACCATGTGAAAGAACTATGTTGGGCCTTGAGATAAACTTGAGACACAAGGACTACAGAAAATACAAGCCTTGTTCTCACGAGCTTATGGTCTCATTGCAGGGCTGGAGGATGGAATGTGCAATTGCAATTAAAGAATGTTTAGTATGTAATCACCAATAACAGAATCAAGACTGAAAAATATCCCAATATGGCATTTAAGATGTTTGGGTGCTCAAAATCAATTATATAACTGCGAACTTCAGAAAGCTTAGGTTGATGCCAACTTATATGTATAAAAAACAGGTAAACTTTCCAGTTGAGTAAAACTCTATAAAAACAGAGAGGTCAACTAGTGAAATAGCTGTTAAAGAGCTCATCTAAATTAATAGAAATATCATAAATGAGTTGTGATAACTGTAACCCCAAAATTTATAAAAACAAAAATAATTAACAGCCAACTTTAAAAGTTCAGTTCTGGGGATGCCTGGGTGGCTCAGTCGGTTAAGCATCCGACTTCAGCTCAGGTCATGATCTCACAGTTCATGGGTTCGAGCCCCACATCAGGCTCTGTGCTGACAGCTCATAGACTGGAGCCTGCTTCAGATTCTGTGTCTCCCTCTCTCTCTCTGCCCCTCTCCTGATCACACTGTCGCTCTCTGTCTCTCAAAAATTAATAAAAGATGTTAAAAATTTTTTAAAATTAGCTCAGTTCTGAGGGGCAATGGGACGGCTTAGTCGGCTGAGCATCTCACTCTTGATTTTGGCTTGGATCATGATCCCATGATTCATGGGATCGAGCCCCACATCAGGCTATGCTCTGATAGCACAGAGCCTGCTTGGAATTCTCTCTCTCCCTCTCCCCTGCTTGTGCTCTCTCTCTCTCAAAATAAATAAATAAATTTTTTAAAAAAAGTTTAGTTCGAGAAAGAGAAGCCTCAAGTTAAACATATGTCCTGAGAATTCAATGAACAAACATATACTAAGAAGCTATTGTGAGCAAGAACTCATTTTAAGTTCAATGAAAGACAAATGCCTATCGTGGCCTTGCTTGGTTAGGGCTATGGCTGATTACTGTCACAGTCAGCATATAAGACAACTTGAGTAACACTGTGTGGCTATTATATAATTCTATATATTCTAGGAAGTGAAACTCAAATTCCTTTAGTAGTACCTTCAATAACTGGTATCTGAAATAAAAACATGTTTCAGTCATTCACATAAAACCATCACACTGGAGAAAGCATAAAGTAGAGGAATGTCTACTAATGTCAAACAATGAAACTAGTGCTGAACAATTTCATCTTCTGCAAGCAGTATCATATAGGTACAACCTCTGTAGGGTTGGTAACATTTGCTTACTCAAGATATTTCCCTAGAAGCCAGTAAAGTATTTCAGAAATTAGAGCTTTTAGGTAAAAAATAGGCATGTTTAAAAAAACATATGAGCTTAATTTTTAAAAATCCTCAAAGGTCTTAAGTTATTACAGTAACATAAGCTAGGTCTTCCAAATGGATAAAAGGACAGTGTTAAGGTATTTTAGAACATGTATTTTAGTAGATCCTTAAAACTAGATACATAGTCTCACTATGATAAAATATTGCTTGCAAACTGCCAACCTCTCCTCTTTTCTTTTGGTATAAAGAAATGAAAAGAGAATGAAATTACCAAAAAGCAACACTCCAAACCATGTGTATTTCAGGTGGTTTGTGGGCATGGTCATGGCATCACAAATCCCCAATCAACTGGCCCTCCAGGAGCCAGAGACCGAGTAGCTTAGTTGACTATGTTTATTTACCTATCCAGCAAGCAGGGGAGATACATGGTCTGGTTTAAAAAAAAAAAAAAAGGTCCAGTAGATAAGAGAATGTTCATACTTTTGGTCTTTCAGCTAAGCTACAGGCTAAGTATGCAGAGAAAACAGACTTGACTTACCTGCACTGCCGAGCTGTTTATAAAACCTGTATTCTAAATGAAGCTGTGGAGCACGTGATTTTATTGGTTCCTGAAACCCAAGAAGAGAAATTGTGATCAGAGTTACACAAATAAAATTTTTCCATTCCTAGATTTTCAAAGTAAACCAGGGCCAAGACCACTTAATATTTTAAAGATGATCTCCATATATGATAGCATTTTCTTACCACAATTTCTCTTTGAAAGGACAGCTAGGGAAGGATGAAACTCAAGTATATACATTCCCTCCCATGGATATTTAAATACAAAGACTCTGTATGAGCCATCATTCAACGAACTCCCTCACCAAGAAGTATTCTCCTGAAATGTATTCTCCTAGGAAACCAGATGCCAAACCTTTTAATTAAATACCAGCATGTATTCCCTGCTTGTTTTATTATGAATTTTGGGTGATAAATAGCTTTATTATTTTTAGAAAAGACATATGCTCAGAAAACAATTTCAAATACACAAAAATTAGGAAGAGAGTAAAAGTTATCTGAGATCCTATCATTGTAAAGAAAAGCACTAGTAACATTTTGGTGAATGTCCTTCCAAATATTTATTCATACATATATTTACATGTAAATATAGACTCAAAAATATATTTAAAATGAGATCACAGTATATTTGCTTTTCTGTAATATATCTTTAAATTCAACAATGTAATAATGACATCTTTCCATGGCAGTATACAGCTTTATATAATTTTTTAAGTAGGCTCTGCACCCTAAGTGGGGCTTAAACTCACAATCCTGGGATCAAGAGTCACATGCTCTACCAACTGAGGCATCCAGGTGCC
>NC_043708.1:101760207-101800776 GCF_006229205.1 Suricata suricatta
TATATTTAAAATGAGATCACAGTATATTTGCTTTTCTGTAATATATCTTTAAATTCAACAATGTAATAATGACATCTTTCCATGGCAGTATACAGCTTTATATAATTTTTTAAGTAGGCTCTGCACCCTAAGTGGGGCTTAAACTCACAATCCTGGGATCAAGAGTCACATGCTCTACCAACTGAGGCATCCAGGTGCCCCATAAAGCTTCACATAATATTTAATGGCTGTAGTATTCCTGCATGTGTGTGTGTACGAATGCACATGCATACAAGCACATACCATAATTTTCAGACATCTTGGACTGTTTTCAGTTTTCATTATTATGAATAATGCTGTAGGAACATTATATGCATATTTATTTTTACACTTAAGAGAATTAAAGATTGCAATTTTAATTAAAATATGTATCTTTAATCAATATGATGTTAAAGTTTGCAAAAATTGAGTTTTCTACAGACCTTGGAGATAAAACAGTCAAACTACCAGGTCATTTTGTTCTACACTGAACTTGAAGAACTGGATGGTTAAGTATTCTGAACTGACTGTATAGTGGACTAGTTAACAAGAAAATCAAACATTACCCTAGAAGACAGATCTACAAACCCTTTAGGATAGCTATTATCAAAAACACAGAAAGTAATCATGGGTGAAGATGAGCAGAAATTGGAACTCTTGTGCATTGCTGGTGGGAATGTAAAATGGTATAGCTATTATAGAAGATAGTATGGCAAGTTTTCAAAACATTAAACAAAATTACCACAGGATTCAGCAATTCCACTTCTAGATATATACCTGAAAACACTGAAAGTGGAGACTCAAATTGATATTTGTAAACCTATGTTCATAGCAGCACTATTCACAATAACCAAAAAGTAGAAGCAACCCAAGTATCTATCAACAAATGAGTAAACAAAATATGATTACATTTAGTTCTACACCCGCATGGAGTATTATTTAGTCATAAAAAAGAAAGGCATCCTGACATATATTACAACATGGATAAAAACTGAAGACATTGTGCTACATGAAATAAGCCAGACACAGGGCGCCTGCCTGGCTTAGTCAGAAGAGGATGCAACTCTTTTTCTTAGGGTCATGAGTTTGAGCCACATGTTGGGTGTAGAGATTACTTAAGAATAAATAAACTTAGAAAAGAAAGAAAAAGAGGAGAGGAGAGGAAAAGAGGAGACAGAGGAAGAGTAGAGACGAGAAGAGGGGAGGGGAGGGGAGGGGAGGGGAGGGGAGGGGAGAGACCTGACAGACACAAAAGGACAAATACTGCATGATTCCACTTATGAGGTACCTAAAGCAGTCAAATTCACAGAGGGAAAATTCAATGGTGGTTGCCAGGGGCTATGAAGGCAAGGATGGAGAGTCCATGTTTAATGGGTACAGAATTTCAGTTGAGGAAGATGAAAAAGTTCTGGAGATGGTGGCAATGGTTGCACAACAATGTGAATGTACTTAATGTCATTGAGATGTACACATAAAAGTTATTAAAATGGTAAATTCTAGGGGCACCTGGGTAACTCAGTTAAGCATCCAACTCTTGATTATTGCTCAGGTCATGACCTCATAGCTCGTGGGTTCGAGCCCCTACTTGGGATCCTCTCTCTCTGTCTCTCCCCCACTTGTGTTCGCACTCTCAAAAATAAAAACTTTGAAAAAAATGATAGACTCTAGATATAATTCTCTATCAGATATGTGATTTTTAAATATTTTCTCCCATTCCATGGGTTGCCTTCTCACTATGTTCAGAGTCCTTTGACATTCAAGAGTTTTTAATTTTTATAAAATCCAATTTATCTTTTTTCCTTTCTTTTTTGTGCTTTTTAAGTCATATCTAAAAAATCACGGCCAAATCTAATGTCATGAAGCTTTTCCTCCACATTTTCTTCTAAGAGATTTATAGTTTTGGCTCTTACGTTTAAGTCTTTGATCCATTTTGGGTTAATTTTTTTACATAGGATGTAAGGTAATGCTTCAACTTCAATGCATGTGGATATCTGGTATTCCCAAAAACATTTGTTGAAAAAACTGTCCTTTCTCAGATGAATGGTTACTTGTCCTCTTTTTTTTTTATTTTTTTATTTTAATGCTTTTATTTATTTTTTGAGAGACAGAGAGAGACAGCATGAGCAGGAGAGGGTCAGAGAGAGAAGGAGACACAGAATCCGAAGAAGGCTCCAGGCTCTGAGCTAGCTGTCAGCACAGAACCCCATGCGGGGCTCGAACCCAGGAACTGTGAGATCATTACCTGAGCCGAAACCGGACGCTTAACTGACTGAGCCACCCAGGCGCCCCACTTGTCCTCTTTCTAAGATAGGCTCAACAGAAGGAGATCACACAGCTTCCCTTGACAATTCAGGCTGACATTTAACACATTTATGATTTCGAAGGTATTTATATGTAGTTTAAATCTCTACTACCAAAACTTAACCCTTTTGTCAACAAGATAAAATAGCTCCTCAATAACCTGTGAATACTATAATAACTATCCTCAAATTACAAAACTATCCAATTGTTTCTTAGACATCTTTTTCAGATAAAGTAATTTCAATTCCTTTAATCTTTCCTCATTGGTCCTATTTTTTTGGTTCTTTGCTTATCTTTGAAAGTTCTTCCTGAACCCACTTGAAGTTTTTGCATTTTTCTTAAGAAACAGATTTCATAAATCAAAGAATTCAGAAGTTTCCTTGAAGTTATCTAGTCTACCCATTTGCTTGTAGGAAGGCTTTTCTAAATAAATTCAGGCAGGCTAACATAGTTCATATCTCTAATGAGCTCAATGAAAGAATTCATATCCTTCTTTGATTATAAAATCAGTAATCATCAGAGTTGGAGTTCAAGCTTCTCAAGATTCTTAGAGTCAAAAGAAAAAGTACATAAAGCTAATTATACTCTAAAGTCACTTCTTTATTCATTTCTCTCTTCAAATAGGGAAGGGTCACTCTGGAGGGTCTCCATCTGATTGTAGATCTTCCACTGGAGCACCATTAAAGCAGCCAATTACAGAATTTGTCCTTCAGAGCAATTATTAATAATTCACAATGAGCCCAAGAGAAACAAATTAATATGGAACTAGAGGTTGATCTTTCTGGAGGTTTTGTCCTGGAGAAAGTCTTTGGATTCTGACAAACCACAAGGAGCAATGAATGAAAAAGCCACAGATCCTTCTTCAAACATAACACTAAAACTTCACAGTACACGCGGCAATAGGAAATATTCAATCTGATGCTGGGTGACTAAGCAAGCAGATTAAAAAAGCAAAAACTCTTTGAGTTACAAGGCTGAATGTGGGCATATATGTCACATATATTCGGACAGCAGGAGCTTTTTATCATGGATCAAAGTATTACACCCTTCAAGCCAACCCCTTAGCATATACTTGAAGCCTGCTCAGACAACTGAAGCTGAGCTCTCCTGGAAACACTATGAACAAAGGACATTGTAAACACGAAGTCTACACTTTGTGGAGGGCAACAAGATTAGCAGCATGGAGAGAATTCTTTTTTAAACAACTGTTAGAAAACTTCTGTTAAAAAGAACCTAGGAAATCTTGGTGATTGGGGGTAAAGGAAGGGTTCATTATACTATTCTGTTGTGTATGGTTTTTTAAATAGGTTCCTAGAAATCCAAGAAACAAGATCCCAAAATGAAGATCCACACAAAGTAGAAGGAAAACAACACCAGCAGGGCTTCCTTGTATTTCTGTGCCAGATGCTGATTACACTTCCACAGAGGGCTGGCTATTTGCCAGAATCACGGTTATTCTGGAACACACATGTCTGCCTGAAATTCTAAACCAACAGCAGACGGCTACCTTGCAGGACTATAATGCTTAAGGCAAATTTTGCTGTTACAGTGAAAAGAGCTCAGTTACTGCCCTCTTATCTCCCGTGGAGAACACAGCCCAACAGCAAGAGAGGAGATCCATAGACAAGATTGCTATCCTATAAAAAGTCTTTATTTAAGATTTATTTGAAAGAGAAATGAGCTCCTGAGACACACCATAATAGATGACATGAAGTCTACTTTTAGCTATCACTCTCAAGGCTACACAAAGTAGAATAAAGTTTAATAAACTGTAAGTGAAATGCAGTGTTGTGTCATGTCAACAATATGTTATATAAGCTTATTGAACTAGGTTGACTAGTATGAACTTGGAAGAAGAAATATAGATAGAAAAAATTGCCCCTAACAAAAAGGCTCCAAGAGAGGTCTGGATAAATAAAAGGACAGTAACAAATATACAGTATTGAGACAGTGTTTTCATGAGTTTCAGGAGCTACTCCTGGTTACTAGTCCAACTTACCAAAGTCATAAAACAGAAAAAGTAAAAAATCAGATGAGGTAGAGAACACTTTTACAGAACCAAATTCCTATAAATAAAAACTATGGTTGATACTTTGATATTCAGTCTGAGACAATGGCTGGCCTGCATTGTTACACCCATTACCTGTCTTCCTGTTTCTCTTACAAGAGTTCTAAGTCAACAAACAGAAGCCGTGGTTCCCTAGCAGCTACCTGCTCTAAGCCCTGCTTCCTGCATACGTCTTTGCAGAGAAACCAATCTGATAACTGCCTCATAGCTGTCTTCTTCACAAAACAACTCTGACTCTTCTACAAACTGACAAGCTCAATCCACACAGAGAGCAGGTGTGGATGTGGTGGAGTGCAGTCTGTTAGGAAAGAACCGCGTTACTTCAACAATCACAGGATACTTCCTTCAACCCTTCACTCTTCTGTCTTCCAACTAATAAAGCCCCAAACTGCCTGCAAACCCTGGGGAACTTATTAGAAGGTCAAACATTTACACAGTTTCATAGAAACTAGTCACATGACATAATTTCATACGACTAGAAATGATTTTGTATTACCTTAAATATAAGATAAAGAATTTTCTTCTAAAATTACTATTCCTCAAAAATAATATATATTTTTAAGAGGATGCTATCGTTAATGACTAGGTTAATTATTCATTAGTGCAACAAATCCAAGTGAACTTTTTGCTTCAAATCTGACAAGATGTGTTTGTCACATATGACAGATATTAAAAGCAATGAATTGATGATCAGATGTGGCCCTCTACTAAGTATATTAAAAAATACCTTACATTTTAAAAATGGATCATAGTCAAGCAAAAGAAAATGATAAAATTTCCAATGCTTTTATCTTTTAAAATAGCACTGGGAACGGTACAAGCCGCACAGAAATTACTAGCCTTCCAGCAATTTTTTTCTTCCAGCTATTTTTAAGAAGTATTTTTTGATGCACTGCTGCCACAAGTTTAGTTGGCATCATCTAACTGTAGAGTGTTGCACGGTGTACAGTGATTCATCGCTGTAGCACTATATATGGCTAAAGGAAAAGGACTACGTGGGACCATATGCAAAGGAAAAAAACATTAGTATTTTTGTGAATGCTTACAACTATTTCCTGTAAAAAGATCTGTGAAGGGTGAGAGCACCAAAATATAATTACTACAAACATAGATTCTACTCACCAGTTTGATAGCTACATATTCATTGGTGTAGAGATTTTTACCTAGGGGAAAAGCAGAATGTATATGTTTTAGTGACATTTATTTTGGGAAATGCACAGCAAAATCTTAGCTTACAGGGTCATGAGAAAGGTCATGTTCCCAACGCTATTCACATATATGAAACATGATTTATAAGCGAAAAGCAAAAGAGATAATGAGACCCAGTAAGACAAGAATAGAAACCACTTGAGAATTTGGAAATTTAAGTTAGACATGAGAACTTAGAAAAAATGAAACAAGTCTCCTCTCTCTCACACACGTTCTGTTATTTATTATTTCCCGACAACTAGGCCAGGAAGCAAACCAAGAAGTACCAGAATGTCAAAGATACTGAAATTTTGACTCTTGGCACAATAAACACAAACCCTCACTTTTTAAATTAACAAATAGGAATTATATATTATTTGTCAATGGTATTTAGTGTCCACTTTGGTTGGCGGAAAGTGTGAAATAAAACCAACTACTGCCCTAAAACTCACCTATTGTCTCTAAGTAAATGGTTCTCAAAGCTGTTTGGATTCTTCCCCAGAACGCTAGCTCTTTCTGTGCAAAAAGCAGCTCTCTACCTGGATAACTTACACATCTCAAAGTTCTTCCTGAAATAGTAAGGATTTTCCTCTCAACTTCTCTACATGAGTAAGTGGAATCAGCCCTCTCCTAGACATCTAGAGGAAGTGCCTGACAGGAGGAGGAGGAGGAGGAGGGCAGCAATTAACCTCTTAGTGAGCTCGTCCCACATGCTGGGTACTCAGCTATCTTCACCTGCCCACCTCTACTGATTCCTGAAGGCGAATTTTAATTCCTCCTAAGTACTTGGAGTTCAGTCCCTGCACTGGACTTCACATTTCTTCGGGTAGGAACTATTTATCCAACAGTTTTCTCAGTGCCTCATGGTACTTATGACTCCGTTCTGCACGTCTCAGACACTCAAAACTCTGACTGATGAAAAGTTACTGGAACAGATAGTATAATTACTTTTTTTTTTAATTTTTTAATGTTTTTTTAAATTTATTTTTGATACAGAGAGAGACAGAGCATGAGAGGGGGAGGTGCAGAGAGAGGAGACACAGAACCGGAAACAGGCTCCAGGTTCTGAGCTAGCTTTAGCACAGAGCCTGACGCGGGGCTCGAACCCACGAACATGAGATCTGACCTGAGCCGAAGTCGGAGGCTTAACCGACTGAGCCACCCAGGCGCCACTATAATTACTTTTTAAACAATACACAGAAGTAATGTATTTACACACACACACATATATGTACATGGCTAAATATATATACATGGAGAAGGATATAGAAAGATGTACATTAAGGTATTAAAATGACTGTTTCTTAGTATTTTCTGAGTTTTATATATTATAGCTTCTATAATGAAAAAACCCCCCACTTTACCATGGAAACAAAAAGCTGCTTGCAAATAAAAGTTCCTATTTTAACCAAGATCTAAACAATAGGCAGCCCTTTGCAAACTATACCACTATACTTTTAATAAGGCTATCAGGTTGCTGAGCACCTTTATGTGTCAAAGAGTACACTAATTTAGGAATAACTTATGTCTGCAAGTAACATAATAAAGAGGACTTGCCGACTGCCAGAGAAATACGTAAGATACCATTAAAGATGAACAAGTTCCTTTTTAAACAAGTCAAAGTAGAGAACAGGTATTTTTTTTCTCTCTGTATTAACTGCATTTAGCTTCCAAAAGTTTGTGTTTCTGATTAAGCTTCCCACCAAAAACATTTTTAAAAACATATTTGATGAAATTAGGAAAAGGAAACTAGTAGCTGAGAGAGGAACAGATGAGACAGAAACGGCCAATAGAGGGAGATTAAAGTTCCCTGCATGTACAAAGTTAAATTTTATTTTTTGTTTAAAGAAACTAAAAACTTCAGCTTTGCCACAGACTTATCTCATGCCAGGTACAATTCTGCATAAAGATTTTTCAGGATAACCCTTCCCAGCACAGTATAAGCACTATTATTGTGGTCCCAGCTCAGTTTTGGCACAAGGCTGACCCTAAGAACTTAGCGTTACTTAGAGGAAAACAGTCCATTTCAAATTGTAAATACCTTTAGGAGTCTTTCTGAATTGGACACCTCCTTCCACCAGTTTTTACAGTTAGAACACCTATGGAAGGCAGGGGTCTGAAAATTCACCCCTTACTCATTTAAGTATAACATGCCTTTACTGTCAAAGATAACTTAATCTTTGAAGTATATGTGTGAAGTAACAGATCTTTAATTCAATAAATATAACATTTAAAGTGAAGTGGTGGTTGTAAGTGTAACAGACTAACAAACCTAGATTCTGATCTGTGAGCAAGAAAAGAGAGAAGGCAATTCAGGAGTTCTCAAGAAATAAATTCTTTTCTTTTTATGTTCCCTCTACCTCCTTCCCCCAAGAGTCTTAAAAAATGAGTAGGATTTTAATAGTTGAAGAAGGAGAAGAGGCATCCCAAAGTGAAGAAACTGTATGAACAAACAAAAAAGTGACAAAGTAGATGGCATAATCTGAGAATGATAGGTGGTCCTGGAGTAGATGGACGGTAAGTTGCACTGTGAGGATCAGGAAGGGGCAGGGACAAAGAGGGGTTAGGGTAGAAATGGGACTAGAGAAGTAACACTCAGTATACATGAGAAACGTCCTCAAGGCCATCTTAAAGTTTAAAACAAAGTTTTTGAGTAGGGTAGTCACGATCAGATTTGTGATTTTGAATAATCACTTGTGAGGAAACATAAATGATCAATTAAAATAATAAGAGACCAGAGGTAGGGGAAAGCATTTGAATATTTAATACACATCATATGCAGATATTGACCATCTAAGATGAGTAACACCCAGTTCTCACCCTGCAGAGACTGTATTCTAGCTCCTCACACAGGGCCTTGCGCAGGTGGCACACAAGTTTATTGAATTAATCACATAATGTGATGAGAGTTAAAAGAGAATGAACAAGTCAATAGAGGAGCCTGGATGAGGAAGCATAAGGCATCTGACCACAAGTGGCGTTCACAGTGAATCTTGGAAGGACAGAGAAGAGAATATAGGGTATTTCATAGTATATAAAAAATACTAATTTGAATAGTGAGGTGGAAACATGATAGAAAATGCACAGAATCTGATACCCTACATGTGGACCGGTATGAATGGAGCACAAAGGAAATGGAGAAAAATGGTGAGAAGTGAAGTCAGAAAGATCCAATATGGCTGGAGTGTGAATCATCTTGAATGCCAGCTTCTTACCCTGGGGTATGGACAACCAAGCATACACAGAGATGTGCCAGGGCATAAGCTACACAAATAAGATACACTTTTCCTAGATCCTCACTTTCCTTTGAAGATTTGGGAAATATCTTTTTTTTAATAGTAAAACAAACTTTTTATATTACAGAAATTGCACAGATTTCTTTTGAAGAAAAAAAAATGTAGGAGTTTAAAGAAATTCCAGGCACTTATAGATCTGCTTCTTCCAGAGTCCAGGGCAGAGGGTCTCGCCAACCACTTGGGTAAGCTTTTTCTCATTTTCCCCATTGGGTAGCCCAGGTTTGACAGTGTATTTCACTTTCTACAGTGTGAACCTTCCATCTCCTGTGAGGGTGGGACAGAGTATCTGCCAGGGGATGCCAGGGAGGGAGATGATTTAGCCATCCAACCACTTCGGATATAGACTTGCAACTAAGCTGTTTTCACTCCTTCTGCATCCCTACTTTCTGAGCTCCTAGTGTCTCCAATTCTGTAGCTTAACAAGTGTAATTTGTTACAAACCCCCCTACCCTTTCAATCATCAACTTTCTCTGGACTGCTAAGTCAATTACCACTTAACTATCTGCTTTCTAGCTTCCAAAATTTTATTAACATTTCTCACTTGTTTTCCTCTTCTCTCTCACTTTATGTGTGTGTGTTTATGCCTTAAAGAGGTCAAAAAAATGTTCAACTCATCTTTTTAACTCTGGCACCATATATAGTAACTGATATGTAATAAGTAACAGATGCTTGCTGCAGTGAAACAAATTGACTTAACATTCAGAAGGTTCTGAAAAAGTTCTAGGATAATAAAAAAAGGAGACTAATTTATAATCAGGTATGGATAATCCTAAGTGCAAATACACGAGTTGTGATCTCTTTATTCAGCTTGCTGTGAAACCAACAAAGGTCTTGTGCCATAAGTAAAAGTATAATGGTGAAAGTTGTATTTTAAAAATACTAATCTGGCCCCAAAGTATAAAATAAAAGAGAGGAGAATACCTTGAAAGAAGATGAAGGGGAAGCTTTGATAGCAGAATATTTGAAGAATAACACCTACCACACACAGTGTAGTTATGAGCATTACATGAGTTAGAATACATGAAAGTTCTTTCTAAAATTTTTTTGTTTTTTATTTATTTTTGAGAGACAGAGAGAGACAGTGTGAGCAGGGGAGGGTCAGAGAGAGAGGGAGACACAGCATCTGAAGCAGGCTCCAGGCTCCGAGGTAGCTGTCAGCACAGAGCCTGATGTGGGGCTCGAACCCACGAACCGTGAGATCATGACCTGAGCCGAAGCCGGACGCTTACCCGACTGAGCCACCTACGTGCCCCGTGAAAGTTCTTTCTAAACTGCAAGGTGCTAGATAAATCTATTTTTTATCTACTTCTTTTATTATTGCAGGGTAGGAGCCAATAATTCCTGGAAGAAAACAACTTTAAAAATATGATTTATAATCAAGGCATTTCAATAAGACAAAACTAATCACCTTCGGATTACCTGTAAATGTGAAGGAGAAGGAAAAGAGAAGGGTCAAAAATATCTTCATTAGTGGAGACAGAAAGAACCAAGAGACGAGGCACTCTTCCACTCTGCCATTATGATGCCTCCCCGCAAGTTCCCACTAAACCTAAAAGTAACGGGTAATTATGAAACGTCTCTCAGCTTCAACTTTCGTATCTATATAAAATATAGGGAACCCTGGGTGGCTCAGCTGGTCAAGTGTTTAACTCTTGACTTTGGCTCAGGTCATGATCTCCCAGTTTGTGAGTTCCAGCCCTGGGTCCGGCTCTGCACTAATAGCAGGAAGCCTGCTTGGAATATATTCTCTCTTTCTCTTTCTCTTTCTCTCTCTCTCTCTCTGTTCCTCCCCCACTCATGTTCTCACACTCCCTTTGCCTCTCTCTCAAAATAAATGAATAGCCTTAGAAGAATTTTAAAAATATAATCACAGAAACATAAGGAATCCTTGGTAGCCTATGTTCACCCCAAATGTGATGGCTGATATATCACAAAATGCCGGCTTGTGTTTGCTTACTTTCTCTGGGGGCACCAAAAGAACTGAACACGTCACCCTCTTACAAAGCAATTATCCTTATTCCTAAGAGGCACTGGAGGTGACGAGATAATTTTCTTGTGCTATGCATCACTCAAATGAATTTCTGTGCCAGAAGGCATCATGAAGACTGAACAGGCCAGCACAAAATGCAGCCACGTAGAAGGCTAGACAATCACTCAGCCACTAATCTCCTCAGTGATATACTTACTCAAAAATTTTGCTCTGAATTTAATTACAAAGAGAGAGGGCTAAAATGCCGCCCATTTAAAATAAATGACTGCTTCAGCTAAAATAGATTCCTTAAATATATATATTTAAAATATATCAATAACTGTGAGAAACGCAGGTAGTTTAATGGACAGCAAAATGCCATCGATGAGATGGCACAATCCCAGGCACTCAAAGCTTTTAGTTTCTGTTGCACAAAATCCACAATGCTTCCCATGCTCACTTCCTGGCTATGAGTTCTTTTATTGTTAATGGAAATGAAACTGCATTACATAGTAGTTTTTGGAGCATTACGTCTAAACTCAGCCCTTTTGAAGCAGCAGCCCTGGATGTGATGCTGCCCATAAAACCCACCGCATGAAGACTTCCTATTTCAGTAAGTCACCTACAGAGACAACATTTACCGTAAGCTTCATCAGACACAGCATTATTTCAAAGAACCAGCAGGTCTCAGTTCTCAGAGTCACACTGATAAAGGAACATACAGCCTCGGGTTCCCAGTTTAGTTAGATCTCCAGCTGTCACATTTTCTTGCCCTAAAGTGAAAGTAGTACATTTATAAATTACTACCTAGAACTTGTAAAAAAAAAAAAAAATCCAGCCAAATGAACTTGAAGTATTTTGTGTTAAAACAAGAGACTGCTTTCATGTAACGCTCTCACTGGTTACCGTGTGTATTTAGAGCAAAGAGGACAGGCTGGCCTAGTGCCTCTACCACCAAGAGAACATCTTTTTAAGTAGGCAGTATGCTTAGGGGTAAGAAGATAACAAATAGAACTATAGCATTAAAAAAAAGCCACAAATCTTTTTCATTTTTTAGTTAATTCTACTAGAGAATTAATTCACTATGCAGAAATGTTTCCAAATGGTTAGCAGTTAATAGCAAGAATAATTTCTCGTTGTGCTGTATTTTTTGAAGGGATTACATATCAATATTAGTAGTATATTTTTAAAAATTAAATCTTGCTTAACAATACTGGTAATGTTATAGAGCATGTTTATTATTAATATGCAAAAGCAGGTCTATTTTGTTTATTTATTTACTTATTAACATGCCTATTTTAGACAATGTTAAAATGTTTTCTAAACTGCAGGATATGATCTATTAGTGAAGTATGAAATAAATAAATACAAGTGGTCCAAAGGGTGCCTGGATGGCTTAGTTGGTTGTCTGACTTCATCATGGTCTCACGGTTTGTTGGTTTGAGGCCAACAGCCAGCACATGGAGCCTGCTTCAGATTCTGTGTCTCCCTCTCTCTCTGCCCTTACCCCACTTATACTCTGTCTCACTCTCAAAAATATACATTAAAAAAATTAAAATAAATACAAGGGGTCCTGACCAACATGGTCTTTTTTTTTTTTTTTTTTTTTACTGTTTTTATTTCTTTGAGAGAGAGAGAGAGAGAGAGAGAGAGACAGCATGAACAGGGGAGGGTCAGAGAGAGAGGGAGACACAGAATCTGAAGACAGGCTCCAGGCTCTGAGCTAGCTGTCAGCACAGAGCCCGAAGCAGGGCTCGAACCCACCAACCGTGAGACCATGTCCTGAGCTGAAGACAGACGCCCAACCGACTGAGCCACCCAGGTGCCCCGACCAACATGTTCTTTAAAAAAGTAGTATAAAATTAAAAATACAGTACATCACACTTAGCAAGGGTATTATGTCATTAAATGTTTGCTTCAGATATATATTCATATTAAATTGTGTATGTACTGGATCACAATGTATTTTTTAGTGTGTCATGGTCAAAAAGCAAATGCGACCAATAAAAACCTGGGGGTAATCTGGCTGGCTCAATTAGTAGGGGGAATTCAACTCCAAACAGTAAGATACTGAGGAAGAAACCTAACCAAAGAGGTGAAAGACTTGTACTCTGAAAAGTGTAAAACACTGATAAAAAAAAAATTGAAGATGACACAAAGAAATGGAAAGACATTCCATGCTCATGAATTGGAAGAACAAATAATATAAAACGTCTATACTCCCCAATGGCTGAAACAATTTTGAAAAAGAAAAGCAAAACTGGAAGCATCACAATTCTAGATTTCAAGTTACATTATAAAGCTGTAGTTATCAAAGCAGTATGGTACGAACACAAAAATAGATACACAGACCATAGAAACAGAATAGAAAAACCAAAAAGGGGACCCATAACTATATGGACAATTAATCTTCAACAAAGCCGGAAAGAATATCCAATGAAGGGGGAAAAAAAAGACTCTTCAACTAATGGTGTTGGGAAAACTGGACAGCTCTACACAGAAGAATGAACCTGGGCCACCTTCCTTCACCACACACAAAAATACATTCAAACTGAAAGAAAGACCTAAATGTGAGACTTGTAAACATAAAAATCCTAGAGGAGAACATAAGCAGTAACTTCTTTGACCTGGGTCATAGCAAGTTCTTTCTAGATGTGTCTCTGGAGGCAAGGCAAACAGAAACAAATTACTAGGACTTCATCAAACTAAAATACTTCTGCACAGTGAAGGAAACAATAAAACCAAAAGGCAACCTATGGAGTGGGAGAAGATATTTGCAAATGACTTATCTGATAAAGGTTTAGTATCCAAAATCTATAAAGAACTTATCAAACTCAACACCCCAAAACCAAAAAACCCAGTTAAGAAATGGGCAGAAGATGAGGTCTCTGGGTGGCTAAGCAACTGACTCTTGATCTCAGCTCAGGTCATTATCTCATGGCTCGTGAGCTTGAGCCCCACATTGGGCCCTTCATGGACAGTGTGGAACCTGCTTGGGATTCTCTTTCTCTTTCTCTCTCCCCTCTCACTCTCGGGGGCTCTCTCTCTCTAAATAAACTTAAAAAAAAAAAAGAAAGAAAGAAAGAAAAAAAGAAATGGGCAGAAGGCATGAATGTTTTCCCAAACAAGACATACATGCTCAATATCGCTCACCATTAGGTAAATGCAAATCAAAACACCAATGGGATATCACCTCACACCTGTCAGAATGGCTAAAATCAACAATATAAGAGACAACAGGTGCTGGTGAAGACAGGAGAAAGAGGCACTCTCTTGCACTGTTAGTGGGAATGCACACTGGTGCAGCCATTCTGGAGAACAGAATGGAGGTTCCTCAAAAAGTTAAAAACAGGGGCACCTGGATGGGTTAGTCAGTGAAACATTGGACTCTTAATTTCAGTTCAAGTTATGACCTCACAGTTGTGGGAGCCACACTGGGTTCCAGACCACCCTGAGTATGGAGCCCGCTTAAGATTCTCTCTCTGTCCTTCCTCCCTTCCCTTGCTCCCATGCACGAGTGTGCACTCTCAAAAAACAGTTAAAAATAGAACTACCCTACAATCCAGCAATTGTACTACTAGGTATTTATCCAAAGAATACAGAAATGCTAATTCAAAGAGCTAAAAATACCCCGATGTTTACAGCAGCATTATCTACAACAGCCAAATTATGGTAGCAGCCCAAGTGTCTACTAACTGATGGAATGGATAAAGATGTGGTATGTGTATGCGTGCGCACACACAGTGGAATATTACTCAGCCATTAAAAAAGAATGAAATCTTGCCATAGTATAATGCTAAGTGAAGTAAATCAGTCAGAGAAAGACAAGTATGATATGATTTCAGTCATATGTGGAATTTAAGAAACAAAACAAATTAACACAGGGGAAAGAAAGGGAGGCAAACCAAGAATCAAACTTGTTTTTAATTTGAGGGGGGAAGGGAGAGAGAGAACGAGGGCGAACATGGAGGAAGAGGGGCAAGAGGAGGAGGAGGAGGAGGAGGAGAGAGAGAGAGAGAGAGAGGGAGAGGGAGAGGGAGAGGGGGAGAGAGAGAGAAAGAGAGAGAGAGGGAGAGGGGGAGAGGGAGAGGGAGAGAGAGAGAGAGAGAGAGAGAGAGAGAGAGAGAGAGAGAGAGAGAGAGAATCTTAAGTGGGCTCCATGTCCACTGTGGAGCCAGACATAGGGTTAGATCCCATGACCCTGGGATCATGACCTAAGCCTAAATCAAGAGTCGGACACTCAAATGACTGAGCCATCCAGGAGCTCCCCCTCCGCCCAACTTTTGAAAAATTCTTAACTAGAGAACGATTGGTTACCAGAGGGGAGATGGGTGGGTAGGGATGGGTAAAACAGGTGATGGGGATTAAGGAGTGCACTTGCTGTGATGAGCACTGGGTATTTTATGAAAGTGTTGAAGCACTATATTATAACCTGAAACTAATAATGCACTGTATGTTAACAAACTGGAATTTAAGTCAAAACTTTCAAAAATATATATGTGGAAAAAAATTTTTTAATACAAACCTTCTGGGGCACCTGGGTGGCTCACGCTGTTAAGTGGCCGATTTCAGCTCAGGTCATGATCTCACAGTTTGTGGGTTCGAGCTCCACGTCGGACTCTGTGCTCACTGCTCAGAGCCTGGAGCCTGCTTTGGGTTCCATGTCTCCCTCTCTCTCTACACCTCCCCTGCTTGTGCTCTGTCTCTCCGTCTCTTAAAGGTGAATACATGCTTAAAAAAAAAAAAACCTCTGAAAAGCAGTTTCATTGATCTCATTTTGAGTCAGTGATTGGCCTAACTTCATTGACTTTCCTAAACTATTAAACACAGTATTATAATCAATCTGAAAGTAAGAAAAATGAGGGGTTCTCTAATGGCTCAAAGTCTGGAATGAGGCTTAGTAGGGTGAGGTAAAAGGGTGGGGCAGTATTTACAAGTGGGATCAAAGAAAGACCTATATAATCCATTTCAAGAAGGTGAGCCTATAGAGTACTTACAGAGGCTTCTGCTTTACTAAGCAAATGCATAAAAGTTCCTATAACACAGTGGTGAGGAAAAAAATTAAAATGAATCACTTTAGAAAGTATGATATTTTATAGCAGAAAAATACCGAAGTACTTTCATTAATTTTTAAATTTAATTATGTAAAGTTTTAAAGTTATATAATGATTGCCTCATGTAACCTCACCCAATTTCAATAACTAAATTATTTTGATGCAAATCTCAGGTATATCTTATTAAAAAATAGTTCATTAAAGAGGCACCTGGGTGGCTCAGTCAGTTAAAGCGTCCGAGTTTGACTCATATCATGATCTCGTAGTTCATGAGTTTGAGTCCTGGGTTGGGTTCTGTGCTGACAGCTCAGAGCCTGGAGCATGCTTCGGATTCTGTGTCTCCCTCTCTCTCTGCCCCTCCCCCACTCATACTCTGTCTTTCTCTCAAAAAATAAACAAACATCAAAAAAAGTTGGTTTTTTAAAATTTTTAATGTTTTATTTATTTTTGATACAGAGAGAGACAGAGCATGAGAGGGGGAGGGTCAGAGAGAGAAGGAGACACAGAGCTGGAAGCAGGCTCCAGACTCTGAGCTAGCTGTCAGCACAGAGCCCGACGCCGGGCTCGAACCCACGAACGTGAGATCATGACCTGAGCCGAAGTTGGAGGCTTAATCGACTGAGCCACCCAGGTGCCCTCAAAAAAAGTATTAATTAAAAAAATTTTCATTATGAATACCTAATAGATTTGAAGTATATTTTCAGAACAGGCAGATTATTTGCTATTTCAAGACCTCTGCAGTGTAAGTGTGGAAAATGAGAAGACCAAACAAGACTCATGGACAAGGAGAAGGTTATAATACCAGTCAGACATAGAAGAAAAGTCCACTTGATCCTTTCAAAAGTAAAAGGACTGAAAGTAAAAAAAAGACAACTATGAACACAGTTTAAAGTAAAGCAAATGATTCTAGAAAAACTAAAACCATGGATTGTGAATGATTTGAATTTGCTCATCATTAAAACAGCCTAATATATTATTGATTTGTTCTTTTGTTGTCTGTGCTTTTGTTCCTAACTAGGAATCCATTGTCAAATCTGAGGGTGTGAAGGTTTAGCTTTATCTTTTAAGAGATTTATTTTGGGCTCTTACATTTAGTTCTTTGATTCACTTAAAATATTAATTTTTAAATATGGTGAGGTCAAAAAAAAATATGGTGAGGTCCAGGTTCAAATCAAATCCTTTATGAGAATCTAGTTGTCCTCAGAGCATCTGTTGAAAAAATACAGTTTCCCATTGCATGGTCTTGACACACTGGTCAAAAAGCACTGGACCACAGATTCAGATCTGATTCTCAATCTATTATGTCTATTCTAATGCCAGAGAATTAGATCACTGTTGCTGCGCCAAGAAGTATGAATCATTCCACTCTATTCTTGCTTTCCCAAAACTGTTTTGGCTCTTCTGGGCACCCTGCAACAACATACGAATTTTAGGATCAGCCTGTCAATTCCTACAAAGAAGAGCCCAGCTAGAATTCTGACAGGGATTGTGTTAAATCTGTAGATTAATTTAGGGAGTACTACCATCTTAACGATACTGTTTGAGCCCTAAATGTGAATGTTTTTCCATGTATTTAGGTTTTTAATTTCTTTCAACATTTATAGCTTTCAGAGTATAAATTTTATACTCTGTTAAATTTATTCTATTTTCATAGTATTGTAAATAGAATTTTTAACTTTATTTTCAGATTAAATATAGATACTTTTGTTTAATAACAATTTGAACCTCTTATCTCATGATCCATTCCCAGAAGGATATTATGCCTTTTAATTAGAAAAGACTAAGCCACCCAGGCACCCCAAGTATCAGTAATTTTTAATTCTGATGGAAGGGGCATAGGAATGTACATAAAAGTGCTCTCACAGCTCGGTTGTGAACAATATTTTCACAACCATAACACTATAAATGTAAAAAACAAAGGGGTGTGTGTGTGCGTGTGTGTTTTAGCCCTTGAGGGGGTGCACCACTCTTGGAGGTACTGCCAATACCACGTTGATGGACAGAGTGAACGGAGCAAGCGCCTATTCCATTTTCCTGCTCAAAAAAAAAAACCATTTAACTTATTGTCCTCGGAAAGAGAACATATATCAGATATTAAATTAGTCAGAAAAGATACTATACTTGATCTTAGCCAAAAGGCCAAGAAATGACTGTGTAGAAAAATGATTTAAACAAAATATATGATGTTAAGTATACAGGGAGAACACTGGGAGTGACGGGATGGGGTACACAAGAAAAATGAAAAACAGTATTTAGTTAACACTTAGAAAAAAGGAGGCATCTAGAGGACATGGTTAAAAGAGCAGAAATGTTTGCCTGTAGAGATCAGGACTTTACTACCTATGCCATATGGTTATTTTCATTAAAACTAAATTATAGGGCACCTGGGTGGCTCAGTCTGTTAAGCTTCTGACTTCAGCTCAGGTCATGATCTCACAGTTGGTGAGTTCAAGACCCACACTGATCCTCTGCCTGCCTCTCTCTCTGGCCCTCTCCCACTCTATCTCAAAAATAAACAGACATTAAAAAAATTAAATTGTAGGGGCGCCTGTGTGGCTCAGTCAATTGGGCATCTGACTTCGGCTCAGGTCATGATCTCGCAGTTTGTGGGTTCCAGTCCCACATCAGGCTCTGTGCTGGAAGCTTGGAGCCTGGAGTCTGCTTTGGATTCTGTATCTCTCTCTCTTTGCCCCTCCTCAGCCTCATTTTCTCTTTCTCTCTCTCTCTCTCTCTCTTTCATAAATAGACATTAAGATAAATAAACCAATAAATAAAATTGTGAAAGGGTCTTGGCTGGCTGTCAGTAGAGCATGTGACTTTTTGTTTTAAACGTTTTATTTATTTTTGAGAGAGAGAGAGTGAGCAGGGGAGGGGCAGAAAGAGAGAAGAACAAAGGGATCCCAAGCAGGCTCTGCATATAGAGAGCAGAGCCCAATTTGGGGCTCAAACTCACCAATTGTGAGATCATCACCCAGGTTAAAGTCGGACACTTAACCGACGGAGCCGCCCAGGCGCCTGAACATGTGACTCCTGATCTCAGAGTTATGAGTTCAGGCCCCACCCTGGGTGTAGAGATTACTTTAAAAATAAATTAAAACTTAAATTTAAAAATTAAATTGTAAAAAATATGTATCTGGGGGCATAGTGGGGTTGGGCATCCGACTTGAACTCAGGTCATGATCTCACAGTTCATGAGTTCAAGCCCCACATTTGGTTCACTGCCATCAGCATAGAGCCTACTTCAGATCCTGTCCCCCTCTCTCTGCCCCTCTCCTGCTTGCACTCTCTCAAAAATAAATAAAACATTGATTAAAAAAATAAATAATGTTTCTATAGCATTCTCTCACCCTAGTAACCCCAACTCAGGAAAAAAATAGATTAACCTACCATGATCTGCTCTTTGAGGGTCCACCATGGCTGAGAGTAAGTTCTACTTCCTTGGATAAAAGCTTTGCCTTTTTGGAAAAGTAGAAGTTCAGGCAGTTTTCTCCTTAGGATGCATGATGACATCATGTAAGTATTGATTCTAATCTCTCCTCATAATAAATCCCAAATCATCTTCACTCCATACTACTGCTCACTCAATTCCAGATGGGTTTTAGCAATCCTGGCAATTTCACCATTAAATTCTCCTGATAAACTAGCCAAGATACCAATGTATAATCCTCCAAGAATCATATCTGTGACACTCTAAAATTATCATAATAACATGATCCAAACTGTGTGTCAGCGAGTGTCGTTAAAGGGCTAAATGGTGATGGGTACCAGAAAGGGCACCTGCTTGATGAGCCCTGGATATTATATATGAGTGATGAATCACTAAATTCTACTTGGGACACCAATACTACAACTATATGCTAACTAGATTTAAATATAAACTTAAAAAATGAAAAAAATAAAAATAAATAAAACTCATAAATAAATAAAGTGGTTGATTCCTACCACTGATTGATGATGGACTGTGCTGACAAAGAATTCTTCCTCAAGCTCTGTTAGAGTCCTTTAACAAACTGTGGGAGTTAAAACCAAGAGGATGTAAAACAAAAGAAATTTAAACTATGATACTACTAGGAACAAGAATTTTATATCTATTTGTGGTTTTTCAAGAAAGATAAAACATATTATTTCTGAAATAAGAATTTTAATGTTTTTAATGTTAAGTATTTTTGAGAAAGAGAGTGCGGAGGAGGGGAGAGAGAAGGAGAGAGAATCTCAAGTAGGCTCTGCACCTTCAGCAGGAGCCCTACTTGGGGCTCATACTCACCAACCTAGAAATCAAGACCTGAGCTGAAACCAAGAGCCAGATACTTAACTGACTGTGCCATTCAGGCACCCCTGGAATCATAATTTTAATTTAATTTGAAGTCTGTCCACAACATACTATGGAAGCAAAACAAAGGATATAATCTGTTACACAACTGTGAAGTGGAGACATAAACATCCCTTACTGAGAGGGAATTTTGTCAGGTTTACAACTTAATTTTAAATGGTTCAAACACACACATACACACTCACACCAATGTTCACACCAATATCCCCAAAGATACAAAGCATCTGGGACAAAATATTAACTGGTAAATTGAGGTTAACAGTATATTATGGATAATCACCATCTTATTCTTTTTTACATTTTAGTAAAATTTTGCAAATCTTCATAAAAAGTTGGGAAAAATTAAAACAAAAGTTTAAACAATATTTGTATTCAGCACCTAGGTGGCTCAGTCACTTAAGCGTCCAACTCTCGGTTTTAGCTCAGGTCATGATCTCACAGTTTCGTGAGTTCCATCCCTGTGTAGGGCTCTGTGCTGCCAGCAGGAGCCTGCATGGGATTCTCTCTATCCCTCTCTCTCTGTCCCTTCCCCACTTGTGCTCTCTCTCAAAATAAATAAACTAAAAAAAATTTTTTTTAAACAAAAATATCTGTGTTATGCTTAACCGACTGAGCCACCCAGGTGCCCTGTAACAATATTTATATTATGTAGATAAACTAAATGCTCACTATGTACCAACCACTTATAGGATTATATGCATTATCTGAATTTTATCTCCACAACAAACCTGTAAATTAGGTATTATTTCTACTCTCATCTTATAGAGGAAAAAAATAAAACCTGGAAAGGCAATATGACTTCAGGACTCTTACTTTTAACCACTTGGGAAAGAGAGTAATGACATGACTTCTAAGCTTGTTTTAGTCCGTTCCATCTGAAGACCTTACACAATTTACAAATACACAGTTGTAACTTAACAATGTTGTAAAAGCACCTACATCAATATTTCTGTTTCATTGCTTGGCATGGTTTTTGGTTGCTACAGAATTCGTTCTTTTTGTTCAAAATAAGATTTACTAGAAACTATGAATTAGAAAGTAACATTTGATTGTACAATGGCTTCACTTTCATCTATAGAATAAACACTTAAATTTTATCTTAAGCCTATGTTTTTTCTTTTTTTTAATGTTTATTTATTTTTGAGAGAGAGAGAGGCAGAGCACAGGTAGAGGAGAGGAAGAGAGAGAGACACAGAATCGAAAGCAGGCTCCAGGTTCGGAACTGTCAGCACAGAGACCAATGCGGGGCTCGAACTCACGAACCGTGAGATCACAGCCTGAGCTGAAGTCGGTCACTCAACCAACTGAGCCACCCAAGCGCACCACAGCCTATGTTCTTTCAGATGAGTGACTTTCAAAAAATTTTAATGCAGCAAAATAGTATATTTTAAATAAAATCTTACTGAAAACTTAACATATAGGTGACAGAATTCTGTCTCTTCCCTCTTCCTTTCTCATTCCCTCACAGTGCAAAATATGGACTCTGAGACTTTGTGGGACATAATATGAAACCAAGTGCTTTAGAAAATATGCATCTGTAAACTGTTAATGATCACAACTGCCAAACACAGAACTGGATGGTAAAAAGCTGAAGTTACAAATTACAATTTAAGTTCATTAGTGATAGGAAAGGAAACAATAATATGCAAAGAAGTTGTCACGTACACCCTATTTTAGACATAGAAATAAGTATCTTATTTTAGGAGCCAGGGAGGAATGTGTCAAAGGACAAGCTGCTACCCTTACCCAATTTACCTTATTCAGAAACATCCTTCTGAGCTAACGTATTTTAGCAGATTTCATCAGATATCAAAGATGAAAAAGAAAACAATTCTTTTTTCTTATTTGCAAGTAAAAAGATTTTCTAACAATGTCCTATTTCACAAGGATACTATAAAGATTATTAAAATTATATGCAAGAGTGCTCACTTCGGCAGCACATATACTAAAATTATATGCAAGATTGTAGAGTCTCAAGGGTCCCCCATAAACATAGGTACATACCTAGTAGGATGAAAAGACATATCATCTACTTATTCTTGCAATTAAAGAAAAACAAGCCATTATTAGCAGACTACATTAAATGGAGACTACATTTTCTTAATTCCGGAGGAAGAGAATCATTCACATTCTTAATGTTTACAAGAATCTTTCCAGGTTGGATTCAGCAGAATACTCAAAACTTAAAAAAAAAAGAGTCCTCAAAATAGCCTCCATGTTTCTCAGTAAACACAAAACAACCTGCAGATCTGCTTCCACTCTATCATGTCCTCCTAGCTTTTATTCACAATCATTCTTCATCAATCTTCCTTTCTTGAATCTTCAAAATTCCCTTATCTACTGAGGCAATCGATGTACACATGTAAGACTCCATAGAAATAATCTTTCCACTGAGAAACAAAGGCCACAAAGAAGTAACTCTTGAAAGAAGAAATATAAATCAATGTGTAAAGATGTTAGCTGGCTCAGTTGGTAGAGCATGTGACTCTTGATCTTGGGGTTGTGAGTTGGAGCCCCATGTTAGGGATGGAGTTTACTTAAGAAAAATAAAAAGATTTTCAGTAATTTAGTTCAAGGTGTTTGAAGGGGTAGAAAAAGAACCATTTAGGTACACACATGCACAGAGAGGCAGAAAGTAAAGAAAAACCATCTTTCTAGGGGGCAAATTTATAATATGTAACAAAATTGCAAGTATGTATATCCCTTGACTCAGAGTGTACACTTCCAGGATTTATCCTAAGAAAATAAACAGCCAAGTTTGTACTATGAAGATGTATGTATGTACTACAAGCATCTACAAGGATGTTCAGTATAGTATTATTTGTAATATGAAAAAACAGAAAAAATTTATACATATATTAAGACTAAGTAAATTACTGAATTAATTACAGATACTAAAAATGAATGATCTATATATTTAAGTTGAAATAAGTTTCTGCTATGTTAAGTGATAAAAGCAGGTTTATAGTACAGTCTGCATTTCCCTTTCTAAAAAAATTTTTTTTAATGTTTATTTTTGATAGAGACAGAGTATAAGTAGAGGAGGGGCAGAGAGGCCAGGAGACAGAATCCAAAACAGGCTCCAGGCTCCGAACCATCAGCACAGAGCCAGATGTGGGGCCTGAACTCATGAACTGCAAGATCATGACCTGAGCCGAAGTTGGACGCTTAAATGACTAAGCCATCCTGGCACCCTTTGACTACATTTCTAAAATATGTCCTGATATACATTTGTAAATTCTAAAAAAAGTAATTATATAAAATTAGTGATTATCTTTGGAAAAACCTGCCAAGAAAAATTTAAAAACTTTGGTAAAAGACATATTATTTTCTCTTTAACATTAAAAATATTTTGGGGTCACCTAGGTGGTTCCGTTGAGTGTCTGACTTGGGTTCAGGTCATGATCTCACAGCTCATGGTTTGAGCCCCACACTGGGTTCCGTGCTGACAGCTCACAGCCTGGAGCCTGCTTCAGATTGGGGTGACTTAGTCGGATGAGTGTTTGACTTCAGCTCAGGTCATGATCTCATGGCTCCATGAGTTCAAGCCCTGCTTCTGGCTCTGTGCCGCTGGCTGGGAGCCTGAAGTCTGTTTCAGATTCTGCGTCTGTGTCTCCTTCTGCCCCTCCCCACTCACGCACGCTCTCAACTCTCTCTCAAAAATAAATAAGCATTATATATATATACACAGACATATATATATCATATTATATATATAACATTTATATATAAAATACATATATTTTAAATACACACACACACACACACACACACACACATATTTTTTTAAACAGGGTGCCTGGCTGCCCCAGTCAGTTGAGCATTTGCTTCTTGATTTCGGCTCAAGTAATGATCCCAGGGTTGTGGCATCAAGCCCCACATTGGGCTCTGCACTGAGCATGGAGCCGAGTCAAGATTTTCGCTCTCTCCCTCTGTCCATCTTCCCCACTTGCATGCTCTCTCGCTCTCTCTCTCAAAAATAAACATTTTTTCACTTTTTCTTGCTTTTTTTCCTGACTACAAAAATACATGTCCTAATTTTTTTTAAGGGGAGAAAAAATGAAGCCTCTCAGAAATACATAAACAGAAATCAAAAACCAAAGGCAATGATTAATTAACTCTCTTTGGTTTAACCTCAGAGGCAAGGGAAACAAAAGCAAAAATGAACTAGTGAGACATCATCAAGATAAAAAAGGTTCTGCACATTGAAGGAAACAATCAGCAAAACTAAAAGGCAACCAACAGAATGGGAGAAGATATTTGCAAATGACATATCAGATAAAGGGTCAGTATCCAAAATCTATCAAAGACTTATCAAACTCAATACCCAAAAAACAAATAATTCAGTGAAGAAATAGGCAAAAAGCATCAACACTTTCCTAAAGAAGATGTTCAGATGGTTAACAGACACATGAAAAGATGCTCAGTATCGCTCATTATCAGGGAAATACAAATCAAAACCACAATGAGATACCACTGCACACCTGTCATAATGGCTAAAATTAACTCAGGAAACAAGAGATGTTGGCGAGGATGCAGAAAAGGGGAACACTTTTGCTCTGCTGGTAAAGAATGCAAACTGGCGCAGCCACCCTGGAACACAGTATGGAGGTTCACCAAAGAATTAAAAATAGAACTACTCTACAACCCAGCAATTGCACTACTAGGTATTTATCCAAAGGATACAAAAATGCTGATATGAAGGGATACATGCACTTTATGGCAGAACTATCGACAATAGCCAGATTATGGAAAGAGCCCAAATGTCCATTGACTGACAAACAGATAAAGAAGATGTGGTATATACCTACAATGGAATATCATTCGATGATCAGTAAGAATGAAATCTTGCCATTTCCAACAATGTGGATAGAACCAGAGTGTATTATGCTAATCCAAATAAATCTGTCAGAGAAAGACAAATATCATATGATTTCACTCATGTGGAATTTAAGAAACGAAACAGATGAACAAAGGAGAAGGGAAGCAAAAATAAGATAAAAACAGAGACAAACCATAAGAGACTCTTAAATACAGAGAACAAACTGAGGGTTACTGGATGGGGGGATGGGTTAAATGGGGGATGGGCATTAAGGAGGGCACTTGTGATGAGCACTGGGTGTTATATGTAAGTGAGCAATCACTAAATTCTGCTTCTGAAATCATTATTATACTATCTGTTAACTAACTTGGATTTAAGTTTAAAACAAACAAACAAACAAACAAACAAAAAACCAGTTTCTTAGTTTACTTGGTCTCTCCAAGCTGGCAAACTCGGTCATCTTGGAAACCTTCCCCTCAAATAACTGGTTGGTCAAATCCGGCCTACAGCCTACTTCTGAAACTTCTTCCTCATTCATCCCTTCCTCTCACTCTCACTGCCATCTTCATAGCTAAGAGATAAGGCAGTTCCACTAATTTCTGACTTAGACTATAAAGCCAAACAAACATTTCTTAAGTACCCATTAAACATTTCTTAACTACACATTATATGCCATAAACAGTAAAAAGGAGCTGAGAATATAAAGATTAACGAAGCAAAGTACTACCATCAAGCTTATCCTGAGGCAGAGAGATGGAGAAAGATAATACAATGTGACAAGTACTACAATTAGAGCAAAATCCACAAGATGTCAATCTCTTATCTGATCTAATCTTGCAACTACCTGAACTATCTTTGTAGAAAACAGACCAGATCACTTTTCTGTAGTAAAGCCCTTGATTAGTCTATTCCACTGCCTACAGGATAAAGTCCACATGCTTTAATACCATCCAAAAACTTCACAATCTGGTCCCAACCTACCTAATGGTACCTATTCCTTTTCTTTTACTTCGCATCTAGTAACGCAGTCAAGTACAACTAGTTGCTGCTCTGATAATATTGTGTGGTCCTACTCTTGGAGGGTCCTTCTTCCTCTGCCCACCAGCGAAAATCCTATTCTACTCTCAAATAATACTTCCTCTCTGAAACCTTCATTAACTGCTGCCAATATAGTTTTTAGACAATCTATTATAATACTTATCACTTCATATTTGTTTTTCTTTCTACTACTAAACTGTGAGACTGAGATTTTTTTGGAAGTGTTTTTTTAAGTTTGTTTATTTAATTATTGTTTTAATGTTTATTTATTTTTGAGAGAGAGAGAGCGCGAGAGCGAGAGCGCAAGCATGAGCTGGGGAGGGGCAGAGAGAAAGACACAGAATCTGAAGCAGGTTCCAGGCTCTGAGTGGTCTGCACAGAGCCCAATGTGGGGCTTGAACCCATGAACCATGAGATCATGACCTGAGCTGAAGCTGAACACTTAACCTACTGAGCCACCCAGGTGCCCCTATTTATTTATTTTTGAGAGAGAGAGAGAATGAATGAATGAATGAATGAGCAGGAGCAGGAGCAGGGAAGGGGCAGAGAGAAAGAGGAAAAGAGAGAGAATCATAAGCCGGCTTTGCACTGTCAGTGCAGAGCCCAACATTGGGCTCAAACTCACAAACCGTGAGATCATGACCTGAGCCAAAATCAAGAGTTAGATGCTCAACCAACTGAGCCATCCAGGTGCCCTATGAGACTGAGATTCTTAAGGACAGAAACTCATTTTGCTATTCTATCATTCCCAAAGCCTAGCAAGACAGTAATTACTTTAAAAATATTTTAAAAATGGATGATGGGGTGGAAATAGATTTGCAGAGAACCAAAATGTACTAATACTAATCATTACATTGTTTTTTTTTTTTTCTTGGCCTAGGATCTAGAGCTCTACCTAAATCCAGTGGTGCTAAGCCCAAGCTATCATCATCCCCATATACCAGGAGCCTGAAAGAGGTCATGTATTTTTCTCTCTTCCTATTTATTCATCTGGCTATCTATCCATCCATCCCACAAATTAACAACAGTAATACAGAAAGAACCCCACCCTTCAAGGGGCTTATATCCAAGTAAGGAGAGACAATTAACAGGTAAACAAACACAAATAAATCATCTCAGGTAGTGATTCATGTGATGAATAAAGTGCTTGACAGGACAGATTACAGCTAGGGGAGTAATATGCCATTTTAAGTGGAGATCAGGGAGAAATCATTGAAGGTTTCTCGGAGAAGGTAACAAGTTGAAGCCTGAAGGATATAAGAAGCAACCACCTAAGCAGAATTTGGGGGAAGAATTCTGTAGTAGCAGGAACTCTAAGTGAAAAGCTCTGAAGCAGAAATGCATTTGGCTATTTGAGGGACCAAGAGACAGTGCGGCCAGAGAAAGAAATGAATTTGGAGAAGAAAACATGCCTTGTAGGTGGCAGCCTTGGAGAAGGCCCATCTGTACCTGCCTTGAGTTTGGAATTTCCTAGTTTACAGCTTCTGTTGTCCCCACAACCTCCTACTCACTAACGTCACAGCCAAAGTGCAAAGGAATGGAGTATCTAGCATACCCACGCTGTTAAGATGTCAAATGATTCTCGAAGTATCTTTCCTCATTTCTGTTAATTAAAATATTCCTAGATACAATGTCATGACAATATTGTCCCAGAGCTAATGAAAACATGATAAGCACACAAGACTAAAACCACTCCAAAAGAAAGACAAGCCCTTCCATTGACTTTAAGGCACGCCAAAATGAGAACCATCAAAATTATCCTAAATTCATGTGAGGAAATAAAGCAAAACACTCTACTAGTCTGAAATACACACGGGCTACAAATTTATCCTTTTAACTCAATAAGTTTTTCTAATCCCATGTAAACTTAAAGATAGTATAATACAAATCCAGACTTTAGTAATTAAATAAGACAGATTTCCAGTTTTCAGTGAATACAGTTTTCCTTCACCTTTAGAGAAATTAAACCATTTTGTGATGTTTTGAGAATGCAAGAATTTATATGCATCATAAACTGCCTCTCGGTAGTAATTCTGTGGATGTTTATGTCATAATCTATTTAATTCCCAGTTACTACTATGATGTTAGAGCAAAGTCAATCCATTACATAAATGAATATTCAAGAAACTAGGTTATAAAACAACTCAGTAGTTGCTAGGGACTCAAACAGTGTGAAATTACACATCTTACTCCTATTCTCAGTAGCATCTGCTGGCTTTGCTAACCCAACCATCACTAAATATAAAGAGCCCCTCCATTACACTAGTCAGGTCTTAAAATTCCAGGCTGCTGGCCTTCCACTGGTAAAAATAAATTTACTCTCAGCATCTTTAAATTCAATTCTGCACCCAGTGATCTCCGGCTAGTGTAATGATGCTTCCCTGAATCTCTCTTTGGGGGATTAGAGACATGATTTTTTTTCCCTTCTTTTTTGCAGATTAGAAGTAGCAGAGTTAACAAGTAATAATAATCTTATGCTCCCACACTTATGTTCCCCCAAGGGCCACTTACAAGGGGTCTTCATAATAATTCATACCCAAAATGGCTACAGAGAAAAAGCAAACACTTGAGCTAAAAGAGGACCTCTTTGCATTCTCCACACTAATGTCCAACTTCATGTATTTAGACCTTTCATTTTCTCTTACCAATTCACTCAGGGAGGGCCCTAAAAAAGTTTATACATACCAACTGTATCTTCTTCCTAATTTCTGCTTTATTCTGTTACTTTTCATCATCTCACTCATAAATTCATACTTGAAATTTAAAAAAATCTATTTCCTTGGCTGGGAAATAAAACTGCATAATCTCTTCGTAGAGTTCTAGCTCAATCCTGATGGGGAATTTCCAGGAAGAAATGCAAACATAGTATCAGTTGGAAAGACTCTCTGAACAGGATGTATTTCTTTACAGACTGAGTCTGCTTTTACCAAGCACAGACCTACTCTTCCCCTATCAGGAGTTGAGTCTGAATTAAAGGCCTTACTCCCTTCTCAGAGGGTGGCTCAAGGACAATGATATCTAGGTCACCTGGAAATCTGTTACACAGAATTAGGGCTCTACCTCTCAGAACAACTAAATCATAATTTTTATTTTTACTGGTATCTGTATACACATCTCCCTACATCATAAAATCTCAGAACTGGTGGTAAATTTAAGAGCCACAAACAGAGATGAACCTTGGATACAATTATAACTGATAATGACTCTAGTCCCCTTCACAAATTCTTTATTGCTTATATGAATAGGTCCTCCTTAGGAGAATTTCTCATAAAATCATAAACTTCTTGTCTTAAAACAGACAAAAGCTAATTATAGCTGTAGGTGGTCGTGGAAGCCGCTGATAGAAACAATCCTTACCTAATCTGAGCTCTCCGAAGTTCCCACACCCTATCTTCTTGCCGACTCTGAAGTTGGGTCCCACCATAAGAACCCCAGAAGATGTTGAGGAGCCAGATGGTCGGGAACAGTGTGCACTCCTTTGTGCCATGGGTTTAGTTGTCCGTTGTCTTTCATCCTTCTCCCTACTAGGATGGTCCATGATCCTACACGACAGAGTCTTTGCACAATGAGTAGTCTCAGTCTGTCTACCTCTCTTCAATACAAAAGTATGTCCAAATAAACCGTAGTCAGAGAAAGGTAAGGAGATCTTTTGGCACCATATTTATGTTTCTAATGTATTTCCAGGAGATGAAAAACCATTGATTTGTTCTCGGAGGACACGTAGTCTGTGGATCTCAAGCATAGGAGAGTATTTTATAACCTAGGTAAAATCAAGAAAACATACAGTTACAAATTAAATTTTAAAACAAATTCAGAAAGTTACCACTAATTAGAATGGATCCTATCCAAAAATATACAAAGTGGATAGCTTCCTGAAATGAGTTTTGGTTTTATATCCTCCAACAGTTTAGCCATCTGGACGAGTTATTTATCTGGTAACATCAGCTCAGTTGGCTACAGACCATGGCGGCTAAGGGAACACACAAGTCTTTAAAAGAAAAGGCTGTCTCCTAGTACTGTGCATATGACCCAAAAGAAAGCTATTTGCTCTCTCTTTCATCACTGGCTTACAGAAAAATAGAGTGGGTTAAGCCTAGTTAAATAAACTGAAGACAATTAAAAGCACTTCCTTTAACTTTGGACAGAACCTGTCAGAAATGAAGCTACATACCATCCTCCCCCTCCACCCCCACCATTTACCAAGCACTGAGGGCCACAACACAATCCAAAACAAGTTACTGATTGACACAGACTACTTCTGTGAAAGACTTTCCAAAACCCTAGTGGTACTAAGCATTTCTAGACTAAAGCTTTGTAAAACTCAACTCTTGGTTTACTTTTCACCGCAGATCGAGTATACAGTGACAGAGTCATGAAGCAGATCCTTTGTACAACTCCAAAATAAAAATAAAGCTGAGAAACAAAAATCTTAAATAGAATTAATCCCTACCAGATTACATTCCAGTATCTTGTGGTACAATTCAGGACTAAGCCCAAGACAAAAGTCTAAAATCAGAGAATTCTGATGCTATTTTTCATAAAACAGATAATCTTTAACAACAAAATTCTGTTATCACCAATCACATACAAGACACATGCTCATATTTTACTTTCAGTAAATATTTTCCTTGAAATTTTAAGAAAAAAGAGAATTAGGACAACTGCTTGGTTGTTACAGCATGTATAAAAAAAAGCCAAATGTCTGTATTATAAGCTTCTCATGACATCTTTAATCCATGACTACAGGGAGAAGGACAAACCTGTTGAGTTGACTGTATAAATGGGCATATTATCCAAGAATAAAATCTATTTACTTCAAACAGTTAAAGTAAACTGTTTATGTTCATCTTTTTTGTCTGTTTTCTTTGCATTACTAAAAGTATATAATGACATTAGGCTTCTACAAAGCTAATCATCAATAAAATACATTTCTCTGAATTCAGGAAACAATGCATACATTCATAATGTATATCCTGTTAGAGACAAAACCAGGGTAATGAGAAGGTCAGTAATTACTTGGTTTCTACATGTACAACATTATGAATTTTTCTCTTATTTGCAATTGTATCTAGTCTCTTCTAATTACTTCGTTGTTTGCCAAAGTCCTTCAAACAATATTAGTAAGAGAAGGGAAATAAAACTTAAGGTGTTTTAGATAGTCCTATCTTAAATTTTTTTCTTTCATAATTTATTGTCAAGCTGGTTTCCATATAACACCCAGTGCTCATCTCCACAAGTGCCCTCCTCCATGCCCATCACCTACCCTCCCCGCTCCCATTCTGCCATCAGCTCTCAGTTTGTTCTTAGTATTAAAGAGTCTCTCATGGTTTGCCTCCCTCCCTCTCCCCAACTATTTTCCCCCTTCCCCTCCCCCATGATCCTCTGTTACCTTTCTCCTGTTCTACTTATGAGTGAAAACATATGGTATCTGTCCTTCTCTGCCTGACTTATTTCACTTAGCATGACTCTCTCGAGTTCCATCCACGTTGCTACAAATGGCCAGATTTCATTCCTTCTCATTGCCATGTAGTACATCAACTGATGAATGGATCAAGAGGATGTGGTTTATATATACAATGGAATACTACATGGCAATGAGTCCTATCTTAAAGTTTAAAATATTTTTTAATTTTTAATGTTTGTTTAATAATGAGATAGAGAGAAACAGACCATGACTTGGGGAGGGGAAGAGGGAGAGGGAGACACAGAATCCAAAGCAGGCTCCAGTCTCTGAGCTGTCAGCACAGAGCTGGACACAGGGCTCAAACCAATGAACCTGGAGATCATGACCTGAGCCAAAGTCGGACGCCTAATTGACAGAGCCACCCAGTTGCCCCTGGATAGTCCTATCTTAACTGGTACAAGTAGCGTCTATGTATGAGAAGCTGTCAAGCTACTCTTTCTTCCCTTATATTATAAATTTCTTTGAGGACAAGAAAAAGGAGTGTCTTAGCCTATCCAGGCAATTTTGAGCATTTGACTAACTCCCACATTTTTATAAATTATTACTACTACAATAGCTTCATTTATAAGATTTGGAAAACTTTCCTACCATCTTGTCTACTGCTCTTCATATTTTTCATATGTGTTTACTCGAACAGATGGAGGTTATTTTTATAATGCCTGTCATTATCTTTCTCCACTGCAGTTAAACTCATAAACATTAGGTGGAGTAATCACATACAGCCATCAGTATCCACGTTTACTTGCATGTATGTGTTAGAAAAACATATAGTACTTCCCAGGCTGGAAATCTGTAGAAAGTAAAAACTTGTGTTCAGCTGGGAAAAGAATGTTTTTAACACCTGCTTATAGCCCAGAAGAATCTCTTTACCTCCCACAAACGTGGACAAAAACCCTTATATGTAAGATACCAATTTTCTAATCTATGCATGGAACATGAGCATGGCCTAATCTATAACTATGAAGGATAAATAATATGTACTAGTACTTTTATATGGCACCTCTCATTTAAGAAACCGAACTAACTGAACAATTAAAATGTTTAAAATCCTATTTCTTTATCACTATCCACTGCTAAAAGTATTTTCTACTTCCCAATTACAAGATATTTGAGTCCTATCAATATAAACTCCCTAATTAAATTCTTGTATTTTAAGTTGCTATAGGGCCACCTAGATGGCACAGTTAAGCACCCAACTCTTGATCTCATCTCAGGTCTTGTTCTCAGGATTCTGAGTTCAAGCCCTGCTTTGGGCTCTCAGCTGGGCGTGAAGCCTTCTTAAAAGAAAAAAATGTTTTTTTAATTAAAAAAAAAAAAAGGAAGTTGGGGGCACCTGGGTGGCTCAGTCGGTTAAGCATCCAGCTTGGCTCAGGTCATGATCTCGCAGTTTGTGGGTTTGAGCCCTGCGTCGGGCTCTGTGCTGACAGCTCAGAGCCTGGAGCCTGCTTCCGATTCTGTGTCTCCCTCTCTCTCTGCCCCTCCCGTGCTAGCACTCTGTCTTTCTCTGTCTCAAAAATAAATAAACATTAAAAAAAAAAAGTTGCTGCATAAACACAAGGAGCATCCAATGTTGGTCCTTACATTAGAATGGCCGCTTAACTCTTCTGTCTTGTTTAAGGTCCGACTCACAACCTATGTCCACTGTGAAACCTTTTATAACCAATTCCTCATTAATACTTGGAGCAGCCCTGGGCATACTGTGTATACATTTGCCACTCAGCATGCAACAGATTATACTGATATGTACTCTAGTATTCAATTTGATTATAAGCCTTTGAAATTGAGATCTTGTTCTAGCTCCTTTCATTGCTTGCATATAATTGGTACCTAATAAATACTAACAATTATGATGGTCTTGCTTAACAGAAAACAGATTGTCAATGAGATAACCAAATATTTACACAAAATAGTACATGTAAGTAGAATCCTGATTAACCATCAGAATACTTAAAATTCATCTAGAAAGAAGCTAGTATTATTTCATTTCAACCCATTAGTATTAAGACAGGCTAGTTAGGATTTCCATTTCACACAGATATTATTAAATGAATTATTTTTAGTTACTAGCAGATAATATGAAAAAGCTCAAGAACCAGGTCAAATAGAACATCCAAGGTAAATCTTAAGTTATACTTTAACCAGGGTGCCTGGATGGCTCGGCTGGTGAAGCATCCAACTTTGGGTCAAGTCTTAATCTCATAGTTCGTGTGTTTAAGCCCCGCATCAGGCTCTCTGCTGTCAGTGCAGAGCCTGCTTCAGATCTCCTGTCTCCCTTTCTGACCTTCCCTCTCTCTTTCTCTTTCAAAAATAACATGGGAAAAAAAAGTTATACCTTAAGCTTATTTTTATTAAAATTTTTTCATGTTTATTTATTTTGAGAGAGAGAGCAAGTGCAAGTGGGGGAGGGCCATAGAGAGAGGCAGAGAAAGAATCCAAAGCAGGCTCCATGCTGTCAGCATAGAGCCCAATGTGGGGGTTGATCCCACGAACCACAAGATCATCACCCGAGCTGAAATCAATAATCAGACACCCAAGTGACTGAGCCACCCAGGAGCCCCATACCTTAAACCTTATCTTTTAAAAATGACTTCTAAAGATAGCTGTAAAAGATAAACTATATAGTTTTCTCCTTATTTTTTAACAGTAAAGAAAGGGGGGAATTCCACTTTCTTGTACCATATACAAAATAAACTCAAAACAGATTAAAGATCTAAATGTAAGACCTGAAACTTTAGTTAGAACTCCTGAAAAAAAAAAAAAAAAAAGAACCACAAGGAGTAAACTTTTGAATATCAGCTTTAGCAGTATTTTTTCTGGATCTGTCTCCTTAGGCAAAACAAACAAAAGTAAAAACAAACTATTGGAACTAAACTAAAAAGCTTCTGCACAGCTAAGGAAACCATCAGAAGAAGGAAAAGGTAATTTACTGAATGAGAGATGATATTTACAAATGATATATCTAAGAAGGGTTAATATCCAAAATATATAAGGAACTCACACAAATCAACACCAAAAACCCAAATAACCTGATTAAAAAATGGGCAGAAGACCTGAATAGATATTTTTCCAAAGACAAAGACATAAGAAAAGATGCTCAATATCACTACATCAGGAAAATGCAAATCAAAACCACGAGATATCAACCTCACACCAGTTAGAATACCTAGTATCAAAAAGACAAGAGGGGCAACCTGGGTGGCTTAGTATGTTAAGCTTCTGACTCTTGATTTCAGCTCAGGTCATGATCATGCAGTTCTTGGGACTGAGCTCTGCTTTGGTCTCTGCACAGAGTGTGAAGCCTGCTTGTGATTCTCTGTCTCCCTCTCTCTCTGTCCCTTCCCCACTTGCACTTTATCTCCTTCTCTGCCTTAAAATAAACAAATGTAAGAAAAAAAAAAACAAGAAATGGGGTGCCTGGCTGGCTTCATCAGTAAAGCATGCAACTCTTGATACTGGGGCTCTGAGTTCAAGCCCCATGTTGGGTGTAGAGATTACTTAAAAATAAAATCCTTAAAAAACAACAACCAAGAAATAACAAGTGTTGGCAAGAATGTGGAGAAAAAGAAACCCATGTGCACTGCTGGTGAGAATGTAAACGGATGTAGCAACTCTGAAAAACAACATGGAGATTCCTCTAAAAATAAAAAAACAGAAATACCATAAGGAAAACAAAAACACTAATTCAAAAAGATATGTGGGACACCTGGGTGGCTCAGTGGGTTGAGCATCCAACCTCTGCTCACATCATGACCTTGCAGTTCATAAGTTCAAACCCACTTGGGCTGGCTAATGTCAGCATAGAGCCCTCTTTGGTCCTCTGTCCCTCTCTCTCTCAAAAATAAACAAACATAAAGAAAAGAAAAGATATATGCTCTTTATGTTTTCTGTAGCATTATTTATAATAGCTAAGATATGGAAGCAACCTAAGTGTCCATCAATAGATAAATGGATAAAGAAGATGTGGGGTATGGGTGTGTGTATGTAATCAAATACTACTCAGCCATTAAAAAGAATGGAATCTTGCCATTTTGTGACATGTATGAACCGAGATGCTATTATGTTACATGAAGTAAATCAAAGACAATACCATAGGATTTCACTTATATGTGGAATCTAAAAAAAAAAAAAACAAATGAACAAATGAACAAAAAACAGACTCATAAATACAGAGAATAAACTGGTGTTTGCCACAAGGGAGAGGGATTAGGGGGATTAGCAAAGTAGAGGAAGGAGATTAAGAGGTACAAAATTCCAGTTATAGAGTAAGTAAGTCACAAGGATGAAAAGTGCAACATGAGGAACGTAGTCACTAATTCTGTAGTAACTTTATATGGTGACAGACAGTTAACTACACTTATTGTGGTGAGCATTTTGTAATGTATATAATTGCTGAATCAACATGTTGTACACTTGAAATAAATGTAGCATTGTATGTCAACTACATGTTAAAAAAAGGGGGAAGAGAAATTATATAAATGCAATAAGCAGATGTTTCTTTTTCTGGTAAATAAACTACTTGGCAATCATTTGTAAGTTATTTATTAAACATGTAAATGTTATGATAAATCTTTAGAAGCATACCAGCAAGTTCCTTTAGAAGCTTAACTCTAAAGTTTCTCTGAATTTAAGCATGCCTGATTTAAGAGGAAAAGTATTTTTTAAAGTATAACACTCCAGGGGTACCTGGGGGGCTCGGCTGGTTAAGTGTCAGACTCTTGGTTTCAGCTGAGGTCATAATCTCATGGTTTTGTGAATTCGAGACCTGCTTGGCTCTGGGCTGACAGTACAAAGCCTGCTTTGGGATTCTCTCCCTCTCTCTCTTTGCCCCTCCCCTATTTGCACTGTCGTCCTCTCAAAATAAATAAATAAACTTAAAAAAAAGCATACCACTCCATGTATTCTTTGTAATCAAAAGTTGTAATTCATTCAGGAACTGGTTTAACCCTTCCCAGAAGACATCACTTCATCACTTATGCCACATTTAGTGAATAAAAACAGATTTATACACATGGGCTTCCATGACTGGGAAATTCTAAATGCTCTCTGGTAGATTACAGAGTTATAGCTAGTAGTAAAATTAAAAATTCCAATTCATCAAACTGTGGGTAGGGAACCAATGCCAAATCTGCTGGCTTATGATAAGAGTTGAAGAATATGGCTATCTTCAGCCGTGGTCAGTGAAAGGTTTTCCTTCACAGATTGCTCTAGAAGATATCTTAGAGCATTCTATCACATTGAAATGAGAGAAACATGTTTCTAGTAACCACCACTCTGAGCCAACATATGAAAGAAACAGGCACAAACCAAGAGTTCCTCTGGCTCAAAGTCACTCTCTTGTAAAGTAGTAACAGACGCTTTGCGGAAGAGATAGACGTGGTCTTCTATCATGAATGAAATGCCTAAAGTGAATTTACTGCTTTACGGAACAGTATTTTGGGAAGCTGCATAAAGTCTAAAAAATGAAATCTTAGTATAAAATCACCAAAGACAATGTTTAAAGAATTACAGCTGTGAATCCTGTTAAGAGGAAAAACAAAACACTCAATTACTGTTTGTTATTTCAGATTCTCATATATTGGCACCATCAATATATGAGAATGAGGCTTGTAAAATACTTAAAATTTTTTAATTTTTCAAAAATGTTTTATTTCATTGTTGAGAGAGAGACAGAGTACAAGCAAGGGAAGGGCAGAGAGAGAGGGAGACACAGAATTTGAAGCAGGCTCCAGGCTCCAAGCTGTCAGCATGGAACCCAATGCGGGGCTCAAACTCACGAACCATGAGATCATGACCTGGACCAAAGACGGATGCTTAACCACCCAGGAGCCCCTGTAATATACTTAAATTTTAAAGCCAAAACACACACGGCCTTTGTTGACAGTCAAGACAAGAGACAAACATCTAAATCTCTCTCTTCTGAGATAACTTAGGATGAAATTGCTGAGAGGTGAAGGACTACTGGATCATACGGTAACTGTGCGTTTTAAGAGTCTCTGACGTGACCAAACCTTTCTGCTGTTCTTTCATCTACGACATTACTAGCTTTGGTGCTAAAGTTTGTGGCCTCTTAGCCACCAGTTTCAGCTTCAGATATCACTTCTCACACTAGTATCTAAAACAGAAATGAAAGTGCCATAGCAAAAGACTTCCTTGTCATGTATCTTCTTCCTGATAAGGATGAAAATTCTTCCCAGAGCCCACAGCAAAATTCCCCTCACGTCAAGCTGCCAACAGCACACGCAACAATAGTTGAAATTCCCACTGTAAGCTCCGCAAAGAATGAGATCAAGCCTGACCTCACCGTTAGAACACGGGATAAATTTCAAAAGCAGTATCACACCTAAAGAAGGCACTGAATAAATCCTCAGTAAAAATGACAGCTGCATATGTGCATGTGCTTGTACGTGTGTGTGCCAAAAGACTATCAAGTATTACGTAACAACAAAAAATTAACAGACAATTTAAGGACAAATGAGAGTCTTATAAGTCATTTTAGCTTAAAAAAAAAAAAGGGCACAGAAAGAACATCACTTTAATTAACCTAACAAACGACCAAAATTGATTTATTTTAGCCATAGTACATTATGGGACTGCTATTAGTAAAGGGAAGAATAGTGTCTATAGATCCTGATACTATTACTGTTTCTCTTTTTCATAAATTCCAATTATTAATGTTTCCCATTCTTTTTTTTTTAATACTTATTATTGAGATAGACAGCATTGAGACAGAAAGAAATACAGCATGAGTCAGGGATAGGCAGAGAGGGAGGGAGACACAGAACCTGAAGCAGGCTCCAAGCTCTGAGCCGTCAGCATAGAGTCCAACTCAGGGCTCAAACACACAGACTGTGAGATCACGACCTGAGCTTAAATCAGACACTTAACCAACTGAGCCACCCAGGCGCCCCAAATGTTTCCCATTCTGACCACCCTACCACTCACTGCTCTGTCTATTCTCATCTAATGATTATTTTTTGTTTTACTTTAAGATCATGCTCTTGGCAATATCAAATATAAAATATAGTATTAACTATAGTCACCAGGCAGTATATTTCATTGCCAGAACTTATTTATCTTATCACTGGAAGTTTGTACAGGAGTCTGCCCATGTCCCCCTTAACCATGGTTTCAGTTACCTACGGTCAACTTCCATCCAGGCACAGATAATCTTCCTTCTGCTATATCATCAGAAGGTCAAGAAAAGCCTAAGACTATGTCATAATGCCTGTGTCATTCACTTCATCTCATCAGGTAAGCACCTGATCATCTCACATCATCACAAGAAGGGTGAATGCAGTACAGTAAGATTGGCAGGAGGAACCATATTCACGTAATATCCATTACTGTCAGCTATTGCTGCTCATCTCTTACTGTGTCTAATCGCAGGTATGTATGTATAGGAAAAAATACAGCATATATAGGGCACGGTACTATCCATGACTTTAGGCATCCGCTGGGGGTCTTGGAACTTATTCCTTACAGATAAGGTGGAGGACTACTGTACCTCTATTACTACTGTAACCACATTTACAACCCTTCCCACACCTATTCCTACATCCTGCCTGCTGCCTCAGGTAGCAGCAACCTGCTATTCGGAGTTCAGGTTTTTTACATTCCATACATGTGAGATCATATAGTATTTTCTCTTTCTCGGTCTTATTTCACTTAGGATAATGCCCTCAAGGCCCACCCACGTTGCCAGTATTTATTTTTATGGCTGAACACTACATGTGTGTGTGTGTGTGTGTGTGTGTGTGTATGTGTGTTTGTTCACTTATCTGTTGATGGGCACGTAGCACTTAGGCTGTTTCCATGTCTTGGCTATTGCACATAATGCGGCAATGAACATGGGGGTACAGTTATCTCTTATTTTAAGTTTCTTGAGAAACTTTCTTACTGTTTTCCACAGTGGATATACCAACTTACATTTCCACCAATAGTGCACAGGGTTCCCTTTTCTCCATATCCTCACCAACACTTGTCATTTCTTATCATTTTGATGACAGCCATTTTAACAGGTATGAAGTATTACTATATTTTGATTTGCATTTCCCTGGTGACTAATAATACTGAGCATCTTTTCATATACCTGCTGGCCACCTGTTTGTCTTCTTTGGAAAAAGGTCTTTTCAGTTCCTCTGCCCATTTTTAATCAGACTTTTTGATTGACTTGTTTGGATTTTTTTGTACATGTCAGATATTAACTACTTATCAGATATATGATTTGCAAATATTTTCTCCATTCAGTAGGTTACCTTTTGATTTTATGGATGGCTCCCTTTTCTGTGCAGAAGCTTTTTAGTCTGATGTAGTCCCACTTGTTTAATTTTTGTTTTTGTAGCCTTTGCTTTAGCTAACTAAAAAAAAAAAAATCACTGTTAGGACCAATGTCAAGGTACTTACCCCTATGTTTTCTTCTAGGAATTTTATGGTTTCAGGTCTTACATTCAACTCAATAATCAATTTTGAGTTGATTTTTGGGGTATAAGACAGGGGTCCAGTTTTCCCATCATCATATATTAAAGAAACTATCATTTCTCTATTGTATATTCTTGGTTCCTTTCTTATAAATTAACTAACCATACATGCATGGACTTATTTCAGGGATCTCTATTTTATTTTGTTCCACTGGTCTGTGCCTGTTTTTATACCAAAAACATATTGCTTTGATTACTATAACTTTGTATTATAGCTTGAAGTCCAGAAGTATGAACTTTTTGGTTCTTTTTCAAGATTGTTTGACTATTGGAGTCTTTCATGGCTCCATACAAAATTTTAAGATTTTTTTCTATTTTTGTGAAAAATTCCATTGGAATTTTTTTTTAATTTTTTAAAATGTTTTATTTATTTTTGATACAGAGAGAGACAGAGCATGAGAGGGGGAGAGGCAGAGAGAGAAGGAGACACAGAACCAGAAGCAGGCTCCAGGCTCTGAGCCAGCTGTCAGCACAGAGCCCGACGCGGGGCTTGAACCCACGAACGTGAGATCTGACCTGAGCTGAAGTCGGAGGCTTAACTGAC
>NC_043708.1:101800876-101894001 GCF_006229205.1 Suricata suricatta
GGATAAAATACCCACGCCTCCCAGTCTTGAAAGAGTGAGTCTCCTGTGGGAGATGAAACTTATTGCTCCGCCAGGCCCTAGCTCTTAGTTTTTTTCTCTAATCTTTGTGACTATCCAAGCCACCCTCTTTCTTCTTAATGGCTCTCAGCAGTGGAGGATGTACCAAGACCTGTTAGTGTCCCAGAGGAGAAGCTTTTAGCACTTCGATGAAGGCTAACTAGAAGCCGGACCTTTAAGCAACAGCTTTTAAGGTATGAAAGTAGATCTCTTTCAGGGAGACTGAGAGCTGAGATTTTCAGCCCACTTCCTCTGCATTGATCCCTGGGGGCTATAGTCAGTTAAAAACTGTTTGTTACAGTCTTATGGGACTCACAAACACAAGCCCCGCTGGCCACCAGAACCAGGCAATCAAAAGGTGCACCCCCAGGCAGCAGCCACAAAAGCGAGAGCACCAAATGATTGTAGAAACTCATTGTATAAACTCATGACACTAGTGCCATGGAGTGGGCCAGAGGGAGAATGTAGAGATGGCACCTGCCATCCTCCAGGTCTCCATGGAGGATTGTGGTCTGCCACTAGATGTGTTAAAACAGAACCATGACTCTCAGGTGGCAGCTTTTCAAGTAAACAAATAGTCCTCTTTTAGGTGAAGACCAGGAGGTGGGCATTTCTGTCTTTTGCTTCTGCACTGAGCCATGGTGGGGACAGCCCTGGGAGATTCCTCAGAGGGCTCTTAGGAACTGTTTCTTTGCTATAGTCTTCAGGTCCTATGGACACAAGTTCCACTGTCTTTCAGAGCCAGATGTGTTGGGGGCCCATCCATCAGACACAAGTCTTACATTCTGAGGCACCAGATACTGACTGCAAACCCTGTACTCCTCAGGACGAAGCTGGGAATTGTGAGCTCCCTCCTAAATAAACTGTATGTTGCTGTGCCAGGGGTGGGGTTTAAGGAAAGAATGTGTCTCAGTCTTTCCTATCCATTTTGATATGGGGTTCCCCCCCTCATTTACTCAGTGTATAGGAGTTGTTCAACTAGTTTCTGGATTCCTTTCAGAGGGAATTCTTCTGTGTGTAGCTGTAGATTTGATGTGTCCATGGGAGGAAGTGAGTTCAGAAGCCTCGTATGTCATCACCTTAGACTGGAATGAAGGCCAAGCCCATCTGAGAATTTTCAGTCCTTCAGTACCTCACATTTCCCCCCATCTCCTCATTTAGAAAAAATTTTTACTATTATTAAAAAAAACCCAGGGGTGCCTGGGTGGCTCAGTTGCTTGGGCCTCCGGTTTCAGCTCAGGTCATGTTCTTACATTTGTGGGTTCGAGCCCCGCATCGGGCTCTGTGCTGACAGCTCAGAGCTGGAGCTTGCTTCCGATTCTGTGCTTCCCTCTCTCTCTGCCTCTGTCTGCTCATGCTCTGTCTCTCTCTGTCTCAAAAATAAATAAAACATTAAAAAACAAAACAAAACAAAACATTTTCTCAGCCAGTTATCTTGAGTACTGACAAAGTAACTCTAAAGTCTGCCTGAAAAAGCAAAAGGCTCAGAACAGCCAACGTATATTTCAATGAAAAGAACAAAGACAACCAACACTACTCAACTTCAGGACTCACTACAAAGCTACAGTAATCAAGACCGTGCAGTAAAGGCAAAAGAAGAGACAATTAGATCAATGGAACAGAATAGAAGGCCCAGAAACAGGCCACACAAATAATAATCAAACTGATCTTTGACAAAGGAGCAAAGGCAATTCAGCAGAGGATTGTCTCTTCTAACAATGGTGATGGAAAAAATGGACACTACATGCAAAAAAGTGAATCTAGACACAGACATTGTACCTATCACAAAAAGTAACTCTAAATAAATCATAGATCTAAATGTAAAACACAAAACTATAAAACTATTAGAAGGTATTATAGAGAAAATCTAAGTGACCTTGGGTTTGGCAATGATTTATTATATACACCACCAAAAGTGTAAACCATGAAAGAAAAAAATTGGTAAGTTGGACTTAAGTAAAATTGAAAACTTCTCCTCTGCAATGGGCTGTGAAGCTGGTCGGCAATGGCCTCTAACTTTAAGAAGGCGAGCATGGTCTCATCTGCCCAGTGAAAAAGAATGAGTCCTAAGCCGGGGTTCACTGAAGAGCAGAAACAGGAAATCCAGGAAGCTTTTGATCTCTTTGATGCTGATGGGGCTGGAACCATAGCTGTTAAGGGACTTAAGGTAGCAATGAGGGCACTGGGCTTTGAACCCAAGAAAGAAGAGATCAAGAAAATGATAAGTGAAATTGATAAGGAAGGGATAGGAAAAATGAACTTTAGTGACTTTTTGACTGTGATGACTCAGAAAATGTCTGAGAAAGATAACAAAGAAGAAATTCTGGAAGCTTTCAAGCTCTTCAATGGTGATGAAACTGGGAAGATATCATTCAAAAATCTGAACATATGGCCAAGGAGCTGGGTGAGAACCTCACTGATGAGGAGCTGCAGGAGATGACGGATGAGGCTGATCGAGATGGAGATGGAGAAGTAAATGAGGAGTTCCTGCGCGTCATGAAAAAGACCAGCCTTTACTAATATCAGTGTCTTCTTTTCATATTGTGTGAAACTTGGGTTTTGAGAACACAACCTCTTTTCCCCCACTGACCTTCATATATAACTTTAATAACAACCTTGAATCTCTTTTAGGTATTTGAAAGTGTTCTTAGACATTAAAGTTCTTTGTAAGGTTACCTGCTGGTTACTTTAATTCCCCAAAGCAAAATGAGAGCATGTTAGAGGGGAGAAAAGGGTCTTAAAGCTTCACCCACCTGCAGTTTTGCCTTGTGTTGCCTAACTCTTGTCATGCATTTCCACACTGATGCCACCACAGAATCACTTCTCAAACACCTGTTGTACCCATGTCACTGGAAGCAGGGGGCCTCTCTTTGATGTTTCCAATTATAACTGACACCTGAGTGCAGCTTTCTCTTTTCTAAAACCCAGTGAACTTAGTCACTTGCATTTGGATGTGTTTGTGCTATTTATTTTGTCTTAAAAATAAAGCCTTTTGTATTTTGGAAAAAAAAAATTTTCTACTCTGCAAAAGTCACTGTTAAAAGAATGAAAAGACAAGCTACAGACTGGAAGAAACATACACGTAGTTCCTGTTCTCTTAATGAGAACAGTTTAGAGGTGGCATCACAATCACAGGAATAAAAGAAATACAAATTTGGGCCATGCTACAAGGAAAACAAAGACCTGCTGAAATAAAGACTGTGAGGATGTCAAAAGGGACAGTTTTAGACAGAGGAGGAATAAGACCTTTATTAGAAGCCACATTTCAACAGTGTCCTTAAGGATAAGGAGCCAGCCTTATCAAGAGCTAGGAACAGAGCCTCCAGACAGAGAAATAGCCTATAAAAAAGGACTTGGTGGAAGAAGATCAACAAGGCTGGGGATTACAGTTCTCAAGGTGCAGGTACAGTAGCAGGAGTCCATCATTCGGGATTTTTATAGATCCCTTATACTGCAAGAAGAAGCCATTTAAAAATGCATTTAAAGCAGTGGAATGACATTTATATGTAAGGGGATTTAGGTTTATAGAAGACATTTACATTTTCAAAATGATTAACTCTGAGTGCTATGTGACCTATTCAGTGAAATGCACCTGGCTTTACCTGCTGTGGGAAAAGGCATGTATTCCTTGCCATAGGTGAGGCACTTGAAGCTCAGAGAGGTTATACTCACTGTCTAGGTCAGAGTCAAATTCAGCCAGGAGTCCAAAACCTGAGCTCTCTCCCATCTGCCATACTTACCAAAGAATCCTGCCTGCAGTCACTCACCCATTCAGCCCCACTGAATCCAAAATGTACTGCTTCACAACTATCCTCCTGAAACTATAAAAAAACAAAAATGTGTGGTGCCAGGAAGGCAGTGTAAGTCTCCCTCTCCCTTAAATGAATTAAAATTTCTTCTATTTCCCACACTGATGTTCTTCATCACTCGAAGACTATATTTATGCCCCCTTTTTTGTAGCAGAATTTCTCCATGGCATCTCATTTGTGTGTTTAAAAAAAATTTTTTTTAAATGTTTATTTATTCTTGAGAGAGACAGACAGAGCATGAGCAGGGGAGGGGCAGAGTGAGAGAGGGACACAGAATCCAAAGCAGGCTCCAGACTCTGAGCTGTCAGGACACAGCCCAATGCAGGGCTTGAACTCAAGAATGGTGAGATCATGACCTGAGCCAAAGATGGACCCTTAACTGAATAAGCCACCCAGGTGCCCCTCATTTCAGTTTTTTAAAAAACAGTTTTATTGAGACATAATTTATATACTATACACTTCATCTATCTAGAGCTCATTTCTGTTTTTAAAAATAATTTTTGAACTTGGGAGATATTAAATTTAGCCCACAATTAGTGCAAGCGGTTTTTCTTGAGTTCGTAAATGCTTGGTAAATACCTACCAGTTTCCTTAGCTAGCTCATTCATTTCACCAACATGACAAGAATGGGTAGGGAGCTAGGCCTTAAGGAACTATCCTATAGCTAAGAAAAGGATCTTAGGAGACTTTCTCCCTTGGCCCTCACCTCTAAATCTTGCCCATAAAAATGTGGTAAGGACTTCTTCATGTAGAAGCAAGCCAACTGTGATATTAAAAGCTTTTATCAGAGAGGAGGGAACATATATATTTAGATAAATATTTTTTACAAATAATGTAAATAAATCACATATAGTTTATCACTTTTCTCTTGTGGCCTCTGTGACATAACAGTATGGTTTTTCAAACTTTGTATGGCTCTGCAACAGTGCATGGTCCTAGAAAGGATAGTTAGAATTTCTTTTAATCTGGTCCAAATATTGCTCCTGGAAGACATTCCTTGAAATTTGCGGTATAAAATAGAGGTTCTCTCTCCTTTCATTACCCTGATAAAGCTTTCTTCATTATTTTTTGTTGTTGTTCTTGCTGCTAATTCATTATACTCTTCTTTTGAAAGGGAGGGCTAAATTGAAGGCTGAGTATAAAGCTACAGTTATAATGATTTCTTTCCTAGAAAACGATTTACACTGAACAAATGTTCAAATTTACTGAGAAGCTGGATAATACCTAGATTTATCTAGATTCTCACCCATTAGACTTTGAGCTGTCTGACTTCTTGTTACTTCATAAAACTTATCACATTTGACTTTCTTGTCAAATTATATATATACTTTTCATGTATTACTAAAATATACCTGCTCTCTAAGGCTGAATATCTGACACCCATGAGACTATTCAAAAGAAATATACCGCCTTTGTTTTTTCAAATATTTTTTTAAGTTTTTATTTTTACTTATTTTTAGAGAGAGAGTACGCACAAGCAGGGGGTGTGGAAAGCAGAGAGAAAGACTGAAGCAGACTTTGCTCTGCCAGCATGGAGCCTAAAGTGGAGCTCCAACCCACAAGTCATGAGATCACAACCTGAGCCAAAATTAAGAGTCAGACGCGTACCTGAGTGACTCAGCTGCCCTTCAAATACGTTTTGAGTAGAACTTTTAGAAAAAAACTGGCCTCTTTGGGTATTTACTGTAAGAAAATGGTACTTCTGTGGATTTTAAGTTACTGTAAATTTTGTTCAACGCTAGCTTAATTTACCGTGCCTAATCTCCTTTTACTTAGGTTACTGACATAAAACATAAAACCTCTCCCTTGAACAAATTAAAATCATAAAAGAAAAATACTGCTTGTCTAAAAGGCTTAAAACAAAATGAAATAAGACTGAGTGATGGCCTAAGCACACTAAGGCTTTTTATGATTCTCCAGATAATTCTGTTTAAACAGGCAATGCATCAAGAAACAAACTCATAGGGTGCCTGGTGGCTCTCGGTTAAGTGACCTACTCTTGATTTTGACTCAGGTCATGATCTCAAGGTTCTTAAGTTCAAACCACGTGCTTAAGTTCAAACTCTGTGCTAGTGCCACATAGTCTACTTGGGATTCTCTTTACCTCTCTCTGTGCCCCTCCCCTGCTTGAGCTCGCGCGCTCTCTCTCTCTCTCTCTCTTCCAAAATAAAACAAAATTTATTTTTTTTTTAATTTCTTAACATTTATTTATTTTTGAGAGACAGAGACAGAGCAGGAGTGGGGCAGGGTCAGAGAGAGAAGAAGACACAGAATCCGAAGCAGGCTCCAGACTCTGAGCTGTCAGCACAGAGCCTGACATGGGGCTCAAACTCATGAACCGCGAGATCATGACCTGAGCTGAAGTTGGATGCTCAACCGACTGAGCCACCCAGGCACCCCTGATATAAAATTAAAACAAAACAAACTCACTGATGCAGAAGTTGCAATGCTCAGAAGTACCAGATATCAATATGATTAGTCATGATCACTTTAAAGGTATGTGGTGGTAGAGTGAATAGTGGACATTGCATCTAAAGCACAGACACCTCTCAGCTCCTGCTGACTCCTACCATGTAAGAATACAGAGTCAATGTTGCCAGCACTGATTTTCCAGGAGTTGTTAAGCCACTGAAATGTCAATAAAATCTCTCCATTTTTATATGCTGGCAATCAATTTTTTTTTAATTTTACATAATGTCCTAGACATCTGTTTGCAACCTCTGGTCTTAAGTTGTTCAAGTGAAATACAGCTTTTAAAGCCTTTAGCATAAATAATCTACTTTGCCAAAAACAAGGATGGGAACCCACAAAGAGAGTACCATATTTAAACTAAAAAGTACCTGTTTACTCCAGCCAAGAAAAAAAAAAAATCTCAGTAAGAAAAGTAGAAGTCTGAAATAATGATAATGCTTTCTTCCAAGAAGTTCAGAATATTATGACTAGTACTATTAAGTATATAAAGTTGTTTCTTGTTCAAGGAATATTCCCATTTCTCAATTTCAAATCCAAATGAGAACAATTTAAGGTAGAATTCTAAGGAAATGAACAGCATTCAAAACAAAAGGTTATTCCACAGTAGGTAATGCAGGCATTTATATGACAGAGGGGTTTATAAAGGAAAAAGGCTATGTTATATCATATAAAATTACAAGTCCATGAGCTGCTTCTGACACTGAGCTAGGTTATGGCCATCAACTCTGCAAATTTAATTTAAAAGCATCTGGTCTGGGGCCCCTGGGTGACTCAGTTTCTTAAGTGTCCAACTCTTATATCGGCTCAGGTCATGATCCCAGGGTTATGAGATCTAGCCCCGCACTAAGCATGAAACCTGCTTGATTTTCTTTCTCTCCCTTGCTCACGCTCCCTCCCTAAAAATTAAAAAAATAATTTTTAAAAAGCATCTAGTCAAAGACACTCTAATTAGTAACTGTCTTTCACTTTCTGAAATCTCATTCTAGAACATACTTTTCTCCCCTCATGGAGCATAAAGGCTTATAACAGGAATGTTCCCACATTCAGCTTTCTTTCTCAGTTTTATGCATGAATTAGACACAAATAAATTTGGTTCTTTCTCCCAAAGGTGCCAACAACTAAGCTGTTTTCATCTCAGGTACATACTATGCTCTCACTTCGTACGTGCAAACTAAACTTTTTTTAAAATTAAAATAGTTTTTTAATGTTTAATTATTTTTGAGAGAGAGACAGAGAGTAAAAAAGCTCCAGCAGGGGAGGAACAGAGAGAGAGAGGGAGACACAGAATCTGAAGCAGGTCCCAGCCTCTGAGCTGTTCAGCACAGAGCCCAACAAGGGGCTAGAACTCACAAATTGTGAGATCATGACTTGAGCTGAAGTTGGACGCTTAACTGACTAAGCCACCCAAGTGCCCCACAAACTAACTTTTAAAACTCAGTTACCCTGGGGTGCCTGGTTGGCTCAGTTGGTTAAGTGCCAGACTTCAGCTCAAGTCATGATCTCATGGTTCTGGGTTCAAGCCCTGCTTCACACTCTGTACTGACAGCACAGAGCCTGAGCCTGCTTTGGATTCTCTATCTCCCTCTCTCTTTGCCCCTCCCATGATCACACTCTGTCTCTTAAAAATAAATAAATATTAACACAACAACAGCAACAACAACAACAACAACAACACCTCAGTTACCCTGAAGTTTAAGATAGGGTTGCACTTGAATCATAACAATATGAAAGGCATTACAGTATTATCTTCTGCTTGCTTTTGTCATGAATAAGTCTTCATTTTCCACTGTATTTATTGGTAACTTGAAGGGCTGCTGTTGAAAATCTGCTGCACCGCTCTGGAAAACATTGTGGAGGTTTCCTCAAAAAATTAACAATAGAACTCTCCTATGACCCAGCAATAGCACTGCTAGGAATGTACCCTAGGGATACAGGAGTGCTGACGCTTAGGGGCACATGTACCCCAATGTTTATAGCAGCACTTTCAACAACAGCCAAATTACAGAAAGAGCCTAAATGTCCATCACCAGATGAATGGTTAAAGAAGATGTGGTTTATCTATACAATAGAATACTACTTGGCAATCAGAAAGAATGAAATCATGCCATTTGCAGCAATGTGGATGGAACTGGAAGGTATTATGCTTAGTAAAATACATCAGTCAGAGAAGGACAGACACCATATGTTTTCACTCGTATGTGGATCTTGAGAAACGTAACAAAGTCCTTGGGGGAAGGGAAGGGGAAAAAATAGTGACAGAGAGAGGGAAGCAAACCACAAGAGACTCTTAAGTACAGACAGCAAACTGAGGGTGGACTAAGGGTAGGGGAGAGGAGAAAATACGTGATGGGTATTGAGGAGGACACTTGTTAGGATGAGCAATGGGTGTCGTATGTAAGCCAATTTGATAATAAACTATATTTAAAAAAAGATAATCTGCTGCACTATAAATACAAATACTAATCAATTTTTATTTAACTTTTGTCCAGTTCAAATAATTATTTGTTAATCACTGGCTAAATATACAAGCAATTTCACCCATCTGATTAGAATGTTTAAAGTTTTATTTATCCCCCTCTTTCTTCAAAAGGCCGTTACCTGCTTATTCTCTCATTTTATAGCTTATGTGGTAGTACAAGGAATAGTTTCCTTGTAGTATTAATATAAAGCCACTCTTTCTCAGTAGATTTTATTAATCTCTGCATTCACTTTATAGGACATAACGAAAACCTGAGATAGTTCACATCTGTCACACTGTAGAACAGTGACAACTATAACATCTAAAATTTATTGGGCCCTTATGTGGCAGGCACTTTTTAAGTGCCTTAAATATATCAATTCATTAAATCCTTCTACAACCCTAGGAGACAGTAAAATTTTTACTGTCGTCCTCATTTCACGCAGGAGGAAACTAAGTAAGGTGCCTAAGATTCAGAAAACTGGGAAGCAGTGGGGCCAGCACACTCAGCAGCCGGACTCAAGAGCCCTTGATAAACACTATACTGATGAGCAAAACCTCCAGGAAGAGAAGTATCTGGATGCCCCACGGCAGCATACTCCGGTAGCCTGAGGTTTAAATGATCCCCATCCAACTTCTTCAATGGTTAAGATTCATCACTGACTGGCACAACAAACACACAGATTATCACAAGAAAACGTATTCTTTTAGGATAAAAAAACAATGCTTATACGACACCATAATTATAACTTAAAACTTCTTGTTATACACATAGCTTAGGGGCACCTGGGTTGCTCAGTCGGTTGAGTGTCTGGCTTTGGCTCAGGTCATGATCTTGTGATTTGTGGGTTTGAGCCCTGCGTCAGGTTCTGTGCTGACGGCTCAGAGCCTGGAGCCTGTATGCGGATTCTGTGTCTCCTCTCTCTCTGACCTTCCCCTGCTCGTACTGTCTCTCCCTCTCTTTCTCTCTCCCTCTCTCTCTCTCTCTCTCTCACACACACACACACACACACAAATAAATAATAAATAAAACATTTAAAAAGTAATAAAAATAATTCATATAAATGCTGCTTCATTTCCTATGATTTTTAGAGTAAGAGCTAATCTTCAGTTATGCCTTTACAAAAACTCTTTCAAAAGCAACTATATTTTGGGTAGTTTTTATTCAGGTTTTAAGAAAGATTGCTCCAGTTTTCCTTATGGCCAGTGTCAAAGAGCACGAAGAAGCTGGCTCAGATATGTGTTGCAGTCTGTACTTAGAACAAAAAGAATAAGATACAGTCTGTACTTGAACAAAATGATTTGTTCAACTGTGATACAAGTCATGATATTTTCCTCATTAGTACTGTATCTTGAACTAGACAGCCATAAACATCTTTAATAATACAGAAGATAACAGACAAAAGAAGAGATAAAAATCTTCTTTTCAGACTTTCAGAACGGCTAATAAATACGACAAATACTGCAGAAACTGAAAGACCACGACTATCCTCTTCATTCTGTGGGTGTGAAAAAAATGTTCAAAGAAGTTTAAAGCTACAAAATCCTGGGCTTAAAAAGGTATTTCTATACTAAATTCTACTGAATAGCTGACCATAATGTAGTGCATGTAGTACATATACCTTAATTCATACACTGAACAATTTTTTTCAGGATGAAAATAAAAGATTGGCTCTGTTGGTTGAGTGTCTGACTCAGTTTGGGCTCAGGTCATGATCCTGGGGTCATGGGATTGAGCCCCATGTTGGCTTCTGTGCTGAGCATGAAGACTGATTAAGATTCTTTTTCTCTCTCTCTCCCTCTGCTCCTCTCCCCAACTCACTGTCTCTCTTTAAAAAAAATTAAAAAGTTTTATTCACACGTCATTGCATATGCTTAAATGACTCCAGTCCTATGGAAAGATCATCTAATTGGGGCATCTGGGGGGCTCAGTTAAGTGTCTGTTTTTGGCTCAGGTGATGATCTCATAGTTCGTGGGTTCGAGCCCCGCATCGGGCTCTGTGCTAACAACTCAGAGCCTGGAGCCTGCTTTGGATTCTGTGTCTCACTCTCTCTGCCCCTTCTCTGTTAGTGCTCTGTCTTGGTCTCTCAAAAATAAACAAACATTTTTTGGGGCGCCTGGGTGGCTCAGTTGGTTGAGTGGCTGGCTTCGGCTCAGGTCATGATCTCACGGTCATGAGTTCGAGCCCCGCATCGGGCTCTGTGCTGACAGCTAGCTCAGAGCCTGGAGCTTGCTTCAGATTCTGTGTCTCCCTCTCTCTATGACCCTCCCCTGCTCGCGCTGTCTCTCTCTGTCCCTCAAAAATAAATAAAAGACATAAAAAAAAAAAACTAAAAAAAATAAACATTTTACAAATTCTATAAAAAAGATAAAGAAAAGCTAATCAGAGGCACCTAGGTGGCCTGGTTGAACGTCTGACATCAGTTCAGGTCATGATCTCATGGTTTGTGGGTTTGAGCCCCAAGTCAGACTTTGTGCTGACAGCATGAAGTCTTGCTTTGGATTTTGTCTCCTTTTCTCTTTGCCTTTCTTCTGCTCGCATACACAGTCTCTCTCTGTCCCTCTCAAAAATTAAACAAAAAATTAGGAAAAATAATCAGAAGTCACAGAAAATTATGATACAAAAAGTGAAACCTCAACACTAAAGACTTCTGATAAGTTTTTTTTCAATCATATACTAACATTTTTGTTTGGTTTTTATTGTGGCAAAATATACATAACACAGTATTCACCGTTTTGTAAACATACAATTAACTGGCGGCAAGTACATTTACAATGTTGTGCTGCCTTCATTACTATTCATTACTATCTGTATCCCAAACTTTTTCATCACCCTTAAAACAAACATTGAACCCATTAAATAGTAACTTCCTCTTTCTCCCTCCTTTCAGCCTCTAGTAACCTCTATTTTACCTTCTGTCTCTATGAATTTGCCTATTTTAGAAACCTCATATAAGTAGACTTGTACAATATTTGTCCTTTTGTGTCTGACTTATTTCACTAAACACAATGTTTTCAAGGTCCATCTATGCTGAAGCATGTGTCCGAATTTTCTTCCTTCCAAAGGCTAAATTTTAATATTTCATTTTATGTGCATACCACATTTTGTTTATCCATTGCTCAGTCAACAGATGCGTGGTGTCCTTCCATCTCTGGGCTACGATGAATAACGTGGCTATGAATATTAATGTACAAATATCTGTTTGCTGATTTCAGTTATTTTGGATATATACCTAGGAGTGTAATTGCTAGGTCATATATGTGACAGTCCTGCATTTAACCTTTCAAGAAAATACCAAACTATTTTCCACAGCAGCTGTAAGATTCTATATTCCCACCAGCAATACTGGTTTCCAATTCTCCATTTCCTCATCCACACCTGTTACATATAGTGTGTGTGTGTTTTTTTAAGTCATAGTCATACTAATGGGTAAAAATTGATATCTCATTGTAGTTTTGATTTGCATTTCCCTAAAGACTAACAATGTTGAGTACCTTTTCATGTGTTTATTTGTTTATCTTTGGAGAAATGCCTATGTCTATTTTTGAACTGGACTGTTTTTTGTTGTTGTTGAATTTTAGGTATAACATAAACATTCTACACTATCAATCCCTTAACAGAATGACTTGCAAGTTTTTTCCCCATTTTGTAGTTCATCTTTTTACATTCTTTTTTTTTTTAATGTTTTATTTATTTTTGATACAGAGAGACACAGAGCATGAGAGGGGGAGGGGCAGAGAGAGAAGGAGACACAGAACCGGAAGCAGGCTCCAGGCTCTCAGCTAGTTGTCAGCACAGAGCCTGACGCGGGGCTCGAACCCACCAACATGAGATCTGACCTGAGCCAAAGTCAGAGGCCCAACCGACTGAGCCACCCAGGCGCCCCTACATTCTTAATGGTATCCATTGATGTACAAAGCTCTTAATTTTGATGAAGCCCAATTTAGCTATTTTTTCTTCAATTGCTTGTGCTATTGGTTATTTTATCTATAAAACTGTTGCCAAATTGAATGTCATGAAGACTTTCCCAAAAGTTTTCTTCTAAGGGTTTTAATAGTTTCAGCTGTCAAGTTTAGGTCTTCGATCCACTGTCAGTTAATTTTTGTGCACAGTGTAATGGAAGGACCCAACTTCATTATTTTACAGGTGGATCTCTGGTTTTCCCAACACCATTTGTTGAAAAGACAGTCCTTTCTCCATTGAATGGTCTTAGTACCCTTGTTAAAAAACCAACTAACCACTGAGTCTCTCTCAAATAAATAAACTTAAAAAAAATAAAAGAAGGATCACTAGGACGTAAGTGTATATTGTTAATGGATTTGACTATGCAATTGTGGGAGCTGATTAAACAGTCAGTAAGGCTCTGAGTCTGTTGCTAGAGCTTACAGTTCACAGGCAGGTAGCTGATAAGATGGAAAACTGGAAGCCATGAGCACAGGCTAGAACCAACAAAGAGACTGGGATGCTATCAGTTGCCACTACTTTCAAGCTTGCTGATGTAGGAGAAGCTGCAGAAGTTGGGCATTTCTTTTTAAATATTTATTTACTTTGAGAGAGAGAGAGAGAGAGAGAGAGAGACTGAATCCCAAGTTGATTCTGATATTCGCTGATAGAACGCAGCCTGACATGAGGCCCAATCCCATGAACCATGAGATCATGACCTGAGCAGAAACCAGGAGTCAAACACCCAAACACCTGAAGCACCCACACGCCCCAAAGCTGGGCATTCTTAACTCAAGGAACTAAACATTCACTTGGCCCAAGAGGAGAAGCTGAGGGTAGGCTTAAAGGAAAGTAGAGTCATTGAAGAAATGGGCCACATACACATACCAACAAAATGAGTTAGCAGATAAGTGACAACGTGTATGAGTTATAATAAAAGCACTTGCCCTGTCCTTCTGAGTGTAAAATCCAAAACATCTGCTGCTTCACTTCTACCCTTTAGATCGTGCATGAATATATCTTTTGTAGCTCACCCTAACCAGAAACACAGAGAAGAGAATTCTGGGAAATGTAGTTTATTCTAGCTAAGTTGATACATTACAAAAGCCATCACACAGGTTTAGAAATATGTATATACACTAAGTAAAAATTTCAGTATTTTACCATTGTACTGATTTTCTAGTGCAAAATAATCATGTGGGGAGCAAGTTAAGACTCAGGTTTATGAGCACTGCACAAGATTTTAATTAAACTGACCAAGAACTGGGGGACAGAAGTATTTTTTTCTTTTTTTCTTGACACCCAATGTGAGGCTTGAACTCACAACCCCAAGATCAAGAGTCAGATGCTCCACTATGTGAGCCAGCCAGGAGCCCCCTGAAATGCCTGTTTTTATGGAGAATAGCAGGGGCACCCGGAGGCGGCCCAGTCGGTTAAACAACCGACTTCAGCCCAGATTATGATCTGATGATTTCTGGGTGTGAGCCCCGTATCGGCTCCACGTTGACCATGTGGAGCCTGCTGGGATTCTCTCTCTTTCCCTCTCTCTCTGCCCCTCCCCCACTCATACTTTTTCTCTCTTAAAAGTAAGTAAACTTAAAAACTATTTTTAAAAATATAAAGAATAGCAAAATGTATGGAGTTTTTTTTTTTTACTATACTTAGAGAAACACTGATAACAAATATTAGAGTAATGGTTCTCAATCTTAGTTGCATACTTATAAAATATCAGTGCCCCACCTATCTTCATCTTATTAAATCAGGTTAGTAAGGGAGGTGTGGATCCTGATTTTGTGTAGTTTTATGTTTTACTAGTGCCTGCTGTGTAGCCGCAACTGAAAACTACTGTTTTACAGTAATAAGGGGTTAAAAAATACTCAAAATAAAGAGATAGGGTCCTAATAAGTGTCTTTAAGATTGGTCCATATTTATTTTGCATAGTGCTGTTTCATGAATTAGTGAAGACTGTATTTAATTAAAGTATCCTTCTGCATAGCCATATTTGGCTCTAAATGTAAACTAAGTAATACTAATTGTAGCAGTTCATGGAGAATGGTGTCTATAGGCTCACCATACTCTTGTCATTAAATCCCCCCTTCAAAAATATTTCTGTGAATTAGTAAAAATTGGTGGTTAGAGCCAGCAGTCTCACTGAATGAAATTTTGTCTTCTTCTATCCTTTTCTTTCTTAAATGTTTATTTATGAAGGAGAGACAGAGCGTGAGCAGGAGAGAGGCAGAGAGAGACGGAGACACAGAATCTGAAACAGGGTCCAGGCTCTGAACTGACAGCACATAGCCTGATGAGGGGCTCGAACTCACAAGCTGTGAGATCATTACCTGAACCGAAGTCAGATGCTTAACGACTGAGCCACCCAGGTGCCCTTATCCTGTTCTTTTAAAACTAAGAAAATATATGTCAAAAATTTTCTGACACAAAATGATCATCTGCTATTGATATTTTAGCCTTTCAGTCTTTATTCAAGCTTTAATTTTTTTAAGTGTTTATTTATTTACTTATTTTGAGGGGGAGAGAGAGAGAGAGAGAGAGAGAGAGAGACAGAGGATCCCAAGCAGGCCCCTCGCTGTCTACACAGAACCCGATACAGGGCTTGATCCCACAAACTGCAAGATTATAACCCTAGCCAAAATCAAGAGTCGGACACTTAACTGCACCACCGAGGCACCCCTAAAATTTGATTTTATTTTACCTTTTTGAAACTAGTCCAAAAACGATGTACCAGATTATAAGCACTGGGAAGCGAGCTTCAGTGTTCTTTTTCCTCCTTCTATGGCCAGGAAGACCAGCATTCAGACCTGAATGGAAGTTCCAACTTCTGTTTGTAGGCTTAATCTTAATTAACAGGTCTGATTTCTAATAGCAGTAAAAGTGAAAAGGGGAGAATAAGATTAGTTAGCCTGCCCAGAAATTTATAGATTCACACCTAAAATTTCAGAAAATAGTTTTCAGAATTGTATTCAACATTGTAAGAAATTTCTTAGGCATATCCATATAAATTCTACAACTATTTAAAAAAATGAAATGAAGTATACTGAAACAAGTCTAAGATGTATTAAGTGCCCCCCCAAAAAAGGTAAACTCCAAAACTTTAGATTCTGTGTTATCCTGTTTCTTTTTTATTCTTTTACTTTAAAAACTGTACATTTTAAACGTTATATGGTTAATTGGTGTTTTCTTACATACTCATTTTGAGAGAGGGAGGGAGCGAGAGCACGCACATGAGCAAGAATGAGGAAGGGGCAGAGAGAGAGGGAGAAGGAGAATCCCAAGCAGAGCCTGACCCGTGGCTCGATCTCATGAATTGTGAGATCATGACCTGACTGACCTGAAATCGAGTTGGAGCTTAACCCACTGAGCCAGCCGGGTGCCTGATCTTGCTTTTAGATTGAACTCTGATACAACCAATCAAGGAAGAAACATAGGCCTTGTTATTTTAACCATATTAAATCCACTGCAAGCAGTTCATTTCTCATTTCACCATCTTTATTCCTGTACCCTTTTGTTCCGGCCAGACATGAAATAGCAAGAAGACAAAAGGAAGCTTTCCAAACTCAGGTGACCTTCCCAAGTGTATTTTAATCATATATTTCTGAATATACAACACAGAATTTTAACACTGTGCTATATAAGTGCTGGATAAAATTCCATAATTGTTTCTTCCTACATAAAACAATCAAAATATGAATGGCAAGAGCCCATTTATTAACAAGTATCAATCGATTGCTTTCTATGCAAGTATTAAAATATACACTGGATAAAAATACAAAATACATAGCTTTTAATGGCTTTAAGAGGGGTGCCTGATGGAAGCCAATTTGACAATAAGTATTAAATTAAAAAAAAAAAGAGGGGTGCCTGGGTGGCTCAGTTGGTTGAGTGTCCAACTTCAGCACAGGTCATGATCTCACAGCTCATGAGTTCAAGCCCCATGTGGGGCTCTGTACTGACAAATCAGAGCCTGTAGCCTACTTTGGATTCTGTATCTCTCTTTCTCTCTGCCCCTCCCCCTGCTTGTGCTCTGTCTCTCTCTCTCAAAAATAAACATTAAAAATTTTTAACGGCTTTAAGAAATCTGAAAAGGGATCTTACAGATGCGCAAGAGGTATTTGGCAGTATAAGGAAATACAGACAAGAAACATCTAACAATTTAGTGGGTAAAAATACATCTAAGAAGAGTGAGATTTAAATTAGGTGGGGGTGGGGGTAGTGATGTAAGGGTTTCTGTAAAAAAGTATAAGAAGAGAAAGAAAAGGCATTGCAGGAAAAAATATGTACAAAGAAACAGTCAACAGAATGTAGTCTCTACTAGAGCTGTTCTCAAAGTAGGGTACCCAGGTCAGGAGCATCAACATCACCTGGGAATTTGTTAAACATGGGAATTTTGGGTTTGGGATGAGCACTAGGTATCACATGTAAGTGGATTTATCACTACATTCTACTACTGAAATCAATACTACACTAGAAATTAACTAACTTAAATCTAAATTAAAAGAAAAAAAAGAAAGAAATGGAAATTTTGGGGCCCCACCCCAGATCCATTAAACCATAAACTCTGGAATTGGAGCCCAGCAATCTGTGCTTTAACAAATTCTCTAAGGGCACTTGGGCAGCTCAGTTGAATAAGTATCTGACTGTGGCTGGGGCCATGATCTCACAGTTTGGGAATTTGAGTCTTGGATCGAACTTCATGCTGATATTGTGGAGCCTGCTTGGGATTCTCCCTCTATGCCCCTTCCCCACGTGTGCACATGTTCTCTCTCTCAAAATAAATAAATAAACTTAAAAAAGAAAAAAAAAAAACACAAATCCTTCTGGTGACTGATACACACTAAACTCTCAGAACTACTGATCTAGTCTGATCAAGGAACTATAATTATGTTAAGATTAAAGCAAAGAAAGTGGACACATGTCAGAGGACGAACTGCACACAGCAGTGTATGTTAACATGAAGTCTTGAGACGCCTGAGACTCTCAATTAACACTGCTGGAAGCAACTAGAAAATACTCATTCTTTTCAAGCTCTCATGGCATATTTATGAAAGTTAGCTGTGTGCTATGCCCAGGAACCAATAAGATTTATCCACAAATTTTAATGTTGCATTTTCATTATTATTGAATTTTAAGTATTCTTTAAAAATTTTTTTAAATGTTTATTTATTTTTGTGAGAGAGTGAGACAGAGCATGAGGGGGGAAGGGACAGAGAGACAGGGAGACACACAAAAGAAGCAGGCTCCAGGCTCTGAACTGTCAGCACAGAGCCTGACGTGGGGCTCAAATTCATGAACTTTGAGATCTTGACCTGAGCTGAAGTTGATGCTCAACCGACTGATCCACCCAGGTGCCCCGAGTTTTAAGTATTCTTAAATCTCTATCATAAGTTCTTCTGTAACCTGTTATTTAGGTTATTTTTTAAAAAACGGAGTCCTAATTTAGTTTGTATTGTCATCAGAGAAAGTGATCTGAATGACATATATTCTTTGAAATTTGTTGATATTTTCAGGGGCACTTTTTAAAGTTATTATCTGTTGCACTATCTGAAATTTTGGATTCCACACAGTAGCAATTCTATGGTACTGCTTAGTTAAAATCTGAATTCAGTGTGAGGCACCTGGGTGGCTCAGTTAGTTGAATGTCCTGCTCTTGACTTTGGCTTAGGTCATGATCTCATGGTTAGTGAGATTAAGCTTGGTGTCAAGCTCCACGTTGGGCTCGGTGGTCACAGTGCTGAGCCTACTGGGGATTCTCTCTCCCTCTCTGCTCCTCCCCTGCCTGCACACTCTCTCAGAATAAACATTTCAAAAATTTTTTGAATACAATATTCTATATTCACCTAATAGCTCAAGCTTGTTTGTTGTGTTGTTCAAGTTTTCTACCTCCTTACTAAATTTTTTGGTTTTTTTTAAATCTATTATGATGGGGGGGGGGCATCTGCGTGGCTCCATTAGTTAAGCGTCCGTCTTTAGCTCAGGTCATGATCTCATGGCTTGTGAGTTCGAGTTCTGTGTCAGGCTCTGTGCTGATTTGAAATCTGATTTGATTTCAAATTGAGATTTCTGAGTTTTAAAGTTTTAAGAAATATTTAAAAAATCTATTTTGATGGTAAATTTGTATATTTATCCTTGTAATTGTTATTTTTAGTTTATGTATATTGAACCTGTGTTATAGAAGAGTGAAATTGCAATCTTGGTATCTTCTGGTAAACAAAGCCTTTATTAGAGAAAGTGGCAGAGACTGCTGGTGACCTGTACTAATATTCAATCTCTCCACTTTCCTCAGTAAATAAAATCCAATTTTACTCTAGGCAGCAATATGCTTGCCTAAAACACATTTCATAACAGCCTTGCAGTGAAAGGCTACGTAGAACTTCAATGAGCCACATTAATAGATGGCCTAACAGCTTGCACAGGCTCCACACCTATCCCTCATCCTTCCTCCTACATGGAGTCTGTGAGAGTTGGTGCCCAAAGCAGCCATCTTACCATAAGGTTAGCCACAGGCTAAAAGATGACAGTACATGACTACCAATTTCTTTTGTTTACTATTTTTGCCAGATATAACATTTGCATTATTTTTATCTTCAACTTTCCTATGTTGTAATATTTTAATCTCTTAAAAATCATATGTTGTTGGAGCACCTGGGTGGATCAGTTGGTTAAGCATCTGACTCTTGATTTCTGCTCATGTCATGATCTCACAGTTGGGGAGTTTGAGCCCTCAGTCGGGCTCCATTCTGATGGTGCAGAAAGGCTGCTTGGAATTCTCTCTCTTTCTCTGCCCCTCCCATGCTCTCTCTTCCTCTCTCAAAATTAACAAATAAACTTAAATATATATATATATGTATATATATATTTAGCACAAGTTTGTTTTGGCTTATGCTTTGTCTTTTATCTAGAGCATTTGATCCATTTACATTATGACTAGTGATCTCCTTGGCCATATTTCTACTGTATCTTTGTCCCACCTTTTGTTTCTCTCTCCTTTTTTTTTTTCCATATTATTTGAAATTCCCATCACTTATTCCACTTGCCTTCTTTTACTCTTTCAGGAACTACTCTAGAAAACTTAAAATGCACATATAAAGTTTCAAGCTGTATGTCTCTTATCCTTCTCTCATCTGTCTACATGTAAAATTGTGTTTAGGGGCGCCTGGGTGGCTCAGTCGGTTAAGCCTCCGACTTCGGCTCAGGTCAGATCTCACATTCGTGGGTTCGAGCCCCGCATCAGGCTCTGTGCTGATAGCTGGCTCAGAGCCTGTAGCCTGCTTCCAGTTCTGTGTCTCCTTCTCTCTCTTCCCCTCCCCCTCTCATGCTCTGTCTCTCTCTGTATCAAAAATAAATAAAACATTAAAAAAAAAGATGTTTATAAAAAATTGTGTTTAGATGTTGTATTCATTTTTTATTGTTGCTACAACAAATTTTCACAAACTTAGTGGCCAAAAACAACAGACTTTTTATCTTACAGTTTTGGAGGTCAGAAGTCCACACTGGGTCTTACTAGGCTAAACTCAAGGTGACAGGGCTGCATTCTTTGTGGAGGCTTTAAGGAAGAATACAATACATTGTCTTTTTCAACCTCTAGAAACCACCTGTATTCCTTGGCTCATAGCTCCTTCTTCCATTTTCAAAGCAAAAAATGTAGCATCTTCAAATCTCTCTGGCTCTCCTACCTACTGCTTTCCTTTACAAGGACCCTTGTGCTTACAATGCGCTCACCAGATAATCCAGGATAATCTCCCCACCTCAGAATCCTTAAATTTAATCACATTTGCAGAGTCCCCTTGAAATGTAAGGTAATGTATTCACAGGTTCTAGAGGTTAGAATGTGAGCATCTTTGAGGCATGGTTGTTTTGCTTACTACAGATGTACATCAGACCTTTTCAGTCCTTCTTCTGTATCTAAACCTTACTGATACTTTCTCTCTTATCTCCCTGCATAAAATTCCTAATTATTTCCTCAAATCTATCTTTTACTTCACCAATTCTCTTTTCAATCCAATATGCTGTTAAACCTGCCCTTGACTTTATCATCTTAATTACATATTTTTATTTCTGGATTCTAAGTATTTTAAATAATCCTGTGTCGTAATTTCAATTCTCCCATTTGTTTTTTCAGATACATTAAGCACATTTATTTCTGTACTGAGTATCTAGTAATGACAATATTTGAAGTTTCCATGGGTCTGATTTAGGTATTTTGTTTTGCTCATGGTAACCTGTTTGCTCATGTGCTTTGTGTAAGGGAGCTCATATTCTCTGGAATATTATCTTTGGTACTACTTTGAAGCCTGTGAGAGGATATTTCTCCAGAAAGAATTTGAATTCATTTCTCATTGACAGGGCACAATACCAGGCTATAATTACTCAAACAAATCTTGAAGTCACAGAGGTAGTGGGGTCCCAAATCTCTACGAGGGCATGTTTCTAATTATAAACATTCAGGGAAAACTTTTTTCCTCCCTCTATTGCCAAGGTGAAGAAGGATAAGTTTTTTATCTTTGCTAGATTTTTTTTTTTTCTGCTTTTCCCTTTCCCAGTGGGTATATAGCGTTTTGTGGATTCTCATTTTAGGATGCTGGATCCCTGGCCTGACTTCCTGTAATGCATGGTTTCTATTCTTGGTCTCCTGAGTCCCATGTGAACCTTTTAAAAACTGAAAATACAAGTCATCTGGAACTAGTAAATGCCTTCAGGGTAGCCGTCATCAGATGCTTCTAAACCTATCTGAATTTGGGCACCCTTTCTCTGTTTTGTTTTTTCATTTTACTTTTTTGCTGTTCAACCGTGACTTTAAGTTTTTAAGGGGGCACCTGGGTGGCTTAGTCGGTTAAGTGTCCGAGTTTGGCTTAGGTCATGATCTCATGGTTCGTGGGTTTGAGCCTGCACTGGGCTCTGTGCTGGAGCCTGGAGCCTGCTTCAGATTCTGTCACCCTTTCTCTCTGCCCCTCCCCCACATGTGCTCTGTTTCTGTCTCTCAAAAATAAATAAAAACATTTTTAAAAAGTTAAAAAAAATCCATAATTTAAAGGTGTTTAACAGTAGGAAGATTTTATTTTCTTTTAAAGATAGTGTCCCTTGGGAAAAAAAAATAGTCTCCATTATCACTGGAAATGAAGTAAATGTACACCTCTATTCTAAACTGATAACCAATGTAAGATTATGTTACACCAATGATTCTGAAATGATAACTTCCTTGTATATTTCACTTCCTTATTCTTTTTCATTCTTTCTAAGTTCCTTTCTAAGGGGGTGTCCTTAATCAAATAACTATAAGGAAGTTTTACTTTACAGTCTATACCATCTAAGACCCCTAAAACTTTCCCAGTATTTCTAATTTTTAAAACATATCTTTATACAGTCACTCAGCTGGCTCATTCAGAAGCGCATGCAAGGCTTGATCTTGGGGTTGTGAGCCTAAGCCCCACATTAGATGTAGAGATTACTTAAATAAGTAAAACTTAAAAAAAATTTAAAACATGTATAGACTATACATATGTATTTATGATATTACCAAATAATAAAAATTAAGTACAGTATACTTAACATAGTGCAAGTAAGAATGGAAAATATAAATGATTTCCATGCTAGAATTGTAAAATTCTCATTTTCTTTTCATTTTTATTTATTTTTATTGCATTACTTATGCAACAAAATAAATACTACCACCATTTTAAACTAACTAGCTCTCCTTTTCTATACTTGGCTGAAAAATTATTCATACATATATGCTACTTAACCCCATCAGCCATTCTCTCATGTAACTATTTTAGAATGTTAGTAAATTTCTATAGGCAGCCAAACGTTAGTAACTGTTACCATAAAGTTTGTCAATGTGCATTTTTTATTTCAAAGCTATAGAAAGGTATATCACTCTTTGTGGCTGTCAGAGCAGCCAGAAGTGTATTTTATGCTCAAAGCCAATGCAGCCCCAATATCACAATCTGCCAATGAGGATTTAATCACGAAATTGTATTTCAATGTATCTCCCCTGTAAAGAAGTAGGTTAGGAGGGTTCATAGCTCAAAGGTGGGGAAAACACCAGACTCACAAAACGGTTCAATGGTAAACAATGGACAAATAATCTAGGGAAATAGTAACCTCTGACAATGCCTCAATTTCTTTATTGCTAAAATAAGAATGATAATCACAGAAAAACGGCAAAACTGATCAGAGATGGGATGATTGGCTGGCTCAGTCAGTACAAGCATGGTACTCTTTATCTCAGGGTCTTGACTGCAAGCCCCACGTTGGGAGTAGAGCCTACTTCAAACCAAACCAAACCAAACCAAACCAAAAAACAAAACTGATCAGAGATGTGGGGCAATCCACAAAAGGGGCTCTTCCCCCCTCATTCTGTTTTTCCTGTCAATACCTTCAAAGCAAGAAGAGGTAAATAGGAAAAGTAAGAAAAATAAGCAGACAAAAGACAACCATAACTTCTCCTCATATCCACACAGAGGGCCAAGAAGTTTCTCCTGTTCTTGTGCCTCCATACCAAACAACAAAATTCTGAAAAGGACTTGAATTTCCTCTGGGTTATCTGACAGTTTGTATTTATTGCTACTGCAGAGAAATCCAGAAATTTCTCCTTTTTTCCCTGTGACTCCGTACTGAATTCACAAGAATCCATTAAGTATTCTGAGAGGTCTATCTGCAGTCATAGTCTCTGACTGGGAAATAAACCCTCAACTGAAAATTCAGTGAAAATACTAAAAGGATAATGTTTGAGAGAAGTAGAGGAGGAAATGCCTCCCAATCACCTCAAAGGAGAAAAAGTGCTGCTAACTCAGTATTCAGTATCATTACACTAAAGAGACATTCATATCAGTTTCACTTTGAAACAGTAAAACTAATGATCACGAAGAGTGTTTTTTTAAACCCAGGAAAGGCAAAATGGGAAAAGAAACAACTGGCAGGTTCAATACAAAGAAGCAAATAGAAACACCTAAAAAATCCATATTTTAACATTGCTTTGTGAAGTCATTATTTCAACCCTTTTCTAGTAGCTTGCTCAGAAGTCAAACATACACACACCCACAGGACTCCATGAATCTGGGCCAAATTCAATTATCAAGACAGTGTAGTGAAACTCAAGATTTTGTACATTTGGCTGCGTGAAAGCCCGTGTCTAAACCAATGCTTTATAATTCTAGAAGAGAATAAAATCCTGTTATTCCAAAGATAACTGAGTTTCACTTGCTCCCTTTCCTTTTTTAACCACCTGTTAATGATCATAAATAATTTTAATCAGTTATATAAAATATTTATTCTTAAAAACTAAAGGACAGTATCTGATATTTACAAAATTCCTAGGGTAAATGTGAAATTTAAACAGAAAATGAAAAGCTTCCTTTAATGAGTATTACAAGATTACATATTGATCTTCAGATTTTCTCTTCCCCAACTATCACTCATACACCTATCTAGCCTTTCTACTCTTTCCCATAATTAGGAGACCTTATCCCACCTTCTAATCTATTCATGTCTCTACCAACCACAATTCTGTCTAACCATGTACCTCTAATATACATGTAGATAATATATAATAATTTATATATTATATATAAATATACATATATTTGCAGGTATATATGCCAAACTGTGTGCACAAATGTAATTATCTTTAAGTATAATAATCCTAATCACTAGGAAATTATGTCCTGAACAGATAGTGTTACAGAAAATTGAAGTTTATCCTTTTAAACCCTGAAACTAAGTTTAGACTTAAATACTTACACTAAAATACAAGCCACTACAAAAGTAACCAAGAGTCCTAGCCAATTCAAAAAGATATACAATATAAATACTGGAAAGGAAGAGAAAAAAAGAGAAGAGATAATAATTTTAGTGCGTACTCTCACACATGGACTCTTAAACAGCCAAACACATGACATTATGTGAATTTAACCTTTATGATGACTGAGAACAATCACTATATTCTTCTAGGAAAAACTATGTCATCCAGCCTCAATGAAGTCTGGATGGCCAAATGGTGTTATTATATTAAATGGCCCCATGCTACTAAGTTTCAAAACTAAGTATTTTTCTTTTTGACCCCGAAGTTGCTTCTTCCAGTTGTTGGTGCGTTCAGCTCTAGCAGCACCTTTAATTTGCTATGGGCTATAACCAAACCCATTAGTAAAGTTAGCTGAATTAGTGAAGTTAGAGGAGTATGCTCCTGTAAGCTTCAAAAGGATACTCTGAAAAAAAGAGCATGAGTTTTAGGACCCATACTTTTAGAATACAGACTTCTGAGCCTACACTCAAGTTCTCAAATAGCATATATGATACTTCTAGGAAAATAAAACTACAAGAGTTCATATGGCTATAAAACTGATTCAATAGGAGCATCTGGCTCATTCAATCAGTGAAGTATCTGACTCTTGATCTCGGGGTTGCGAGTTTGAACCCCACATTAGATATAGAGATTATTTTTAAATTTTTTTAAACAAAAAAACTGATTGGATAAAGAAGGGTCACTTCCTTTCATATTTAAGTCAAACAGAGCAGATCTAGAAGCAGTGGGTAAAGACATGTGATCTGTGTACTAAAAATCATCACAGTTCTTTAATTCATGAGATTGCCATATGTTTAAAAAGGGCCAACTAATTTGGGCATCCGTTCAACTACTGTCTTTTTTTAAAAAATAAGTTTATTTATTTATGAAAGAGAGACAGAGTGAGGGAGGGCAGAGAGAGAGAGAGAGAGAAAAGAAACCAATCTCTGCACTGTCAGCACACAGCTCAATGCAAGGCTTGAACTCATGAACCATGAGATTATGACCTGAGCCAAAACGAAGAATTGGATGCTCTCACCAACTGAGCCAACCAGGCATCCCTCAACTAATGTCTTTAAGTTATGAACTGTAATACTTTCAAAACATTTGAGCAAAAAAAAGGAGAAAAGAAATGCTATTTTATATGTTAATAAAATAGTTAATAAAAATTTCTAATCAGGAATCCTTTGGATACCTTCCTAATACAAATGAATAGGAAGAATCTATAATCAAAATGTCAAATATAAATCCCACTAAAGCAGTTTTCTCTTTGTTACACTAGCCATTTACTCTATAATTCTGATTGCATCAATATTTCTTCTTAGCAAACTAACTTCCAAAGATGTTGTCCAGCCATAGGGACGATTCTTAGTAGCTATCAGCCAACAACAACCTTCACATTAACAATCGCACTACATTAAAACTTAAGGTGGACTCCTCAGCAGATTCTTCCAAATTTTACACACATGACAATGGTAAATTAGAAAAAGCAGGTCCTTTGCAATTTTCATTGCCATCTAACATTTCAGAAATGCAATACTGATGTAGCTCAAACTGTACTAATTTATTTTTACATAAATTTTATTTTACTTTTTACTTTGCAGTTAGTTTCCAAATATACAGCATATCCAAAAGCTATAAAACAATGTGTTGTATTACACATTTGAAGTACACATTAAAGATGTTATACAAAAATAACATTTTTCATCCATAAAAATGGTAAAGATATTTTAAAAAGTCTTGTCCAAAGTAAGTCTAGAGAAATACACTCTCATGTCTTGCTCAAAGCGCTGCAACACCTCTGTGAAAAACCATCTGGTAAAGCATTCACTTGTTGAATAATAAGGAATAAATAATGTTCACCTATTAAACCCTAAGGAAATAAGCTTTCTAGAGGAATAATCAAGATGTTTATTTCAGGATTTGTACACACACACACACACACACACACACACACAATCTGATGATATGGAATTTTTTCAATGTTAAGTGAAAAAAAGAACACTAAATTATATAATCCAAATTTTATTTAAAACATACATTTTGAATATATCTGATATAATTAGAACAAAATAGAAAGAAAACTTGACTGCTAATAATGTTTCTAGAACGTATTACGTGTGGTTTTATTTTGTCCTTCATAGCTTTCCTACATTGTTAAAAATTTCTTTTACAATGCTCACATATGAAATAATCATATAAATAATTTTAAAACAAAAATCAAACCAAACATTTTGCCCATGTTCTCAAAATAATGACAAAATGCTGAGATAATGCTATGGACAAAAGGTTTTAAGTAAGAAAATAATAAACAGTACAGTTAATTTTGTAACATGAGAATTGAAAATATATATACATGTTAGGATATAAAAAGAAAAAGAATGTAAAAGAATATACACCAAAGTGTCTAATATCTCAATGCAGATAAAATTACACTTACACAAAAACACTTCAACTTTGTTAATACACCTAACATTGTTTTCCAATGTTTTGGAAATTTTATAATGAATGTTTTACCTCTGTAAAATAGATTGCAATAATAGAAAGTCTTACAAATACTGTTTATTTTTTAATACTGTTTAAATTTAAAATGACACAAAAAAAACCATTAACCCAAGAGTATAATGAAACTGTCACCACAAAAAGTAATTACTAATTAGAAGTACACTTTATGTCAAAGTAAACAATACTTTATCTCTTACACATTATTATGATATTGCAATTAAATTACATTGGATTCACGGGGCGAATGAGTGGTTCAGTTGGTTGAGTGTCAAACTCTTGATTTTGGTTCAAGTCATGTTCCTATGGTTATGAGATCAAGCCCTGCAGCAGGCTCCACACTGGGTGTGCAGCCTGCTTGGGATTCTCTCTCTCTTTCTCTCTCTCTCTCTCTCCTCTCTTCCCCTGCTCTTGCACACACGCTTTCCTCTCTCTCAAAACAAATAAATAAATATTTAAAAAATTACACTGGATTCAGAATGTTATAAAACTAGCAGTCATATGTACGCTAAAGTTACATACACCGTAGTCCTGCACAGCATACATTTACTTCTTACTGGACACAACCAGAGACTATTCTTAAGTCAGAGGTGTGAACTCTCTGGTCATTCTACTCAAAGACAAAATTAAATCCTCTCAACCCTGTAACTGGTAATCCTGGATGCAGGATTGTATAACAACATGGAGAATCAATATAATTTTAATATTAAGGATCAAATGGATTCAATGTTTAGCTCTCCTCACAAATAAAAAAAAATACTTGATGGTTCTGAATAACCAACTCAACACCTTAATATATTTTAGTACCAAAAGAAAATTAATTCAAGAAAACCAAAGGCACACACTCTTGTGAACATGGAAAAATGTCTCATAGAGGAACTAGATATAAGAATTGAACCAAAGCCTACAAATTCTGACTTCTAATCATAGAAGTTAATAATTCCTTTAAAAATTTTTTTTTAATATTTATTTATTTTTGAGAGAGAGACAGACAATATGAACAAGGGAGGGTCAGAGAGAGAGGGAGACACAGAATCCAAAGACAGGCTCCAGGCTCTGAGCTAGCTGTCAGCACAGAGCCCAATGCGGGGCTCAAACCCATGAACTGTTAGATCATCACCTGAGCGGAAGTTGGATGCTCGATCGACAAAGCCACCCAGGCGCCTCTCTTTTTTAAAATTGATATTTACTTATTTACTTTGAGAGATAGAGAGAACATGTGAGCAGGGAATGGGTAGAGAGAGACGGAAAGAAAGAGAATCCCAAGCAAGCTCTGTAGTGTCAGCACAGAGCCCAAAACAAGGCTGATGTCATGAACTGTGAGATCATGACCTGAGCAAAAATCAAGAATCCAACACTCAACCAATTGAGCCACCCAGGTGCCTCCCAAGTTAATACTTTAATAACTCAACCTCCCAACAATAAATTGAGACTAATTAAAAAATAACTCATTAAAAAGTTTAAAAAAAAACTTAAAAAGAAAGGGGGGTGCTTGGGTGGCTCAGTCGGTTAAGTGGCCAACTTCAGCTCAGGTCATGATCTCACCATTTGTGGGTTCAAGCCCTGCGTCGGGCTCTGTGCTAACACCTCATAGCCAGAAGCCTGCTTTGGATTCTGTGTCTCCCTCTCTCTCTCTGCCCCTCCCCCACCCACACTCTGTCTCTCTCAAAAAAAAAAATAAATGAACATTAACAAAAAGAAAAAAGAGTTGGATGCTTAACTCACTGAGACACCAAGGCACCCCTCAGATATTTCTTCAGTAAATACATAGCTCCTACTTTAAGCATTTTAGTCCTTCGTTCAACAATCATCCTGATTACATGCCCATTTTTTAGATCTTACTATTTTTATCTTTTATGAGCTCAAAAAGGAATATTGCAACATTCTTCATTTATTAAGTTATACTGAAAATGCTCAATTTAAAAGTCACAATTTGAGTATTCTTTAGCTGGAAAAGTTTTATTTGGTTCTTATATCTTATATCCATTTCTCTCCTTGGAATTTTCACATTTGCCTTTAAATCCTTCAACTTTTGGGGGCACCTGGGTGACTCAGGTTGGTCAATCGGACTTTGGGTAAGGTCATGATCTCACAGTTCATGAGTCCAAGCCCCACTTTTGCAGAACTTTGGAATCTGATCAAAAGCTTAAAAATAACCAAGGGAAGGCTTAGAAATAAAAGGAGCTGTTACATTGTAATAAAAGAGTACTTCGGAGTTTTAAATCACCTGCCCCTGTCATCCTCTCCCCCCAGTTCAGCAGGGCAGTGTGGATGGCAGCTGCATCCCTCGTGCAGGCTGAGAGTCCCAAGGGAGAAACACAAACCTAGTCTCTCAGAACTGTGATTGAATGTGATGACCTGACTGGCAGCCAGCTTCCTGGAAGACTGACACAGGACTCTGCCTTTGCTTTGCCTGACTGGGAGCATTCCCAAAGGAGCCTGGGGTAAAGGAAATAGGGAAGGAAGAAACTAAGAAAGGAGGTATGTGGGGAGAAATGGGCTTTGTAAGCTCTTAGATGTAAAAAGCAATCTAGAAGGATATATATGTGTCCAAGGCTGAACACGTGCACAGAAAAGGCCTAAAAAACTCTAAGCTTTCACCTCTACCTTACCTTCAGGCTCCACACAAACAGGCAGTAAAGGGTAAGTCAGGGTTTTAAACTGCTTGGTTTAGTGTTGAAGGAATATTCAAAAACAGAACCATTTAGTCAAAATTGAGAGCATTGTTTTCTTTTTTGGGTTATAGGTATGTAAGGAAATTTGACCAAAACACTAGTTGACTACTAAACTAATGAAACATAGATTTCAAGGACCACACATGACCAAGAATACATATTTTACAAAAATAAAACTGACAGTTAGTAACCCATAGCAATCCACAACAAAAATCCCTGGAGAGGAAATCTGATGTCTAGAGCTGATCCATAATAATATTCAAAATGTCTAGTTTCCAACAAAAAATTATGAGGCATACAAACAAAAATAAAGTCTGGCTCATTTGCAGGAAAAAAAGAAATCAATATAGAAAATGTCCCCATGAAAGCCCAGGCAAAGGAAAGCACAAAGAAGTAAAGGAAACCAAGAAAACAGTATCTCACCAAGCAGAAAATATCAATAAAGAAACAGATATTATAAAAAAGAATAAAATTGAAGGGGAGGATCAAAAAGAAAAGAATCAGATTAAAATTCTGGAGTTCAATAGTATAGTAACTGAAAAAATTAACTGAATGGTTCAATAGCAGATCTGAGCAGGAAAGAGAAAAAAAAATCAACAAACTTGAAGACAGGTCAATTAAGATTATCTAGTCCCAGGAATAGGAAAATAATGAAGAAAAATGAATAGAACCAAACAAATCTGTGGGACACAGTCCAGTGTGCCATCATAACACATAGCAGAAACCCCAGAGCAAGAGGAAAGGGGCAGAAAGACTATTTGAAGAACTAATGGCTGTATATTTCCCAAATTTGATGAAAAACCTGAATCTATACATCCAATCAACTAATTCTAAGCAGCATGAACTCAAAAGGATCAACACCAAGATATATTATAGTCAAATCGTCAAAACACAAAGAATCTTGAAGACAGGAAGAGAGCAGAAAATTATTATATTCAAGGGACCCTCCATAAGATTAATTGCCAATATCTCATCAGAAATCATGGAGGCCAGTTATCAGTGGGATAACTTATTTCAAGTGTTGAAGGAGTCAAAAATTCTATATCCAGTAAAACTTCTTCAAAAATCAAAAGAATAACATTCCCAGAAAAACAGAAGCTAAGAGTATTTATCACTAGCAGATCTGCTCTACATGAAAAATATTTTTTTGAGAGAGAGGGCACAAGTGAGCCAGGAGCAGAAAGAGAGGGAGAGAGAAAGAATCCCACAAGGGGCAGGACAAAGGAGAAGAGGGAGAGAGGGAGAGAGAGAGAGAGAGAGAGAGAAAGAGGGATAGAGAGAAGCAGGGCTCATGCTCACCCAAAATGGAGCTCGAGGTCACCCAAAGCGGGGCTTAAATTCACAAACTATAAGATCATGACCTGAACAGAAGTCGGATGCTTAATCAATTGAGCCACTAAGGTGCCCCCTCTTTTCTTTTTTTGAAAGAGAGAGGGCACAAGTGAGTGAGGGGCAGAGAGAGCAGGTGGGAACACTCTATAAGCAATTTAAAAGAGAGTTCTTTAAGGCTGAAATGAAAAGGTACTAGATAGTAACTTAATCATACAAAGAAATAAAGAACAAGAATAAGGATAGCTACACAAGCACATATACAAACTACTATTATTATATCACTGGTTTTTAACTTTTTGGGTTATAGGATTTGAAAGAAAAATGCCTAAAGTAATAATATGTGTTTATAACTAAATATCTATTTAATGGGAACACAGTGTATAAAGATTTAATTCTAACACTAACAAAATGGGGGGTGGGCAGAGCTTAACAGGAGTTTTAGTGCACTGTGAAAACTAAGCTGATATGGTAAATTCAAACTTGACTGTCCTAAGATTAAGATCCTAATTGTAATCTCTAGAGTAATATCAAGAAGAAAACTTCTAAAAATACAAAAAAAAAAAAAAAAGAATAAAGCAGTACACTAGACAAAACAGTAACTAATTGTAAATGAAAGCAGTGATAAAGGACCTGAGAAGCAAAAAAATATATAAAACAGGAACTAATTAAATGGCAGAAATAAGTTCTGAATAGCAGTAACTCCCTCCTTTAAGTACTTTAAAAGTAAATGGGTTAAATTCTTCATTTAAAAGGTAAAGATTATTATAATGGATTAGGAACAATCCAACTAAATGCTGTTTACAAGGCACCCAATTTATATCAAAAGACACAACAGTTTTAAAGTAAAAGGATGGAAACAGATAGACATAGCACTCACAATTGTAAACATGAACACACCAAACAAGAGTTACAAAAATATATGAAGCAAAAACTGAAGGGGCGCCTGGGTGGCTCAGTCGGTTAAGGCTCCGGCTTCGGCTCAGGTCATGATCTCCCAGTTTGTGGGTTCGAGCCCGCGTCGGGCTCTGTGCTGACAGCTCAGAGCCTGGAGCCTGCTTCCGATTCTGTGTCACCCTCTCTCTCTGACCCTCCCCTGCTCACACTGTCTCTTTCTGTCTCTCAAAAACAAATAAAAGACATAAAAAAAAAAATTTTTTTTAAAAACTGAAGAAGAGATTGACAATACTACCTTAACAATTAAGAGACTTCCATACTCCATTTTCAACAATGGATAGAACAATCAGATAAAAGATAAATAAGGAAATAAGAGTATTTGTACAATACCACAAACAAATTAGCCCTAACATATACAGAACACTCCATTCAACAAAGCAAATACATATTTTTTCAAATGTACATGGAACATACTCCAGGAGATATAATACATTATTAGGATACAAAACAAGTCTCAATAAACTTTAGAAGACTAAAATCATACAAAATATCATTTATGATAAGAGAATGGAACTAGGTATCACTTAACAAAAGAAAAACTGGAAAATTCACAAATAGTAAAAACTGAATAACATAATCATAAACAACCAATGGTTCAAAAAAGAAATCACAAGGAAAATTAGAAAATACCCCGAGACAAAACAAAAACACAATACACCAAGACTTATGACATATACTGGAAGAAGTGTTAAGAGGTTAATTTATAGATATAAATGCCGACATTAAAAAAGATCAATTAAAATTGATATCCTAAGTTTATACCTCAAAGAACTAGAAAAAGAACAAGCTAAATCCAAGGCTAATAGTGAAAAAGACATCATAAAGATTAGAGGGGAGATATAAAATGAAACAACAGAATTAACAAAATCAAAAGCTAATTCTTTGAAAAGATGAGCAAATTTGACAAACTGACCAAGAAAAAAAAGATGACTCAAATTACTAACTTCAGAGAGGAAAATGGGGACAACAGAAAACTATGAAGAATTGTAAACCCACAAGTCAGATACCCTAGATGAAATGGACATGGTCCTGTAAACATACACAGTACCAACACTTATTGCAGATGAAACAATATCTGAACGACTGCGACAAGTAAAGACTGAATCACCAGTCAAAACTGCCCACCTAGAAAAGCACAGAACTACATGACTTCACTGATAAATTCTACCAAACATTAAAAAAAATAATTAACAATCCTTCTAAAACTCTCCCAAAATCCAGAATAAAATCGTTTCCTAACTCATTCTGTGAGGCCAGGATTATCTTGAAACCAAAACCAGGTAAAAACATCCTAAGAAAATTATAATTATAGAGGTAAAATCCTCAACCAAGAAAACCTAGCAAACATAATCCAACAGCATATTAAGAGGATTAACGTATGACAAACAGCTTTATCCCAGGTGGGTCAACTAGGAAAATCAATCAATATAATACACCCATTAAGGAGAAAAACCATATGATCATCTCTGTTGATGCAAAAAAAAAAAAAAAATGCATTTAACAAAACCCTACCATGACAAAAAACAGTCAAACTAGGAATAAGAAAAAAACTTCAACATAATAAAAAAAAGAGTTATGAAAAATCAGAGTTAGCATACTCAGTGGTGGAAAACTGAAAGCTTTCCCCCTGAGATAAGGAAGAAGAGTAGAATGCCTTCATTTGCCACTCCTATTCAACACTGGACTGGAAGTTCTAGCCAGAGCAGTTAAGGCAAAGAAATAACAATATTATTTAAAAAAATTTTTTAAAAGGAAGGAAAAAGCCATCCATTTTAGAAAGAAGACTAAAACTATCTCTCTACTCACAGACGACAAGATCCTAGAGAAGAAAACCTGAAAAGTATATACACAAAAATTAGAAGTAATAAATTCAGCACAAAAGTCAGTTGTATTTCTGTATACAAGTAATGAAATAAAAAAATAAAAAACTTGAAAATGAAATAAAGAAAACAATTCTGGGTGGCTCAGTCAGTTAAGCATTCAGCTCTTGATTTCATCTCCAGTCATGATCTCCTGGTTTGGGAGACTGAGCCCCATAGTCGGCTCCACACCGAGCATGTAGCCTGCTTGGGATTCTCTCCCTCTGTCTCTGCCCCTCTACTACTTGCACTCTCTCTCTAAATAAATAAATAATTAAACATTTATTAAAAAAAAGAAGAAGAATCCCATTTATTAAGGCATCCAAAAAACAATATACCTAGGAATAAATTTGTCTAAGAAGGTTTAAGCATTGTAAACTGAAAACTGAGAAAAAAAAAAAACTGCTGAAGGAAATGAAAAAAGACCAACATAAACGGGAAGATATCCTGTTGTCCATAATTTGGAAGACTTAATATTGTTGTGGCAATACAACTCAAATCAATGTACAGATTCAATGCAATCCCTGCCAAAATCCCAACGGCCGTTTTTTCAGAAAAGGAAGAGCTGTTCCTAAAATTCATATAGAGATTTCCAGTTTCTGCTCTAACATGTAAAGATCATGGAGGTGTGGTTTTTGCCCTTACAACAAGAAAACTGAAAAATGACATCTCTTCTTAAATCTACCAGAGAAGTGGAGTCATAGGATAAATCACTGTCCTGAAAACTGGAGAGAAAGGAGTATATGAAGGACCAAAGTTTACTAGAAACAAAAGCCAAGGTACAGAAGCCCACTGCTTGGAGACATTATTTCTTTTCACAAACCATACATACAAGGACAGAATAGGATGAATATCTAAAGTGGTGAAAGCAAAAAACCACCAACCTAGAATTCTCTATCAGTGAAATTATCCTTCAATAGTAGAGGAGAAGTAAAGGCTTTCTCAAACACCACCATTGGGAATATGTCACCAGCAGATCTGCCTTGCAAGAAATATAAAAAAAAAAGTTCCTCAGAAAGAAAAATGACAAAGATTAAAAAAAAAACAAAAGACCTTGGGCCTAGGGCACCTGGGTAGCTTAAGTGATTAAATCTCTCTCTTTTTAATTTTTAAAAATGTTTATTTACTTTTTTTTGAGAGACCGAGACAGAGTGCAAGCTATAGAGGTGTGGAGACAGAGGGAGACACAGGATCTGAAGCAGGCTCCAGGCTCTGAGCTATCAGCACAGAGCCTTGTGTGAGGCTCAAACTCCTGAACCGTGAGATCACGACCTGAGCTGAAGTCAGACACAAGTGACTGAACCACCCAGGCGCCCTTAAAATGTCTGACTCTTGATTTCAGCTCAGGCCCGAGTTGTGGATCAAGCCTTGCGTCAGGCTCCGCACTGCACAGGGAGACTTAAGATTCTCTCCCTACCCCATCCTCTCCCTGGCTAGCACTTTCTCAAAAACAAAAACAAACAACAAAACTTGGACCTACAATAAGAAAAGCATTAGAGAAGAAATAAGTGAAAGTACATTTTTTTCTTTTTCTTAATAGATGCAATAACTAAGTATTGGTTCAAAATACCAATAGCAACAATTTATTAGGTGACTACAGCTTGGATAAGTAGTCATAAAGATGACTATGAGAGACAGGAAGGAGGAATTGGGACAACTGTTCCCAGCACAAACCATGAGGCAACACAGTGTTATTTGGAGGTAGACTTAGATTAGTTGTAAATGTATAATGCAAACTATAGGCAACCACTAAAAACATTTAAAAATTCATAGGCAATTGAAAGAGACAACAAATAGCCAAAATACAATCTTAGAAAATCTTGAAAAACAAAATTGAAGGACTTATACTTTCTGATTACCACAAAGCGACAATAATCAAACCAGTGTGGTAGTGGCACTAAGACACATATACAGATCAACAAAATAAAGAGTCCAGAAATAAGCCTACTCACCTATAACCAACAGAGTTTCAACAAGAATGCCAAGGGCATTCACTCGGGAAAGAACAAAGAGTACTAGGACAACAGGATACCCACATGCCACAGAATAAAGCTAAACCTTAACCTCACACTGTAAAATTCTAAATAGATCAAAGACCTAATTATATGAGCTAAAAGTATCACACTCTCATTAAAAGACAGATAAATGGGGGTGCCTGAGTGGCTCAGTCAGTTAAGCATCTCACTTAGGCTCAGGTCATAATTTTACTGTTCATGAGACTGAGCCCTGCATTGAGCTCTCTAGTGTAAGCATAGAACCCGCTTCGCATCGTCTATCCCCCTTTCTCTCTGCCTCTCCCCGATTCACTCTCCCCACCCCATCTAAAATAAAAAAAAGAAATGAAAATTCATTTAAAAAGGGGGGGGGGCACCTGGGTGGCTCAATCAGTCAAGCAACTGACTCTTGATTTCGGCTCAGGTCATGATCCCAAGGTTGTGGGTATAGAGTCCTATGATAGGCTTTGCACTGAGTGTGGAGCCTGCTTAAAGTTCTCTGCCTCCCTCTGCCCCTCTCCCCCACTCATACTCTCTTCTCTAAAATTAAAAAAAAAAAAAGGCACAAAGTAACAGATTTGGTGAGAATATAGAAAAAAGAAAACCCTAGGTGCACCTGGGTGGCTCAGTCAGTTAAGCATCTGATTTCAGGCAGGATGACAAGGTGAAGAATTTTAGAAAGCATAAGGTAGCTACTTTAAAAAAAAAATAAGATGGGCCAGCAGGGTGGCTTTAAGGTGGGGACTTGGAGTAAAAAACCATTACTGTAGCAGTCCTGTTGACCCTGCAATGCTCTGTTTCTTTAGGTCAGGATTAGATTAAAATGTATTCGATTTATCCTGGAAAAAACAAAAAACAAAAACCAAAAAACCTGAGTGAGGGGTGCCTGAATAGCTCAATTGGCTCAGGTCATGATCTCGAGGTTTATGCCTGCTTGGGATTCATTCATTCATTCATTCATTCTCTCTCTCTCTCTCTCTCTCTCTCTGTCTCTCTCTCTCACTCTCCCCCTCGTCCCCGTACTTACTCACTCTCAAAACAAATAACTTAAAACAAAAAAAAAGAGATGCTCCTGAACTTTTTCTAAATCACAGTATTTCTCTAGAGAGAGAAGAGTAATAGTATAGAAAGCTTCTCAAGCATAATTTATTCAGACTTATTTACTCTAAAATTTACAAGATTTTTAATTTTTTTTAATGTTTATTTTTGAGAAAGAGAGAGACAGAGACAGAGACAAAGAGAATGAGCAGGGCCGGGGCAGAGAGAGAGGGAGACACTGAGTTCAAAGCAGGCTCCAGGCTCTGAGATGGCAGCACAGAGCCCTAGGCAGGGCTCAAACCCACGAACCATGAGACCTGAGCTAAAGTCAGACACTTAACCAACTGAGCCACCCAAGTGCCCCTAAAAGATAATTTTTAGAAGTTGGATGAGATGGCTAATTTAGTCACCATGAGCAAGAAGTTCAAACAAAACCTGAAAAATTAGTTACCCCATGTTCTTACTTTATACCTATGAAGCACAATACAAAAATTTCCTTTGGTTATATTTCACAATCACTTTTACAAAATACTTTCAAATGGTCTGACTCGCCCTATTACCCAGTGTAAGCACTATTTCCCTTCTTCTTTTTTTTATTAAAAAAATTTTTTTAATATTTTTATTTGAGACAGAGAGAGACAGAGCATGAGCAGGGGAGGGGCAGAGAGAGAGAGGGAGACATAGAATTGGAAGCAGGCTCCAGGCTCTGAGCTGTCAGCACAGAGTCCAATGAGGGGCTCGAACCCACGAACGTGAGATCATGACCTGAGCCGAAGTTGTAGGCTTAGCCAAATGAGCCACCCAGGCACCCCTTTCGTTTTTCTTTTTTTTTTTTTAAAGCTTATTTATTTTTGAGAGAGTCCGTGAACAGGGGAGAGGTAGAGAGAGGGAGACACAGAATCTGAAGCAGGTTTCAGGCTCTGAGCTGTCAGACCAGAGCCTGATGGGGGGCTCGAACGCATGAACTGTGAGATCAATACCTGCACTGAAGTTGAACGCTTTTTTTTCTTTTTTCTTTTTTTAATCTACATCCAAGTTGGTTAGCATACTTCAGTGAAACAATGACTTCAGGAGTAGATTCCCTGATGTCCCTTACTCATTTAGCCCATCCCTCCTCCTGCACTCCCTCCAGTAACCCTCTGTTTGTTCTCCATATTTAAGAGTCTATGTTTTGTCCTCCTCCCATTTTTATGTTATTTTTGCTTCCATTCTCTTAAGTTCATCTGTTTTGTATCTTAAAGCCCTCATGTAAGTGAAGTCATACAGTATTTGTCTTTCTCTAACTAATTTTGCTTAGTATAATACCCTCTAGTTCCATCCCCGTAGTTGCAAATGGCAAGATTTCATTCTTTTTGATTGCTGGGCAATACTCCGTTTTGCGTGTGTGTGTGTGTGTGTGTGTGTGTGTGTGTGTACACACAACATCTTTTTTTTACCATTCACCCATCCATGGACATTTGGGCTCTTTCCATACTTTTGCTATTGTTGTTTTTTTTTTTTTAATTTTTTAATGTTTTATTTATTTTTGATACAGACAGAGACAGAGCATGAGAGGGGGAGGGGCAGAGAGAGAAGGAGACACAGAACCTAAAGCAGGCTCCAGGCTCTGAGCTGGCTGTCAGCACAGAGCCTGACACGGGGCTCGAACCCATGAACGTGAGATCTAACCTGAGCCGAAGTTGGAGGCTTAACCTACAGAGCCACCCAGGCGCCCCTACTTTGGCTACTGTTGATAGCGCTGCTACAAACATTGGAGTGCAGGTGTCCCTTCGAAACAGCATACCTGTATCCCTTGGATAAATACCTAGTAGTGCAATTGCTGGGTCATAGGGTAGTTCTATTTTTAGTTTTTTGAGGAACCTTCACACCGTTTTCCAGAGTGGCTGTACCAGTTTGCATGCTCACCAGCAGTGCAAAAGAGATCCTCTTTCTCCCCATCCTCACCAACATCTGCTGTTGCGTGACCTATTGATTTTAGCCACTCTGATGAGTGAGAGGTGGTATCTCACTGTGGTTTTGATTTGTATTTTCCTGATGAGTGATATTGAGCATCGTTTCATGTGTCTGTTGGCCATCTGGATGTCCTCTTTGGAGAAGTGTCTGTGCATGTCTTTAGCCCACTTCTTTACTGGATATTTTTTTTTGAGGGTGCTGAGTTTGATAAGTTCTTTATAGACTTTGGGTACCAAACCTTTATCTGATATGTCGTTTGCAAATACCTTCTCCCATTCTGTTGGTTGCCTTTTAGTTTGGCTGATTGGTTCCTTCACTGTGCAGAATTTTTTTTATTTTGATGAGTCCCAACAGTTCATTTTTGCTTCTGTTTCCCTTGCCTCCAGAGATGTGTGACGTAAGAAGTTGCTGTGGCCGAGGTCAAAGAGGTTTTTGCCTGCGCTCTCCTTGAGGATTTTGATGGCTTCCTGTCTTACATGTAGCTCTTTCATCCATTTTATTTTTGTGTATGGTTTAAGAAAGTGGTCCAGGTTCATTTTTCTGCTGTGCAGTTTTCCCAGCACCACTTGCTGAAGAGACTGTCTTTATTCCATTGGATATTCTTTCCTGCTTTGTCAAAGATGAGTTGGTCATACGTTTGTGGGTCTATTTCTGGGTTCTCTATTCTGTTCCATTGATCTCAGTGTCTGTTTTTGTGCCACAAAGTTGGACGCTTAACCCACTGAGCCGCAGGTGCCCCAGCACTATTTACCTTCTGACAATGACTTCCCCTTGTTACCTGATACTCAGGATTAAAACTTTTCTGAGTCAATCTTCTCCTTTATTTCTTGGTCTCCAGATATTACTAGTTGTTTCTTGAAAAGAGGCTTCAGAGGTGAGAGATACTTGAATTTGGCATCCTGTCTACCGCTTACCAGTAATGTGAACTTTGGAGCTAGCTTCCTTTCTTTGCCTCATTGCCCAATCTGTAAAATTGTAAAAATAGCCTCGCCACAGTGCTTTGTTGTGAGAAAAAGGAGACAATGTGTCCAAAGCATTTTGCATACCGCCCATTACCTAAACTGTCATCACTATTTTTACTATTCTGTGTTCTCACCAATAATTCCCTAAAACCCTCACATTTGCCTGATTGTATCATTAGACTATGTCTGTACCTCCTCAGCTGGCTTTCTTCATTCATATCTTTTAGTATTCCAAAGGAGTCTGCACATCACCATCAGATTTACCTTCAGGCATACAAATGCATGCAGTTACTGCCCCCGCTTTAAAAACCTTCATTGGGTCCCTACTCATTGTAAACATCAAATTTAACTTCCTCTGCCTGCCTTTGTTTATCCTCTATTAACAACTATTCTCAAACTTTAGTGTACATATGGAGTGTTTGTTAAAATAGATTAGTAGACCCCACAGTTTCCAATTCAGTAAGTCTAGAGCAGGCCTCAAAATTTGCATTTATAATAAATTTCCAGGTAACGCTAATGCTGCTGGTTGAGGAACCACAATTTGAGAAGTCCTGCTCTTATATATGACCCCATTCTGCCTCCTTAAGCTTATTTTTCCCTACTCTCTATGGGCCCACACAGCTTTGGATTAGTCTTTTCACAAGCTGCACCCAATTCTCCCTCCCTGCTTAGCTCTGCTGCCTGAAAACACTTTTTTGCTTACCCAAATCATATCTATCTTTAGAGCCTGTGGTTCCCAGCACTGACTGCACATTATAATCACCTGGGAAAGCTTTTTCACAAACTATGGACTCAACCACCCCTGAGATTCTGATTCACCTGATTCTGGTAAAAGTTTCCCCAAGTGATTCTAAACAGCGGCCAGAGTTAAGATCCACGCCTTAACCCTCAATCTCCTTTCCATTAGAATTATGAACTGAATGTTCTTCCCTCCCAAATCCTACAGTATTCCCAGATTATATCAAGTTTGCACTTACTTATCAGGTATTACTCTCAACCTTCCATTTTAAGTCTTCTTTCTCCAAATAAATATTATTACCTTCAATTTCTATATTCCTAAAGCACTAGTATGGTGAATACAGAGTAGGAACTCTGTGGTTATTTCTTCATTGATTGTGGATTCAAGTTAGAAATCGGAGCTTTAAAGTATTCCTAATTGATCCAAATCAGGAAACTATGCGCTTGCTCGTGCACGCTCTCTCTCTCTTTTAAGGGGAGGGAGAAGGAAGAGTAACACTTTATTTTTTAAGTTTATTTATTTATTTTGAGAGAAACAGCAACTGTGAATGGGTGAGGGGCAAAGAGAAAGAAAGATGATCCCAAGCAGGCTCTGTGCTGCCAGCACTGAGTCCGACACAGGGCTTGAACTCACAGAACTGTGAGATCACGACCTGAGCCTAAACCAAGAGTTGGGACTCTGAACTGACAAAGCCATCCAGACACCGCCCTCTTTTTTTTAAATACTGTTTTGTAATAAGCTTATTTTGTTATGGTGATCATTTAACTCTTTCTTTCCCCAATAACTAGGCTGGAAAGAAAAATATTAATGTATCAAAATGCTGTGCATAATAAAATGATTAACAGCATCATAAATGGTTTCACAATTACTTCCTTACAGCAAATAGCCTTTTCTGAATCCATTAAAGACTGTTTCAAAACAGTTAGAAGAGAATCAAAGCACACATATTTAAAGATGCTAAAACTCTGAATAGTTCTATGATTTGTTTTCTCAACAGATGTGCATCGTTCAAGCCCTGAATTTACCAGATGCATATTAAATTAATCCGTACTTTTAGTTTTACATAACACTCCACTTTAGCTTTATAAATATACTACCACATAAAGCAGAATTCCACTGTTGCTTTATGACATTAAATATTAACAAATTATCTCCACTGTACAAAAAATACATTAAGATTCATTTTAATGCAGCTGAATGTGTGCTTACTAAATATAAGCTATAATAGCTTCATTATTTTTTAATTGGCCAATTTCTCTCTAGAATGTGAAAAACGACAAATTTCCTCTTAACTAAAGATCCAGTGACACTCAGTAGTTTAAGAAATATACACTCAATGTTTCAGAAAGTAACTAGGAATTCAACCAAAATCTTGAATTCAATACTGTAGTATAAAATTTCTGGAAGGTGTACTTCTTAAAAAATCATAATGTCTTTATTTACTAAAATGCATGAATTCATGTATTAAAAAAAGATGACTGGACTGGGAGTCCAGAGATCTGTGTTCCAGTCTGACTCATAGTTGTATTATCTTGAGTGTGTCCCTTAGCCTCCCTGCACTTTAGTGATCTCCACTATAAAATGAAAGGTCTAACTAGACCATCTCTATGTTTTCTTTTAGCTTTATGATTTCATAATTTGTTAAACTCAAGAAACACAAGAATTAACCAGATGGATCCCATTAAAGACAAGTGAGCTTATATCCTGATTGATTTGGAGAGCATCTATCTCTAGAAAGTGTAAGTGCTTTCACACAAACAGATCGTTCCTTGGTTTATTATTAATTAACTAGGTGAAAAAGCAAATTAAAACATACCAAACGTGGAGTTTTAAACAGTTTTTGGATCATACCTTAGATAATCAGAATATCTGGAGGTCAAAATACCAATTAAGATTAAGATGCTTTGGAAAAAGTAAGCTGTCCTCGAACCCTAGGAAAGAATAGTTAAACAAACTGAAAACAGATTCTAGTTAACAAATACAACTTAGTGGGCACCTGGGAGGGTAAGCCAGTTAAGCATCTGACTCTTGATTTTGGCTCAGGTCATGATCTTGGGATTCGTGAGACTGAGGCCCACGTCATGCTCTGGGTTGACAGCAAGGGGTAGCTGGGATTCTCTCTGCCAGTCTCCTGCTCACACACATGGTCATTTGCATGGGTATTCGCATTTGTTCTCAAGCATGCTTTCTTTCTCTCTCTCTCAAAATAAACATTAAAATAAAAACAAACAAACAAAAAAAAACCCAGGCGCCTGGGTGGGTCAGTTGGTTAAGTGTCATAATTGAGTTCAGGTCATAATTTCACAGTTCATGAGATCAAGCCCTGCGTTGGACTCTGCACTGACAGAGTGGGGCCTGTTTGGGATTCTCTCTCTCTTAGCTCTCTGCCCTGACCTCCCCCACCGCCCCGTGCATGTGCACATGCTCTCTCTAAATAAATAAACGTTAAACAACAACAACAACAACAACAACAACAACAAGGGTGCCTGGGTGACTCAGTTGGTTAAATGTCCAACTTCGGCTCCAGTCATGATCTAGTGGTCTGCGAGTATGAGTCCTGCATCGGGCTCTGTGCTGACAGCTCAGAGCCCGGACCCTGCTTCAGATTCTGTGTCTTCCTCTCTCTCTTTGACCCTCCCCTGCTTGCACTGTCTCTCTCAAAATTAAAGAAACATTAAAAAAAATTTAAAAACAGATTTTTAGGGTGGTAAAAACTGTATATAAAACTGTAATGGTGGATACATGTTATTATGAGGTTGTTAAAACCCACAGAACTGTATGACACAAAGAGTAAACCGTAATGAAACTACAGGTAGTAATGTATCCATGTTGGTTAATTAATTGTAACTAATGTATCACACTAACAAGAGATGTTAATAGGGGAAATAGAGGGAGTGCAGTTTTATGGATACAGAGAGATACTGAACTCTATCTGCTCAATTATTGTGTAAATCTAAAACTGTTAAAAAAAAAAATGGCCTTAGGAAAATAACCTGGGCATCCACATGTCAAATAGTAGACATCACTACTTTAGGTTACAGAAATTCGAGAAAAGTGAAAGAAATTAACTTGAAATAAAATCAAATTTAAATTAATTTAAATAAAAATAAAAATAAAAATGAACAAATTATTTTCAATCCCCTTATCTTTTTCCCGGCAGTAGGACATACGCTTCTCACTATCACCTACAGGAGAGAGTGTCCTCTAGGAAATGGGAGAAAAATCCAGCCAGGAAACTGCTTGACCACAGGTATGGTTATCAATTTCATATGAAGAAATTAAAATGAGATCCAAAGATTATTATGGGTGTGCGCGTGTGCACACACACATTTTCACATGACTCATTAATGCCAGAAGACAAAATGTATTTATAAACTTATCAAGAGGAACGTAAATGCATGGTACTTTCATTCAGAGGCCTGTAAGTCCTCAATACCGCTTTTCTAGGTTAGAAAGTGTAAGCTAAAGGGGCACCTGGGTGGAGTCGGTTAAGCATCTGATTCTTGATCATGGCTTGGGTCATGGAGTTAAGCCCCACATCCAGCTCCATGCTGAGCGTGAAGCCTCCTTGGGATTTTCTCTCTAGCTCTCCCTCAGTCCCTCCTTTGCTCCTGCGCGCGCGCTCGCTCTCTCTCTCTCTCTCTCTCTCTCTCTCTCTCTCTCTCTCTCACTCTGTCTCTCTCTCTCAGGATAAGTAAGTAAACTTATACCAAAAAAAGTGTAAGGGTCTAATGCTATTGTTCCTAGGAAAATTAATCTGTTATTTTGAGGAAGCCATCAAACCACAGTTTCAACAGGCTTACCCAGCACCTAGAGGTGTTACACCAAGTCCTCTTTGATGGCAAAGGCAATGGCTACCTGTTCACACAGCTTCGCTGGCCAAGGCAAAATCCAACAGAATATCCCTTTCCCTAATTTGCCTACGCCTCCATTGTGATGGGTTAGCAATTACTGAAGAACAATTCCCATCCCTGACACCCCAGCCCTTGCCATAACTACACTGCTCACCTGGAGCTTCTGGTGAGGAACAGACTACAACAATACAGGGGCAGTCCACTGGTCCTCCCACAATACCAGAACATTCCTGCTGGAGACAAAGTATGGCTCTCTTCTACCCAGGCTGGTCGCGCTTCAGGCCATTTCTGAGATATCACACTGGTACTACTTTATAGTTTCTCAAAGATGCCTGGGTATTTCTGGTCCATGCCAGGTGCCAAGTACTGTAACCTGAACAAGTTATGGTCTTTTTTAGCTCAGTAAACCCAAATGCCTGTCCTCAGGATTTATTAAGATCCAAACTGAAAAATGGCAAGTATGTGCCCTATGAGGTATATGGTGGCATTTAGATGAAAACAATAGCAGCTGGCATATGGTAAGGCCAAACTCCCTACTGAAAGACTTGTCACTGAAATGAAAAAATCCTCAGCAGAAGCTTCTCTTCTGTAAGTGGCAACATCAAGGAGTAAAAAAAAATATTTATTCTGTATCTCCATAATGCATTTTTTTAAAGCAAACTTCACCAACCAGTATTTCTGACAAAAATGGTTTATTAAGTCAATGACAACGAAGATGCATGAAGCTGCCTAATGGCCAGGTAGTTTAAATTACTTTTAACCACTATCTGTGATCTTGTTGTGTAACACAACGCAAAAATGCAAGTTCTTTTAGTTATGTGTTCATTGATATGGCTGAAATTATATAACCTAAATCAACTGAGGATTTTTATTTTTGAAAAATAATCTGATGAATTCAAAGCCATAAAACATGAAGGGGTGAGGGAACAAGGAATCTGAAACAGATGGCATCTGATTTTTTTTCCTGAGTCCATCTTGAATGCAATCCCAATAATGTCAAAATCCAATTTAGCTCTCTAAATAAGTAATCCACAAAACTGAAAATGGTAATTCTGAAGTAAATTCATTTCTCCCCTCCCAGCGTCTCAGAGTTTCTATATTAGGCAGAAATGAGTAGAGATAAGATAGATGTTAAAAAGAGAAAAACTATCATTCCACAAATTCTAAAGTTTGTTCATGAAAATCGACTTCTACTTATCTAAAGCCATTGAAGCAGTTTCTACCAAGATTGGTGATATTACAATCTATGATATCAGCTGTTTTCTTCTTTATATAGTGATTATTTATTCTTATTAGTGACCAAATCATATCTCCAGAAACTATTATACTTTAAAATATGAACAAGCTCTGGAAGAATATTCACTTGACTAAAGCACTGCTTGGCATTTTTAAAACATTTCCACAGTAACTCACTGCTAATTTGGCAGCACTGATAAAATGAACTGTACTTTGTTCCTTATATGATTCTCCTCTATGGTATATATCTCCTTCCCAATCTTTCCTGAAACTTTTTGAGAACTTCCAAGAGATGTATATCAAAGAAAGGTTTAGTCGTTTTTAGGTTTCCTGACAAGCAAATTTCCTAACAGACAACTGTAAAGATGCTTGAAATTGGCCACATACTTTGAGTAGAAAAGGTCACTGAGAAAAGCATCCTAATGGTTTATAATATTGCCTACAACTTAGATCTTTTTACTCTAACAGCTAGTATCCTATCGCATATCCCAAAGGAAATCTAATTTAGTAATAAATTAAAGTTCTATCAAAATATAAGGGGAAAAAATGGAGCTTCTGATGGCTTTACCAAAGCAAGAAAATACAGCCCCAATTTTAAGATTCAAAAGACAATGGAAAAATGATGACCCAGGAAGACACAGCTTATATATACACTAAAGGCTTTACACTCTCAGAAAAACCATTTAGAAAGCTGAATAATCTTACAAAAAATCTACAGCTGTAGCAAAAACATAATTTCAATTATTTTTTAAAAATAGTATACTTTATTAATAATTTAAAATATATCCATCCATTTATCAATGTGACCAACATTTATTTGGTGCCTGTTACATAGCTGTAGTGGCAGAAGAAATTTAAGGTAGTATTTCTACCTCAAAGAGCATGCAATATAGTTGGAGAGTTCGTTTTTTTTTTTAATGTTTTTTTGAGATCATGACCTGAGCTGAAATCAAGAGATGGGGCCACTTAACCAACTAAGCCACCCAAGTGCTCCATAGTTGAGAGTTTTATTTAAAAAAAAAAAAAAAAAAAGTTCAATTCTGTGAATAGAGACATGGGAAAGAAATTTTTTTGAAAATTTCTCTTAAAATATGCAAAACCTGGGGCGCCTGGGTAGCTCAGTCAGTTAAGCATCCGACTTCAGCGTGATTGATCTCTCAGTTTCTGAGTTCCAGCCCCAGTCCGCTCTGCGATGACAGCTCAGAGCCTGGAGCCTGCTTCAGATTCTGTCTCCCTCTCTCTCCGCCCCTCCCCCACTCTCTCTCACTCTCTCTCTCTCAAAAATGAATAAATGTTAAATAAATAAATAAATAAAATCTGCAAAATCTTTAACACACTCTAAGAAGTGATACTGAATTACAAACTGTATACCCACTTTTCACACATAAAAAAGCTTATTAAAGCAAGTTATTTGACTTATATTCTGAGTATAAAGTACATTTAAAAATGAAAAATTATTAACTACAATTTACATTACAAATCAAAATACATTATTTCAAAATCTGACATGATATATAACTATATCATTTTAAATCTATAAAACGAATCAACATAAAAATTTAGTTCTATATTCTCATCATGAATGATTTAAAGGCAGAAATTCATTCCATTTTCATTTGTTTAACAGAATATTATACATAAGAATTCTATAAGTACTGCTAATAGTTTAAGTCTAATTAATGAGTCATGCTACTGATGTTGATGTTAATCTTAAAATTATAACTATTTTCTAGTTTATGCCCCAATTTTAATTCTCTCCCAAGACATGTGAAGTTAATTAAAATTTATGTTATACGTATGTAAGTGACGAATTACTATATTGTACACCTGAAACTAATATAACACTATATGTTAACTAACCAGAATTAAAATAAAAACTCTAAAATGATTTATATACATTACCCTTTTTGATGTTTATTTGTGTGTGAGAGAGAAGGAGACAGAGAGAGAAGCATGCGTGAGCAGGGGGAGGGCAGAGAGAGAGAGGGAGACAGAATCTGAAGCAGGTTCCTCCCTCTGAGCTGTTAGCACAGAGCCCAAGGCAGGGCTCAAACTCCCAACCGGGATATCATAACCTGTGCCAAAGTTGGCAGCTTAAGGGACTGAGGCACCCAGGGCACCCCTGTACATTACTCTTTAAATGTGTATCAATCTACACTAGACACACTACAAATCTGAGAAAAACGTGAGAGAAACAATACTGCTCACCTCACTAAGTACATATAATGTGCTGTATTTTTTTTTAAAGATAACAACTGACCACTGAAATTCCTACTATTTATGATCAATTTCTAGAGGCCATTGAAAATACTGTTGTATACATGTGCTTTTGCAATATTATGCATTTCCTTACTATCTCAAACCTCATTCCACAAAATTGGGCTACCCTGACTGTGTGAAATGAATGATAATAACCGATTTTTCTTTTTCTTTTTTTAAATTTTTTAATGTTTTATTTATTTTTGAGAGAGAGAGAGAGAGACAGACAGACAGACAGCTTGAGCAGGGGAAGTTCAGAGAGAGGGGGAGACACAGAATCTGAAAACAGGCTCCAGGCTCTGAGCTATCCGTCAGCACAGAGCCCGACGCGGGGCTCGAACCCACGAACCGCGAGATCACGACCTGAGCCGAAGCCGGATGCTCAACCGGCTGAGCTACCCAGGCGCCCCAATAACCGATCTTCCAATTAGAAGGTGCTTCCATTTGAAGTGGACTGTTCTTTAAACACAACATACACATACCCTTATAATACTGGTAAAATTTTTTACTCATTTTACTAATGAAGAAACTAAATCTCTGGTAGGTCCCGTGACTTGCCCAAGGTTAACAGCTAGCCAGTGGCATAGTATGGGTTCAATCCCAGATTTACCTACCTCAAAGCCAATACTTCCACTTGACCACAACTATCTCCTTAAAAGATTAAGAGACAGGTTCAAAAGCAGAGGATCTTGTCTCAACGTTTACATATCTTTTCTGAAAGATCTATCACCACACAGTACCTACAATTCAGTCGCTAACAGAAATATAAATGAAGAGGTCTTTCTGCTTCATTTAAGCTAGGACAGGCTTACTGGCAGGTAAGAAACAGAATGGAAAAAGAGGCTTGTCTCAACATGTCTCGCCTAGACCTCTGTATCTACATGGTTCCCCCAATCCATTTTTTACAAACATGCATATCTACCAAACAAGGCTATGCCCGACCAGCCTGTAGTTTGGTGCTTTTCCGTATTGCACTTTTCTAAGACAATTTATACCAGATTTAGTATCGAGCTCGGAAACCTGGTTGAATATGCCATTCTGGCACTTTCCAAACATCTGAAGTATCATTTAGGGGCAACGAACCCAGTTCCACCCTCTCATACAGGCTGTGATGCTTGCCCACTTGGGGGGTACCTATCCGGTAAGGGCTCTGGGGCTAGAGCGCAGTAAAGGAAGAAGTGGAGAAGCACACGGAAGTTGGGTGCAGGGAGGTCTCCGTACCCACTCTTCTGCCCTAGCTCAGCCAAGGGCGGCTCCCCGCGGTGCCCAACCGACTCACAAACCCCCACAACCCTGGAAGCCGTGCTCCGTTTCAGGAGGATAGGCAAGGGAATCAAGGAATTGCCCCAACCACTCTGACGAGGTCCATGCTCCCCTTTTGGCCCCGAGGATGCTCCCCCTTTCAGAGGAATCCTCCAGGGGGCAAACTCCCGGTCCACTCCGGCCAAAGTCTTGTGCATCCAAAGGGGCGCCTCCTCCGCAACCTCGAGCTGGCTACCCGAAACTCTCCACCAGCGGTGTCCCCCAAACCCTCCGTTCCACCCCCGCAAGCCACCAGAGACACACATGCCGGCCTGCGCCCCACCCAGGATCTCCGCCGGCCCCCTCCTCAACCCGGAGAAGGGGCCCCCCACCAGCCCCTACAGACACGCACACCCTCAGGCTCCTGCCTCCCGGACCCCATCGAAGCCGGAGTGAGTACCTGGTCGGGCCGTACTCAGAGGCTCAGAAGGGGCGGGCGCGGTCCCCTCCCGGAGGCGCCGAGGGCTTCTCTACCCACCCGCAGTGGTGGCTTCTCTCTATCCCTGGAGCGGGAGGGAGGAGAGGTGCGGTAGGGGAGGGGGAAAGCGAGGAGCCGAGGGGCTACTGAAGCCGAGCCGGAACCACTAATGCTGGCCCCACCCTCGGCCCGGCGCAGAGCACCCTGGCGCTCCCGATAGGACAAACTTAAAACAGGCAGTGAGAAATGGACACCACCACTTCCGGGTCATCCCCGCTACTGCCCCTCCCTAGCAACCGCGTGGGGTTGCTAAGCGGAAGTGCCTTCAAAGACAACCGCCCCCATTTCTTTTGGAACTACCAGAAGGTAGTGGGAGCGGGTGCTCATCCTCGGCAACACCCTTTGACCTTTTGCTCCTGGTCTTAGACGGGACACACTCTTCGCTACCAGAAACACGCAGTCCAACTTGCTTTTCCCTTCATCTGTAGTCCCTCCGCCAACCTCCAGCCACTATATACACCTGCTCCCTCCCGCCCTAAGTCCCAAGCCGACCCATTGGCTCTTCCTAAGGCTCCCTCTGGTCCCTCGTAGGAGTTATTTTCTGGCGATTTAGCAAGCATCTCCCTCTTGTGGATTTTCAGTTATGTTTCAGCTGGGTTAAAAAAAAATCTTCAATGCTTTGAAAGCTTTTTCAGGCACTTCCTTCTCCTGTGACAGCCTCTGAAACCGACTAGTGAGAAAAGTTTTCTCTTCACCTATATTCTGTGAGGATCACACGTTTGTGTACAATCTGGAAATAAGCTAGCTTAAATGGACGGGAAAAAACAACGATTGGCTGTCAAACTTATAGAATGATTTTGATCCTTAAAAATGAGAAAAGGCCAGGGGCACCTGGGTGGCTCAGTCGGTTAGGCATCCAACTTTGGCTCAGGTCAGATCTCATGTTCGTGGGTTGGAGCCCCGCGTCGGGCTCTGTGCTGACAGCTAGCTCAGAGCCTGGAGCCTACTTCCGGTTGTGTCCCCTTCTCTCTCTGCCCCTCCCCCTTTCATGCTCTGTCTCTCTCTGTACCAAAAATAAATAAAACACTAAAAAAAATAAAAATGAGAAAAGGCCAAAAGAGGACAGTAATCAAGCTGAGGAAGGAGGAAGATGTTTAATCCTCCACTCAAAAGAAACTTTCATACCTACACTGTGGACAAGGAAAATGTTAGGAGACCTCATTTATTCTTCTGTCAGGGTGATCTGGATTTTGAAAGTATTCGGGGGAAACTACGGGCTATGAAAAAACCGAATATAATTAATTCTAGCTTTAGAAAAATGACCTGGGGCGCCTGGTTGACTCATTTGGTTGAGCGACCGACTTCGGCTCGGTAGTGATCTCCTGGTTTGTGGGTGCGAGCCCGGCATAGGTATCTGTGCTGACAACTCGCAGCCTGGAACCTGTTTCTGATTCTGTGTCTCCCTCTCTCTGACCCTCCCCTGCTCACACTGTGTGTCTTTCTCTCTCAAAAATAAATAAATGTTAAAAAATAAAAAATTAAAAAAAGGAAAGAAAGAAAAAGGATCCATAACAGGGGGGCCTAGGTAGCTCAGTGGGTTAAGCACCTGACTTTGGCTCAGGTCATGACCTCAGTGTGAGTTCCAGTCCCATGTATGGCTTTGTGCTGATAGCTCAGAGCCTGGAGCCTGCTTCAGATTCTGTGTCTCCCTCTCCCTTTGTGACTCCAGTGCCTGCACTTGGTCTCTCTCTCTCTCTCTCAAAAATAAACATTTAAAAAATAAAAAGAAAAAAGAAAAATGACCCATATACCTATGACACTTAAAACCCAGAGGAATGTAGTTGCACATTCAGAAAAAAATTAGGACAAATCTTAGATGGACTTATCTTGAATATGTCTGCTTAAAGCAGCAAAGCTTGGGAGCACCTGGGTGGCTCAGTTGGTTAGGCATCTGACTCTTGACATCAGCTCAGGTCATGATCTCAGGGTTGGTTGGTGCCCCGCATCGAGCTCCTCACTTAACAGTGCAGAGCCTGCTTGGGATTCTCTCTGCCTTCCCCTGCTCTCTCGCTCTCTCTCTCTCTCAAAATAAACTTAAAAAAAAAAAAAAGGCCGTAAAGCTTGAGTAATTCCTGAATCTGTTCTCTATTCCATGGCTGTGAGTGTACTTGTAACTGCTGGCCCCAATTTTATTGGTTTGATAGCCTCTTAGTCACCAGTATTAAACTGTTGTCCACATCATCTGGGGCAGAAGAAATGAGCTTTGGTAACTTAAAAGAGAGCAGGCCTTTTGGCTCCTATATACACGAGATAACATTAAACTGATTTACCCTAGATAGTTCCTTTAAGAAATCACATGAGAATCAAGTCAGTAGTATGTGGCTTATGAAGTCTAAAACGTTTCAACCTTTGTCAGGGACAATGCATACATATGGGAGAATATACACAAAAAATTTCAAATGGAATCTGAAAACATCCAGTAATTAATAGTTCTTTTAAAGGTGTCCTTGGCTGGCTCAGTCAGTAGAGCATGCAAGTTCAAGTCCCATGTTCGGTACAGAGATTAGTTTAAAAAATAAAAATTAAAAAACTTGGCTATAGGTGACAATTTTTAAACCTGTTATGACAAAATGGATAGTATTTCAATTTCCAACAGAATTTAAAAAAAACTTTAATTAGAAAAACAAAAGTATTGAGCCCAATGAGCAATGACTTATCTAAAACAATGGTAGACTTAAATGACTCTATACCTTAAAAAACAAGATTATGGTAAATGTGTTCTATAGAAAGAAATACTTTATTGGGTAGTTAAGATTAAATGTGGTAGTAAGCTGGGGCACCTGGGTGGCTCAGTCAGTTAAGCCTCCGACTTCGGCTCAGGTCAGATCTCACGTTTGTGGGTCTGAGCCCCGCGTCAGGCTCTGTGCTGACAGCTAGCTCAGAGCCTGGGGCCTGCTTCCAGTTCTGTGTCTCCTTCTCTCTCTGACCCTCCCCATCTCATGCTCTGTCTCTCTCTGTATCAAAATAAATAAAACATTTAAAAAAATTAAAAAAAAAATGTGGTAGTAAGCCAATATAGAAATGCAGGTTCCTGTGCATCATTCATTTTTCCCATTGCCTGAGGAAATGAGTTATAAAAACAGTCATATAAATCCTCTCTTCCTACTGTTTTCATTTATTATTCAGCCACTTTTATATAGGTGTATCAATAACTGGTTTAGTTACTAAATGGTCACGACTTCTATAATCCTGTCATTTTCAGCATAGTCATTACTTGGAGACCTCTAAAGTTGTACAGCAAAATCTACACCTAAAACTAGCAATGTGGGTTTAACTACATTTTAAGGATTTTGTGAGCACTACTGGAAGAATATTCTTAATATGTACCATAACTAAGACAGTGCTCTCAGATCCAGACTGGATGTCAAATAGCTTTCAAAGTCAGAACAGTTCTTTCATCCTGTAGATCATCATGGGACCTCCAGTCTCTTCTCCCCAATCTCTTAAAAGCTTTTTTCATTTTTTTTATTGTCCCTTATAATCATTTAAGAAAATTAGGGTATTGGGGCGCCTGGGTAGCTAAGTAGGTTAAGCGTCCAACTTTGGCTCAGGTCATGATCTTGCGGTCTATGACTTCAAGCCCCTCCTTGGGCTCTGGGCTGACAGCTCGGAACTGGAACTGGAACTGGAGCCTGCTTCGGATTCTGTGTCTCCCTCTCTCTCTGCCCCTTCCCTGTTCACGCTCTGTTTCTCTGTCTCTCAAAAATAAATAAATGTTAAAAAAAAAAGAAAGAAAGAAAAGAAAATTAGGGTATCATGGGCTCCTGGGTGGCACAGTTGACTAAGCGTCAGGCTCTTGGTTTGGGCTCACGTCATGATCTCACTGTTTGAGTTTGAGCCCCATATCAGGCTCTATGCTGACAGTGTGGAGCCAGCTTATGATTCTCTCTCCCTCTCTGCTCCTCCCCTGATCATTGTTTTTCTCTCTCTCTCTAAAATAAATAAAATTTAAAGTTATTAGGGTATCTAACGTTTATTTTTTAAAAAGCTAGGGAGACCGGCTGGCTCAGTCAGAGGAGCATGAGACTCTTAATCTCTGGGTCATGAGAGTTTGAGCTCCACATTAGTATAGAGATTACTTTAAAAATAAGCAAACAAATTTTTTAAATAATTAAAAAAAACCTAATACTCAGGGGCTCCTGGGTAGCTCAGTTGGTTAAGTGGCTGACTTCAGCTCAAGTCATGACCTCATGGTTGGTGCGTTCGAGCCCCACATTGGGCTCTGTGCTGACAGCCTGGGGCCTGCTTCAGATTCTGTATCTCCCCCTCTCTCTACCCCTCCCCAGCTCATACACTGTCTCTCTCTCAAAAATAAATATTAAAAAAATTTTTAGGGGCACCTGAGTGGCTCAGTCGGTTAAGTGTCTGACTTCTGCTCAGGTCATGATCTCACAGTTTGTGGGTTTGAGCCCTGCGTCGGGCTCTGTGCTGACAGCTCTGAGCCTGGAGCCTGCTTCGGATTCTGTGTCTCCCTCTCTCTCTGCCACTTCCCTACTTGCACTCTGTTTCTCTCTCACTCAAAAATAAACAAACATGAAAAAAATATATATATTAAAAAAATTTTTTAAATGAACACTTTGTTACTCAATAATTAATATATAAGTATTCTTAATTAATATTTAAATATTCTAGAGTTCATTGGCATCTCCAAATATAAATGATACCAAAACTAGAGTCTAACAGTTAGTGAATGCTTGGGATCAGTTAGAAGAAATGTAGCCCCAATTTACCACTTAAATATCTAAGCAATATATAACACAAAAGAAAGCTCCTAACACAAAGATGCACTTAAGATACATGTGACATAAACAATAGAATGGTTAACCTCAGGAAGAGAAGGCTAAAGGCTAAAGATGTGACAGCTATCTTGAAATACCTAAAGGTTGGAATATGGAAGGAATAAGTTGTTATGAGTTATTTCAAGGACAAAGCCAAGAATAAGAGAAGGGGGTTAGAGAAATTGTAGTTTTTAACTCCTAACATTTTTCATAATTAGAGTTGCCAACTAATAAAACAGTTCACCTAATGAACGGATGTAACTGTCTTTGGTTGAACAAGATGAGGTCTTGTTCAGTGAAGTTTTGTTTCAGTGAGGATCTCTCCCACCTCTCCCACCACTTAGTTTGGAAGTTGATAAAATCAGATCAACGCACTGATTTGTATTTGGAAGGAAAGAAACAGAAATATCTAATAGTGTATAATGTTAGGAAGCACACAAATGGATAATCTATTGTGAAAATAAGTATTCATTTATTAAAAATGAAGAACATACTTGTTAAAACATAGTAAACTTTGACAACAGAATATCAGGAAGCAAAAAGTGTGATGAGGAAGCAAAATTTATCAGTTACTAAGTTATAGTATACCCATGTCTTCAATTATACCCCCTGGTTATCTTAAAATATATAATGGTAGCTCTAAGGACTCCAGATATATCTCTGGATTTATGGCATGATTTGCCTTTTATGTTTTATTGATTTCCAACTTGAAAAGTATAGGCCCAAAAGGTTGTATTTTTTGACACTGAATCAAATTAATTTCTAGGAAAATTTCTCTTTTAGTGTAGTCTATGAAATCTTCCTGTCTAATTCAAAAATTCTTAGTTTATCTGTTTTGTTGTTGTTAGAAGCTTTCTCAACTGTTTCAATCCTCAGGCCAAATTGCCCTTAAGGAGAAGATGTATAGCCATCCAAATTTCTTCCACATTGCATCTTTGGCCCTCTTTCTTAAAAAGGGTATATGTTCAGTTTACTTAATACTGAATTTTTTTTAATGTGCAAAAATCTAACTCTGCTTCTTAAAGCAAATAAAAGGAACAAAAATATGGCACCATTCCAATAATCAAATGCCAATAAAAATGGCAGCTGTATAAAGCTCTAAGGAAATCTCAAATACAGCAAATTTGTAATTAGAACCCCAGCAATGATTAATTTTTAGCAAGAACAAGTTTAATAACAGGGTAAAAGAAATGAAATACTGCATTATATTGAATACTAAGGTAAGTAACCGTAATGAATCTTACAAATTCTCCAACATCATAATCACTTGCTTTTGAGTGACTAAAGCCTCATTTTTTAAATTAAATGCCTATTCAGCAAGGCTAATTGGAACAAATACATTTATGCAAATTTACATCCTAGGATAATAAACCAGAGATACTAGTCAAGGATGAATTAAGACAGTTCTATTCTTTTTCGTCTTCTGTGTGATCAGGTGGCAAAGGACATGCTCTGTGAAAAGAACAGAGAACTTCAGTAGTCACCTGAGTATCAACTGTTTAAAAAAAATAGTTATCAACCTATATAAATCATGAAGCTTAATTGTGCAATGGGTCTCGTCAAGGGAATAGAAATGAGAGAAAATTAAACTCATTAGTTGACAAACACCTACAAATTCCAACAAAATATTTTGCCCATTAATTTGTCAAATTGGTGTTCCTCCTTTAGGATATATTGTCATTTTTATTAAAAATGGAATCTCTTAATTCTATAGCATCTTCTTTCAACAAGTTAACTGGATTAATAAACAGTATAATCCTTCATAGAGCAAGGACTATGTGATAATAAAAATCCATAAAATTAAGCAATCCATTTGAGCAGAGAAAACATACCAAGTTGTCATATTTGACTGTATACCCTTTCGAACCATATAAACATATTACCTAATTGGAAAAACCTCAAAACTGGTTAAGTTTTCATATGGTAGTTGCTTTTGAAAAATAATTTAATTATCCCCAAGCCATTTTGTACTCATTACACTTTTTATATAGAGAAAAGTCAAGTAAAAACTTAACCATAAATCAGAATTTTTTTAGAGCTGACGAAGATCTCTGGGATCTATTCTGAAAAAAAGGAGTTTTCAAATTAGATCCCATAAGCCTAAATGGTCATAGAGCTAGGTAGTGAAAGAAGGAAATGAAAACAAAGGTATTCTAATTGGTATGAGACTCTCACTGACTTACCTACTATTAGATTACCAATAGGTCTTACTGTATTTTCTTGGAAGTTAAATCAAGTTAACAAATGAACACTATCATGAACCAAGTATACTTTTTGCAAGGACCTGCTGTGCTTTATGTATCATAGTTCTTTCTATTCAAGGTTTTAAGTAGATAGTCTTTCTTCATTCTGACTCTCCCGCCATCCCTCATGCAACTGAAGTGAGTTTTACCCTGCCTTTGTGAGAAAAATAAAGCTGTAGGAGTAGCCATGTTTCAGATTATTAATTAGGGAGTTTACAGGAGAACTTCTGATAAACTTGTAATTATCTACTATCAAAAGTAAATCTACTGATTTACTATCAATAAGGAGATAATTACAACTCTCCTAAACAAAGACAAATCTAAGAAAGGGGCCTAAAGGAATAATACAAACCTCTATTACTTAGTTTTATGTCACAAATTTTATTACACCATGGATCAAAGTTCTTCATGAGAATATATGTATAATCTTTCTCCATATAATTGAAAGCCTATAATATAGGTTTTATTGTTACAATGATCAATGTTATAGTCACATTTGGCTACATTGCCAAATATTTTGTTTCCTTAGAAGTCACAAATAATTCAAGAGGGTCGTAATATATTCTAGTACTAATATTGACTATTAGCCTGCCATATCAGAATGAGAAAGAACAAGGTGCTTGACAGTGACAGGGAACTAGAATAAACTTACGGGATCATGAAAGCAAGACTATTAAAATCCAAATTTTAGTTACTGATCCAGAGTTTGACATTCCTTTTAAAATCTTGTAACAGGGGTGCCTGACTGGTTCAGTCAGAAGAGCATACAACTCGTGACTTTAGGGTTGTAAGATTGAGCCCCATGTTGGTGTAAAGACTGCCAAAAAGGGGTGCCTGGCTGGTTCAGTAGGTGGAGCATGCGACTCTTGATCTCAGGATGGTAGATCTCTGAGCCCCATGCTGGGTGTAGATTACTTAAAAAAAAATCTAGAGTGCCTGGGGGATTAGTCAGTTAAGCAGCCAACTCTTGATTTCAACTCAGGTCAGGATCTCATGGTCTGTAATAACAAGCCCCACGCTGATCCCCATGGAGCCTGCTTGGGATTTTCTCTCTCCCTCTCTCTCTGCCCATTCTCCACTCACTCTCTCTAAATGAATGAATGAATGAATGAATTAAAAAAAAAAGAAATGGTTAAATGGTTTAACCTGATTTAACACTTCTTAAGGCTATTATGGCTATACTGGATACTGTAACACTTAAGCATCAGTGTGTGAATATGTGAACCAAAAATTTCATGGAGTGTCTATTTCTTAAAAAAAATTTTTTTTTAATATTTTCATTTTTGAGAGAGAGAGACAGAGCGTAAGCAGGGGAGGGATAGAAAGAGACGAAGACACAGAATCCAAAGCAGGCTCCAGCCTCTGAGCTGTCAGCACAGAGCCAGACATGGAGTTTGAACTCACAGACAGTGAGATCATGACCTGAGCGGAAGTCATGACCTGTGCCCGTAGTCACATTATTAATTTTCAGTGTCTCTCTCTCTCCTCAGTCTTTTTTTTTTTAATGTCTTTTACTTATTTTTGAGAGGCAGAGAGAGACAGCTCAAGCAGGGGAGGGTCAGAGAGAGGGAGACACAGACTCTGAAGCAGGCTCCAGGCTCTGAGCTAGCTGTCAGCACAGAGCCTGATGTGGGGCTTGAACCCATGAACTGTGAGATCATGACCTGAGCCGAAGCCGGACGCTTAACCGACTGAGCCACCCAGGCGCCCCTCTCCTCAGTCTTGTATGTGAAACTCTCAGCAGATTTAATATTGGCATTTGTTTTCTAGTCAAATCTCTCAGATGCTCTGTAAGTCAGTCCAATTGGGGACTCATATTTTCTTTGTTAATAAAGAGTGGAATGAGTAGATCTGATGAAGACCTGTGTTTTCTTTGTCACATTGGACTTCTGGTCACATATGGATTTGGCTTTAGAGTATGCACTGGTGAACAATATATATTTGTTCCTTGGCCTGGGTCTGTTTAACAGGAGAGATATAGAAGGGCAAGCAAGGATGGCTGCTAACCGCAGGGTGCAGGTGGACGTTATAGGCTCAGAGGACCTGGTGTTCTGGTTAAAAGAACACGTGAATAAATCTGTGTTGATAGAACAGTGCCAGAAGCAGCAGCCCTAGACTGAGCCTGGCCACCATTCCCTTGTCCATGTTGGTGCCCTGTGTCCCAGGTCAGACTTGCTGCTTGGTGTGCTGGAGGATCACAGGCTCCAGGCTGGTACAGGAGAGATAGCTAGAAGGGTCTTAAATCAGAGGGCATCACAATGACAGTGAATGGCACCATCTGGTCACCGATGCTCACCATTCCCAACACTTCCAGTCACATAATTTGTTTTTGAATCACAATTTTTCAAAATTACTTAAAAAGCCTAGATCCTATTGCTTACAAGTCTATTTTTTTTAAAAAGCAGCTTTCCTTTGCCTTTTTTTTCATGTGGCATTATTTTTGTCCTGATTCTTAAAAGTACGTTTGTTGTTGAAAGTTGGTAGCAGTGAATGAGCATTACCCAGAAATAATCGCTACTGATACTTGGTATGTTTTGAGTGCAGAATTTTTGCTTAACATCTATCATGAGCATATTCCTGACGTTAAAAGCTTAAAAAGCATGATTTAGGGGCGCCTGGGTGGCTTAGTCTCGGTTAAGCCTCCGACTTTGGCTCAGGTCAGATCTCACGTTCGTGGGTGCGAGCCCCACGTCGGGCTCTGTGCTGACAGCTCAGAGCCTGGAGCCTGTTTCAGATTCTGTGTCTCCCTCTCTCTGACCCCCCCCCACTTCATGCTCTGTCTCATCTGTATAAAAAATAAATAAAACATTTAAAAAAAATTTTTAATAAATAAAAAGCATGATTTAATAATCTTTTTAAAAAATGTATACATTCATCTCTGCATGCATGCAGTTTTATTCCCAACTTGTTTTATTTTTGAAGTATTTTTATGTATTCTTGGAGAAGTTGGAAAGAAAATACACCATGGTCTTAGTTGTGATTTTCTAAATGATGGGGATTTCTAGATCTTCCAACTTTCCTGCATTGGTTATTTATTTCTTGTGGACGCTGAACTAGTAGTCTTTTGAGGTGTGGACATAATAGAATTGATGCTAGATAAACCAACACAGAAATTGCTTTTATGAAAAAAATTATAAAAAATAGTAAAAAATTAAAGAATAAAGACAAGAAGTTCATAGTTAATAACCTAGCACTTATCATCTGCTTGGGAACTGATCCTCTTTGACTGAAATGATTAAAAATAATACCTTTCACTAATGTTTGAAATTTGGAAGTGACTTAGAATAGGAGAGTAGTACAGTTTGAAAAAACCTCTGGTTTGTGTTTTCTTATCTGTTCAAGGAGAAACTTTAAAGTTACTCAATTCCCACTTGTCTTTTATTTTCAAGAATACAAGTATTTTTGGGCACCTGGGCGGCTCAGTCTGTTAAGCATCCAACTTCAGCTAAAGTTATGATCTCAAGGTTTGTGAGTTTGAGCCTTATGTCAGACTCTGTGCTGACAGCTCAGAGCCTGGAGCCTGCTTCGGATACTGTGTCTCCCTCTCTCCCTGCCCCTCCCCAGCTCATGCGCTCGCTCTCTCTCTCTCTCTCTCTCTCTCTCTCAAAAACAAATAAAACATTTAAAAAAATTTTTAAGAATATAAGTATTTTCTTTATATTCCAGAATGTAAAACTTACTTTCTTTTTGCTTTTCCTAAGCCACTGCTTCCTGCCTCCTCAGGCATCCGATTCTCTTTGTCAGAATCTTTAGGGGACAGCATGAAGAATTCTCCGATTCCTTTTTGCCACTTGGGAGTTGGGCGCACACAAACTGGATTCCCTCCTGCATACTTATTTTCAACTATAAAATATAAACAGATGGAAGTCAGAACTAAGGAAACAACTGCCATTCCTTAAAAGGGAAACAATTCTTTAACATCAAATTTAAAGAGTATATGGTATGACGTTCATCTTACAATAATTAGAAAATGTGAGACGATAAAGCTGCATCTAGTCAATAGTATATTATACATTATCATAATATAATGTATATTTTATTAATCTTTTATCCTAGAAAAATAAAATTAACACAATTTTTACAACTGGAATATATTTTTCATAATTTATCCACAAGCAGAACTATTCAAATAGTCTTATGCATTGTCACGTTAAAACATGACAGGGGCACCTGGGTGGCTCAGTCGGTTAAGCGTCTGACTTCAGCTCAGGTCATGATCTCATAGTTTGTGAGTTTGAGCCCCATATCAGGCTCTGTGTTGTGTCAGGCTCTGAGCTGTCACACTGAGCCTGGAGCCCGCTTTGGATTCTGTTTGCCTCTCTCTCCTCCTTCCCCACTCGTGCTCTGTCTCTCATTCTCTCTCAAAAATAAAAACAAGTTAAAAAAATAAAGCATGATACATTTTTTCCTACTATGAGGTAGCACTGTGTAGTGTAAACCACCAAAATATTACTTAACAAAGTCATTTAGTTAAAGCACCTGTGAAAGGCAAAACAAATATACAGCAATGTGAATGAAAGTTGCCACAAAATTAGGTTTCACTTTTCAAAGCTCTTGGCTCCTTTTCAGTTCATAAGGTAAATCCAAGTCCTGATTTTTTCTGAAGTAAGTTCTACTCCCAATGTAGGGCTTGAACTCGTGACCCTGAGATAAACAATCACATGCTCTACCAACTAAGCCAACCAGGTGCCCCAATTCCTGATTATTTTAAAACAATAATATAGAGGAAAAATTTCTGCCTCTTAATGAAGCAGTGGGTAGAATAGCAAGATGAGCAAATTCCTGAGTCACTACATAGATCTTTTACTTTAAACACATCTGTCTCAAACTCTACCTGTTAAAGAAAACTTAAAAAGGGTGCCTAGGTGGCTCAGTTGATTAAGAGTCTGACTCTTGATTTTGGCTCAGGCCATGATCTCTGGGTTTGTGAGTCTGATCCCTGTGCCTGGCTCTGCGCTGACAGCTTGGAGTGTGCTTGAGATTCTCCCTCTCCTTCTCCCTCTGCCCCTCCTCTGCTCTCTCTCTCTAAAATAAATAAATAAATGAACAAGAAAATACTACAGATCATTAAAATGCCTTAAGGGCTGTGTCTGGCTAACATATGTTCATTAAGGGCCTATTCAGCTGACTCTGGTGCTCAGTGGACCAAACAACGGGATGTAGCCCTAACTGGGATTTAATGGTACAGGTATGGAATATTCTCAATAAATTCATCACCTTTAAACTTTTGATCTACAGCTCCTTTATATCTAAAGACAGCAAATTAGTACATATATGTTTAGTAAATCATTTCTAATGAAATATTTGGAACAGGGGGAAGTTTAAGTTAACTTAATAAACTTCACAGTGCTTTCTTGTATGTTCTTAACCAGGCTTTGTGGAATTAATCTTCCTAACTGCTCGCCTTCCTAGGAAAGGAATGAGGCACCAGATGGCACGGTATTCTCTCAACCTCCTCTTGCACAGAAGGAGCAGTGTGAAGCTATTTCATTGGGCCAAGTTTTCCCTCCTAATGTCCCAAAGGCGGTACCAGGAGCTGCACAATTGGGAAACACCACACACACACACACACACACACACACACACACACACACCATGCTAAAAAACAAACAAAAATACATGCAGAAATGAAAACAGAAACGTTTAGCTAAGCAGACAACTTGATTAGCACGGTCAACTATGGTCCTAATTCTTAATCTAGTAAAAGGGAGCTTAAATAGCCTCTTATAAGAAAAGGCCATCTGTCAGTATTAAAAATAAAGGTAAACTAGAAAAGAAAAATAGGTTTGAAGATAAACGGCGACCGTCTCTAACCCCGAAGTCTGAGATTCTTTTCATGACCCCCACCTTTACCCCAAACCGTCCAGTGGCCAAGGCCCCGTCGCCGTGTGAGAATCTCAGAAAATAAATTCCAAGGTGGGTCAAGGGGCTTGCAGGTCAGAACCACGGAGCCCAGCCTGATCCCCTTTGGAGAAGGTTCCTCCAGGAGTTGCAGGGGCGCTTTTTACCTTTCCTTGACGAAAGTGACGCGGAATTAGTGGCAGAGGTGGAGGAACCAAGCACCTTCCTGGGGGCTCGAGAAGCCACCACTGCGGAGAGAGGAAAGGAGGCGTTCAAAACAGGGCTGTAAGATTGCGACACCGAGTCTCAGTGCCACGTTCTCACCACGGTCCCCGACCCGACCCCACCGCCTGGAGAGGAGAGCCCCGCAATACAGAACAGCAGGCCAACCATCCCCTGCCCGCGCCGCTCCTCCTTTCTGGTAAAGAGGCCAGGCCGCTGCTTCCTGAACGTTTGGACCTTTTTGGCTCACAGGGCTGTGGGGAGCCCTGGCCTCTCCCGCCCACAGCGGGGCTAGCCGGAGAACCCCCCCCTACCCCCCACTGCCTTGCTCTACCTCCTCACCTTTTCTGTAGGTGCCTGGGACACTGTCCGCTTTAGTCCGCACCATGTTCAAACGCGAGGAGATGAGAGCAATCAACCGACTCTCCAGCCGAGGGTGTTTTAACTGCGCAAGGATCCAGAAACGAATCTCCCGCCACAGTTTATATTGGTCTCTTTCCCGCGCGCTCCACGGATTCTCAGGGGAAGCGCCTCCCATTGGTTCCGCGCCGTCCCCCCACAACCAATCGCCAATGTCCAGCGATGACAGCAGCAAGGCTTGGCTCAGTCCCATCCCGTCCATCAACTTTGCAGTAGCTTGTGATTCGTGCCCGCCCCAAGTGGGAGGTGCCAAGGCGGTTTTTCGGGGTGCCCCAAGAGTCAGTGCTAAGATTCTGAGTTGGGAAATAGGTGTGCTTGGAACAAAAGACCCAGGAAAAACAGCGAATTTCATTTCTTCAAAAGTTTCTACAGGGTGAAATCCATCGTAACTGACTCCAGGAAGAGAAATCTGAAATGAAGCGGATTTTTTAAAAATGCAAATCAAAATAAAGAACTTAAAAATAAAATCTTCAGACCAACCTTTTCTTCAGGGCCGATAACAAACCAATTATATGAAATGTTTCAAAAAGAAGGTATTTACAAGGCTTTTCTACGTTTTTAGTTAGTATGGTGTTTAACTAAAGAAAAAACTGAGTAAATTGTACACACACACACACACACACACACACACACACACACACAGGAACAAATTAATGATAGGTCTTCCCGAGATCTATGTGGTCTCTGAGTTCCCTAAAAATATGCCAAATGTGCTAAGGGTACATCCCTGGTACACAGTGATTATAAATCTAGAATAGGAACTCACAACTATTTTCTATCCCTATGCCTATCTTCTAATTACTCACAATACCCCAGGAGAGTGATTTTTACTCTCTGAAAACCATGCATAAAACATGATCAGATGAGCTTGCCTTGGGATGTATATTGTTAAATGCTCACTTGAAAGGCAATCCTGAAAATGTATGCACTGCGTTAATTCTCTCCAATAAATTATGCTTGAACTTTCAAAAATAGGCTACTCAGTATTTCAACAGAATCAGCAACTACTTTTGTTTTAGAATTAAAGAATCTAAGAAATAAAAGACCTAGACAATAGTTGAAATTATATATTATATTAAAATTATACTAATCATATTATAATTCCATTAATTAATTACACATTATAACAGCAGGAAATGTATTAGAAATAACCTGTAGCTTTGTCTAAACCTTGGAGTCTAAGACTACCTTAGAATTCCTACCAGAAAAGTCAACAAGCCCCAGGATATTCCTTTCTTCTTTGTCATCACAACCGTCTCAATACATAGTCGATTCTTCAATGCACATTATTTCCTTTTCAGTTAAAGTGGCTTCTTCTACAAAGGCCTGAATTACTTAATTCAAACTCCTACCCCAGGTCCCTGCAGAGATTAGGACAGCATAGAGAATCTGCTGGTCTTCCTTCTGGTTCACATGCCAAGTAAGTGGCCAGAAATAATTGCAAATATACCTCGGCACACATGAGCAGTTTATTACCATAGCTATGTTTGTATGTTTGTCTTTTAATTACAGGGAAGAAAACATATTAAGGTAAAAAATTAGAAAACAACCAATGATATCTAGCAAAAATTCTTTTAAAAAGTTTTTTAATGTTTATTATTTTTTTTAATGTTTTTATTTATTTTTGATACAGAGAGACAGAGCCTGAGAGGGGGAGGGGCAGAGAGAGAAGGAGACACAGAACAGGAAGCAGGCTCCAGGCTCTGAGCTAGCTGTCAGCACAGAGCCCGACGCGGGGCTCCAACCCACGAACATGATATCTGACCTGAGCTGACGTCGGAGGCTTAACCGACTTTATTTTTGAGAGAGACACACACACACACACAGAATGTGAGCGGGGGGGCGGGGCAGAGAGAGGGAGACACAGAATCCAAAGCAGACCCCAGGCTCCCAGCTCTCAGCACAGAGCCCTATGCAGGGTTGGAACTCACCAACTGCAAGATCATGACCTGAGCTGAAGTTGGAAGTTTAACCAACTCAGCCACTCAGGCACCCCACAAAAGTTCTTAATTTAAATGTTTGCTTTGAGGAAGTGCTTCTCCTTTATTTAAATAAAATACAGAGAATTCTGTGGTGTGAATTTGAAAATTTCAAAGGCCTAGGGCATTAAAAATAGTTGTAGTACATTTGTATGAAATAGCTGCCTAAATTTATACAAAAAAATATCTTTAAGTCATGTTAAATAGATGTGCTTGCTTTGGTCAGGCAGAATGGGGGCACCTGGGTGGCTCAGTTGGTTAAGCATCCGACTTCACTTTGGCTCAGGTCATGATCTCTGTGTTTGTGAGTTGTGGCCCCTCCTTGGGTTCTGTGCTGACAGAGCCTGGAGTCTGCTTCAGATTCTGTATCTCCCTCTCTTTCTCTCTCTCTCTGCCCTCGCCCACTTGTGCTCAGTCTCTCTCAAAAATAAACAAACATTAAAAAAAATGTAAAAAATAAATGATAATGACTGTAAATGGCATTGCATTATATCACATATATTACAAATCAGAGATTAGTCATTAACATATGCTTTATATAAAAATACCTTTATTCTTTTTGTTTAAACATTTTTATTTATTATTGAGAGACAGAGAGAGACAGAGCATGAGCGGGGAGGGACAGAGAAAAGGGGAGACATAGAATCTGAAGGAGGCTCCAGACTCTGAGCTGTCAGCACAGAGCTCCATGCGGGGCTCGAACTCACAAACTGTGAGATTATGACATGAACTGAAATTGGATGCTTAACTGACTGAGCCACCCAGGCACCCCAAGAAAACCTTTATTCTTTAAAAAAATTTTTTTAATGTTTATTTTTGAGAGAGAGGGACAGAGTATGAGTGGGGTTGGAGCAGAGAAAGAAAGATAGAATCCAAGCAGGCCCCAGGTTCTGAGCTGTCAGCACAGAGCCTGATACAGCGCCAGAACTCACCAATTTGTGACCAGAGCCAAAGTTGGATGCTTCACCAATTGACCCACCTACCCACCCCATATTCTTTAAAAAATTTTTAATATTTGACTTATTTTTTGAGAGAGCGTGAGCAGGGGAGGAGCACAGAAGATCCGAAGTGGGCTCTGTACTGACATGCTGACAGCAGCAACCCCAATGCAGGGCTTGCACTCACAAACCATGGGATCATGACCTAAGCCGAAGGTGGACACTAAATTGAGCCACCCAAGTGCTCCCAGAATACCCTTCTTCTTGAGGACCTAATAATTTCATCATAATTTATATGATGTACCAAGTCCTATTGTAAAAAAATCTTGTCATAGCCTCTGTCTTCAAGAAGTTAACATTTAAAATGTTTATTTATTTACTTATTTAGAGAGAGAGAGCATGTGTGCTAGCAAGGAAGGGGCAGAGAGAGAGGGCAAAAGAATTCCAAGCAGGATTTTCACTGTCAGCGCAAGCCAAATGCAGGGCTTGGCCTCAGGAACTTGGAGATCATGACCTAAGCAGAAATCAAGAGTCGGACATTTAACTGACTGAGCCACTAGGCAGCCATAAAAGGTTAACATTTAAATTATGGGGACCGAACAGATACAGAAAATGTAGAAGATTTTTATGAAGAAACAAAATTAGTATCCACTATTAAAACATTCACAGAGTATTTGGGGTTTCTTTAAGCTAGAAAATCATATATTTTTCATTAATAACAATTTACACCCAAAGTACATCAATACACTTATATGATTTCGATTACTTATATCAATGAAAACATTAGCATAAAAAGGTGAAGCGGGATCCAGTTAATGTAATTGCTTAGTCTTGATGGCTTAATGGGAATGAAGAACCTATAAATGTAACACAAAGTCAGCCAATTAAATTTATTAATAAGGACACCATATGGGCTCAGTTGGTGGAGCACGACTCTAGATATCAGGATTGTGAGTTACATATCCACACACACTGGGTGTAGTGTTACTTAAAAAAATATTTAAAAAATTATTGGGGCACCTGGGTGGCTCAGTCAGTTAAGCGGCCAAATTCTGCTCAGGTCATGATGTCACGGTTCTTGGGTTCTAGTCCCACATCGGGCTCTGTGCTGACAGCTCAGAGCCTGGAGCCTGCTTCAGATTCTGTGTCTCCCTCTCTCTCTGCCCCTTCCCTACTCATGCTCTGTTTCTGTCTCAATAATAAATAAAAACATAAGAAAATATTTTTAAAAATTTAATGATGAAATATATCAGAGGACATTAAGCTCTCCAGAATAGTCTGGCTAAATTTTCCTCAGTCCATCGTCCCAAAAGAGTGGAGTAGGGAAACACATTCCAGTCTGGTCCTCTTGGGTTAAAATACCTTTGACTTTTTAAAAATCATTACAGTATGGGCAAATAGGTTAAATAGGTGATGGAGATTAAGGAATACACTTATGATGAGCACCAGGTGTTATACCAACGTGTATAAATCACTACATTGTACATCAGAAACTAATATTACTGTATGTTAAGTAACTGGAATTTAATACAAAACTTAATAAAGAGAAACCAATGTTGGCAAAAAAAAAAAAAGTATTACATAAATTAAAAAAAAATCACTACAGAGAATTTGTGTCAAAGTTCTTGAGAGCCAAATCCTAGCACCAGTTGTGTTGGGGCCTAGTAGGCCAAAAAACCTCCCGCAGAGTGACCGACTGTTGATGGCACTGCCTCTGGGGCACAGGAGAGTCTATATAAGTGACCGTTGATGGCTATGCCTCTGGGGCGGAGAACTATTTGGTAAGTTGTGGAAAAAGTCCAAAGACTGTGAAACAACATTTGGCCTCCTGGGCTGCACATGTGGCTTCTGTTTAACCTGTCTATGATTTTCTCATTGCTTTGCAAAAGCAAAAAGGCATATACCTTTAAGTTTTGAATCAACTTTGGTCAGTTAGTGGCACCAGCTTTCCCTTACATTATTTCTATTCCCAGCTCATTGCCTGCTGTTGGGACAAACACAATCCTCCATCTAAAATTAACTCCTTGTATGATAAGCGTCTTGCCCAGACATAGCTGCTAAAGGGCCTTGAAGAATAGATTCTTTGAGAGACAGAGTCCCTCATTCTTGTTTTTTTACTTCTGTTCTCATGGCTGTTCTCTCTTCTGTGATAAAAAATGATACTTCCCAGAACATGTTTTTACTTTTTCAAGGACGATAAACTATGTAATCATTAAAGAAAAAGAAATGTGTAATCCCCATGGCATAAAAGACACTGACTTTCTTAGTAAAGTGTGGCTTTACCACCATTCACGTTGTCTGTCTTCTTTCTTATAGATATTGCGTAGACACCAACCCCCTACCAACCCTCTACTCAGGGACCTTTCGGATTGGGGTGCGTGGGCTGGTCCCCCCCTCCCCCACCGTTGTATTACAAGTTTTCGCCCCTGGAGCTTCCTGATTTGTTTTGGCCCTCGGGAAAAGACCAAGGGACCTAGCTCAAAAAAATTACATAGAAAAAGGTTCTAGTAGCCTGAATCTAATATTGGACCATACAATTAATAAAACCATGACGATCAAAGCAAATCCTTACAGCACTTATTCTAGCTTGCAAGTGCTATTTTAAGCGTTTTACAGAAACTAAAAAATTTTTTAAGTTTTGTTTATTTTGAGAGCGAGAGAAAGAGAGGACGTGAGCGAGCTAGAGCGCGTGCAAGCAGGGGAGGGTCAGAGACACAGAGAGCGAGAAGTCCAAACAGGCCCCGAGCTGCCAGCGCAGGGCCCTAGAGAGAGCTAGATCGCAGGAACTCCGAGATTCTGATCCGAGAGTATTGATTCCCATGCTTAACCCACTAAACCTTACCCAGGTGCCTCAAAACCAAAACAAGTTAAAAGCTGGCCTCTCAGATTACAGAGTTTTGTTTTATCTTTTCCTCAACTACAGTTTTTATGGGTAATAACATTGTCTTCTCAGCCGAATTCCCGATTCTCGAGTCCTACATCTTACCAGGCGGAAAAATCAGGCGCAGATGAGCTCTGGTACCAGCGTAAACACCGGGAAGCGGGAAGGCGAAGGCAGCGCGGGTGGGAGGGATCTGTGCTGGGGGCGGTACCACCGCGAGGGGCCGTGGAGGCTGGCGGAACCCGCGCGAGCGAGGTCGGTGTTGCGAAGGGGACTAGTCCAGTGCAGGACGTGGAGCTGCTGGAGCCCAGCTGGTTCCGGCTGGGAAAAATGGCGGTGGCTGGGGCGGCGTCTCGGGAGCAGCTGGTGGGCTGGTGTACCCAGCAGTTACGGAAAACTTTCGGCCTGGATGTCAGCGAGGAAATTATTCAGTGAGACCGTTGGGGTCCGAGGCGGGAAGGAGCCCTGGGATGTGCACTGGCTGAGTGAAAGGGGAAGCGGGGAGGACTAAAAAGTTGATGCGAGTGAAGAAATATAAAAGAGCTGCTGTGGGTCTCTAGGCGCCGAATTTAACCCCCGGCTTTATAGTTTAGCTTCTGAAATAAGGTGTCAGGCTCCACAATCCGCCGGTCGGGCCTTTTTTTTCTTAGAAAAACGCCAGATCTCTGATTATTAGATCTGTAAGACTGTCCCTGGAGCCAGTTTCCTGATAGATTCTGGAGAAAAAGGCCAAAGCTAATTATCTTTCCAAAAATTACTTACTCTGAGCTTTTGAGTTTGACCGATTTGGGTGGTGTTAAACAGGACCAGAACTTTAAATGGAGGCGGCGGTTGTAAGGTGCAAATAGTTCCTGACTGAGGAGTCCCATGTTCTATTTTCCGTTGTCATTTGCCAGTATTAGAATCTTGGGCAACTTTTTTTTTTTTTTTTTTGGACTCTTGGGCCACGTGATTTCCCTCTTTGTACCTTAGTTTCCTCATCTATAAACTGAATAATTAGTACAGTTTATCTTTAATACTTTGATTCTTATAAAGTGGAGATGGTGACGTAATTTAGTATTTTTCTTTCAATTGATTTAACATGTTTGTTGCACTACTGCATAACTGGTATTGGTGGCCACAAAGGCTATTGAGACCATTGGGTTCTGCCTGGTTGATGAGTGCTGAGTGGGGGTACTTTGGGGTGTTGTGGGAACACGGAGGAAAGGATTCCCACTAAGATTTGAGAAACTTGTAAGGTTTACTTCAGGAATTCACTTTCACTTGAAAACTAAAGGGTGGGTAGGTGGAAGTGCAGTGTTTAGGCAGAGGGGGAAACTTCTATAATAGTTGGGCTTGATCAAGGAACCTGAAAGTGTTGCGTTTTTTATTTTAAGTTTATTTATTTATTTATTGGAGGGGGTTACAGAAAGAGAGGGAGAGAGAATTACAAGCAGGCTTCCTGCTGTCAGCCTTGCCAGACACGGAGCTGGATCCCACCAACCAGGAGATCAAGACCTGAACGGAAATCAGGAGTCAGACCCTTAAGGACTGAGCCCCCCAGGAGCCCTGAAAGGGTTCATTGATTTGATTCCTTCTTCATTGATGCTGAGACCTAAGTTGCAGTTTCTAGGACTTGTGTAGGAAGTAAGTTTTCAGGAGTGTTTGGGTGGTTCATTTGGTTAAGCATCCCACTTGGGCTCAAGTCATGATCTCGTGTAGAAGGTAACTTTATGAGTTTGGGAGAAAACAGACTTGTTAGCAAGGAGAGAGTTAAGAAAACCCTATTTTGGGGTGCCTGGGTGGCTCAGTCGGTTGGGCCTGCGACTTTGGGTGAGGTCATGATCTCACATTCATGGGTTTCAGCCCCATGTCAGGCTCTGTGCTGACAGCTCAGACCCTGGAGCCTACTTCTGATTCTGGTCCACCCCTCTCTCTCTGCCCTTCCCCGCTCATGCTCTGTCTCTCTCTGTCTCAAATGTAAATTAAAAATATTATTAAAAAAAAGAAAGCCCTATTTTAAATATTTTTGTTTTAAACATCGGAATAGACTTAAAAAAAAAAAACTACCAAATCATATGGCTTATCTTTGCCCTTGTTTGAAGGCAAAGGTTAAGTAGTTTTCAAACATTTTTTTTAAAGCAGAGGAATGCTGTCATGAGATAATGTGACTATACCATTTGCCAAACAAAAAAAGTCACTCAGTTGGAAAAAAAAAAGAAAAACAAAGATTGAAGCTATTTTTGATGACTCAACAGTGCAGCATGGATAGATGCAGCCGTCTTAGTATCCAGTTATATCTTGTTTGCTTACAAAGTTATGAGGAAAATTCTAATTTTCATAGATTGTGGTTTAACAGCTCATTTTGAAACCTTAGATTTTTCTCAATTAAACTTATTCACACTCTTGAAAGAGCAGTGATCAGAAATTTCTGTTTTACAGTTGAAGCACTAAGTATGGCTAAACACTTGCTTTTTTTCACTCAAATATAAGTTGTACAAAGAATTGTTCAAAACTTAAAACAGGCACCGAAGCTGCCAATAGTATAATACTATTTGAACTCATTTGACTTACTAAGTTTTTATAGTTATTGCACAACAGGCTATGATGCCATGATGAAAGCATCTTTGTGTAAATATGCTGTGCCTTCCCTCGTATTTTATTGAGAATTACCCAGGTGTACTATGGTAGTGTGCTAACTTGAATGATTTGGCGTGAGGGGCCTGAATTTTTACAGATGGCACAAAACTATTACCTTCCTAATCAATGATTTATTTAGGAAACCTTAAGATTTGTACACAGGGTTAGCAAAATAAACTTTGTTCCACAATCTGCAGTAGCTCATGTTTTGGATGATTCTGTTTTGATAAGATTTGGTATATAACACATTTGGATGTATGTTGTTTCTTATACTTTGTTAAACTGTTAAAATGACATTTATTCAAATGTTCTGAAACTCCTTAAATCCGTCTCTAGTGATTTGTATACCGGAGTTAAATGATCCCCTGAGGTTTCTTGCAGTTCCTTTTGTAAGAACTCAATAGCAATTAATCTTTTGATGGGATGCTAACTTTAGGGATTAAGTTGTTTAAACTGTTTAAGTCCTGAAAAACAATTGTGTCTCTTTTTTAAATCTGTGATGGATTAGAAGATGCTCTTATTGAGGCCCAAAGGAACAGGTTTATTCACCTATAGATCATAACTCTGCAAATGTGCCACCACATTACGAAAATAACCTAGCACATATGCTACTGGTGATGGCAAAATCTCATCATTTTTTTTAATGATATAGCAGTATTACGACTTTTCTTGTATCCCATGCCAGTGTGTCTGAATTACAATTTATTCAGATCTTATAATGCATTCATGGTCTGATACCTTGATTTACAAGTTATTTTTTAAATTCTTTTCTAATTGCGTAACATTTACTGTAGAAACCTTAAAAAATCAGGAAAAGATAAAGAAGGAAACCAAAATTAACCATAATACCACAACCCAGCAATAATCATTTTTTCATTCTTATTAAGTTCTTTTTTCTACATATATTATAATAGTTTTTCAAAAATAATCATCTTAGGGGAAAAAAGAAAATAAAAATTAAACTCTCGTTAATTGTACCACTCATTGGTAATTATTCGGGGTATAACGTCTGGCCTTTTTTCTACACTTGAGTGTATGTGTATACACATTCCTTATATAGCAATCAGAATCATATGCTCTAAACTTTATTCCGTTATTTCACTTACCATTATAGAAGAGCATTTTCTCAGAATAATAATTATTCAAAAATTTCACATTTAGTGGTGGCATATTATGTTTTTTAAAGTCCAAACTTGAATTCATTAGTCTCTTTTCCATCCATAGATGTTTTAAATAGATTCTAGTTTTTCATTGATTCAAACAGTGAGGCAGTTAACTTTTTGCACAAAATTTCCTGTGTCTCTTATTTCATATGGAGTCCTGTAAATTGAATTATTAGATTATTTTTAAGGCACTTCAAATATATTGGCTTGTCAATTTTTAGACCAGTTGTAGTGACTTGAATTGTCACCAATTTCACTTTTTTGAACCCTTTAAACTTTTCCTTAAAATAGATGTGTTTATTCCAATGTGATACTAATCTTGATTTATAATTTTTGAGAATACTAGATCGATAACTGCTTAGATTGTCCTATGTACTCATATTTTTAGCAAAAAATAAATTTTGGGTTTTATAGTACAGAGATTAAGTTATTTCTATTCCTAGGAAAATACAATGACTGTAGATAATTAGTTATAGGAAATACTCCTATGTTAAGGACAGCTTCACAAGCCTATCTTCAAAACACTAATTTAATTCTTCCAACAAGAAGCTTATATGAAGGTTATATTAGGAACAACTTGAGGTGCGGTCCAGATCTTTATCCTAGTAAAACTTATATCCCTAGCACCTAGCATAGAATTTGGCTCAGAGTAAACACTTTAGGGGCACCTGGGTGGCTCAGTCGGTTGAGCACCTGACTTCGGGTCAGGTTGTGATCTCACAGTTCATGGGTTCAAGCCCTGTGTCAGGTTCTGTGATAACAACTTGGAGTCTGGAGCCTGCTTTGGGAATTCTGTGTCTCCCTTTCTCTCTGCCCCTCCCCCCCCCTCTCAAAAATAAAGCATTTCTTAAAAAAGTAAACACTTTAATGGATTAATGAATGGTTTGTACTATCTTGATTTCTGTTGTGATTATTGAAAGATATAGTATAAGCAGACCTTGTTTCAACAACTTCAGTTTTTGCCTCCTGAGGTATGTTTTGTCAATTGAGAGTGCTGAAGAGATACGAGAATATGTCACTGACCTCCTTCAGGGAAATGAGGGCAAAAAAGGTCTATTCATAGAGGAGCTTATAACCAAATGGCAAAAGAATGATCAGGAGTTGAGTTCTGATGCTCTACAGCAGTCCTTCAAAAAAGATGGTAAGTTAACATAATTAAGTAATGGACTGGTTTATAGAACTGCTATTTTCTGTCATTACTGTTTCCTCACAATTAACTTAAACAGAATCCTATGTATACATATTTTTAGTTCAGTTCTACTCAAACTGTAATGAATACAGTTTTGTGGAGATTTTTTTCAACTTAGAAAATATCACAAAAATACCTGTTTGCAAATATAAATATGTTTTCAAAATCGTTTGAAAAATTTATCCATGAATTAAAAACACACTTTTCTGGGGTCCGTTGGTGGCTCACTCAGTTAAGCATCCGATTTGGTTCAGGTCGCGATCTCACAGTTCGTGAGTTCCAGGCTCACGGCTTCAGATTCTGTATCTTCTCTCTCTCTGCCTCTCCTCTACTCCCTCTCTGTGTGTCTGTCTCTCTCTCAAAATAAATAAACACTGGAAAAAAATTTAAAGAAATTTTTTTAGTTATCTGTATACCTGGATGAAATTAAATGTTGACAAATTTTAGTATGAATAGCATTTAGAAATAACTATTTAGTTAAAAGACCAACACCAAACTAAATCGTCTAAGTCATTATTATCATATAATCTAAAATCTATCAGATTTTAGGGACACCTGAGTGGCTCAGCCAGTTAAATGTCTGACTCTTGGTTTTGGCTCAGGTCATGATCTCACACTTTGTGAGATCAAGCCCAGCATCAGGCTCTGCACGGACAACACAGAGCCTGCTTGGAATTCTCTCTCTCTCTCTGCCCCTCCCTCTCTCTCTTTTCTCTCAAAATAAATAAATACATAAACTTTAAAAATAAAGAAAATGTCAGATTCCAATTTACTTTCTTAATCCTAGCCAGTATTCTTTATTGCTGACTATCTTGAAAATAATGGTTTAAATTTAATTCTAGTTTGAGAGGAAAAGCTAAAGTAAAAACCTGCCTGATTACATATGTTCACTCTATATATTAAGCATCACCTTCTGTATATTAGGTATCAGTTCACCAATGAATCCCATTATTATCAATCTATGTACATATATGTATAATTTTTTTTTTAAAGAAATGTTGGATGGACAGAGATCAGGAGACCAGCTAAAGAGGAGTAGGCGGAAAGGCAGAAATAGACAGGAAGTTCCTGCATTTGCTGAACCTGACACAACCATGGAGGTCAAAACACCTTTTGATTTGGCCAAGGTGAGTGCTTCTAGAATGACTCATTTTCTAGCTGTACGAAAAAGAGGAAGTGACTGATACATTTCAGAGCAGAGTGTACAAGTTGTTCTAGAATGACTTATTCAACAAATGCATGAATTTTATGACGAGAAAGTGATGATGATGATATGTTACTTTATATATGGCAAATTTTTTGGGCAGCCTGATTAAATGATTATTATAAGGACATATTGGTTAGAAACAAGATTGAGAGAGATATCTATCTATATAGATATAGATATAAGATGGAAACTGTTTAATGAAGTACACCAGGGCTTCAATTTCAGCCTTTTTTGCATGTGGACTTTACTAAAAGAATTCACAATTATAGCTGTTATTAAGAGTCTTCCTACCTTGGACCATCTTCCACTGTACCATCGTCATCATCATTTAGTGTTTAGAGTTTTTTTTTATTCTCTCATGGCTCTCAAAATAGCCCTATGAGTTAAGCAGAAATATTTATAATCAGGGAAATTTGAGAAACTAAATTTCCCGACATAAGGGAATAGTTAATTATGCTAAGATGGCAGATAGGTCATCAAAAAATTCTGAGTATACAATAAAACATGGGAAAGTGTTTGCAAGATAATGTTAAGTTCAAGAGGGGAACAAATAGAGATTTAAGCCTTTTACCAAGTGGAATAAAATGAGCAAAGAAGCATCTCAAGCAAAAGAAAAAACACAAATGACCAATAAACATTAAAAGATGTTGAACTTTACTAGTTTGTCACTCTAATTGCCAGAGTCTTTCTCAATTTAAGCACTGTAAGTCCAGTATTCTGGGATTTTCCTACGTCCTTGGCAAACCAGGATGGTTTGTGTATTAATGTGTATTGCTCACGAGTGATTAATAAATATACATTAAATCCCTGAAATATCGCCTGTAATTAAAGTTTTTTTTAAATTTTTTATTTCTTTTAAAGTTTTTTTTTTAATGTTTTATTTTATTTTTGAGAGAGAGAGAGAAACAGCACGAGCAGGGGAGGGTCAGAGAGAGAGGGAGACACAGAATCCGAAGCAGGTCCCAGGCTCATGAGCTGTCAGCACAGAGCCCGACGTGGGGCTCGAACCCACGGATCGTGAGATCATGACCTGAGCTGAAGCCGGACCCTCAACCGACTGAGCCACCCAGGCGCCCCAATTAAAGTTTTTTAATGTTTACGTTTTTAATATATATTTTTCTATTTTTATTTATTTACTTATTTTATTTTGAGAGAGAGAGAGACAGCACAAGCAGAGGAGGGTCAGAGAGAGGGAGATACAGAATCCAAAGCAGGCTCCAGGCTCTGAGCTAGCTGTCAGCACAGAGCCGGATGTGGGGCTCAAACCCACGAACCATGAGATCATGACCTGAGCTGAAGCTGGACGCTCAACCAACTGAGCCACCCAGGCACCCCTAATGTTTATTTATTTTTGAGAGAGAGACAGAGCTCAAGCCGGGGAGGGACAGAATGAGAGGGAGACACAGAATCTGAAGCAGGCTCCAAGCTCTGAGCTGTTAGTACAGAACCCAGTGTAGGTCTCAAACTCACAAACTCTGAAATCATGACTCCAGCCCAAATTGGATGCTCAATGGAATGAGCCACCTAGGCGCCCTTGCCTATAATTTTAAATTGTTAAAGATTTTAAAAATAGAATACTCAGTGATGGTGAAGTTGTATTAAAACAAGAGCCCCTGTAAACTACTGGTGGCAGTGTAAATTGGTTTAAGTTCTCTGGGGAACAGTTTGGCAGCATACATCAAGAAACATAGAAATGTTTTTATTTTCTTGACTTATTAATATGACTCCAAAATCTAATATAAGAAAATAATCAGAAATGCACATAAAAAAACTACTGAAAACTTGAACTGATCTGTTTAGCAGTAAGAGAAAAGTAAAATAAATTATACTTTTCTTGGGGCGCCTGGGTGGCTCAGTCTGTTAAGCATCTGACTTCGGTTCAGGTCATGATTTCGCAGTTTGTGAGTTTAAGCCCTGCATCAGGCTCTGTCCTGACAGCCCAAAGCCTGGAGTCTCCTTCAGATTCTGTGTCTCCCTCTCTCTCTGTCCCTGCCCAGCTCGTGCTCTGTCTCTCAATAATAAATAAAAATGTTTAAATAAATAAATAAATAAATTACACTCTTCCCACTTGATGAAATACCATGCAACTAGCAAAATTATTCTCCAGAATACATCATTTGGGAAAACATTTATCATAAAATGTTGAGTGAAAAATGTCTGAATAAAATATGTATGTGTGATTTTTTTTTAATGTTTATTTTTGAGAGAGAGAGAGAGAGTGTGCACCCACATGAGAGGGTGAGGGACAAAGAGAGAAGGAGACACAGAATCTGAAGCTGTCAGCACAGAGCCCAACATGGGGCTTGAACCCACAAACTGTGAGATTATGACCTAAGCCGAATAGAGCCTGGAGCCTACTTTAGATTCTGGGTCTCCTTCTATTTCTCCCCCCCTCTACTCATGCTCTGTCTCTGTCTCTCTCTCTCTGTCTCTCTCTCTCTCTCTCTCCTTGTCTCTCTCTCAAAAATAAATAAAACACTAAAAGATTTTTTAAAAGTTTTTTTTTTATTGATTTTTTTGCATTTAACAAATACTTATACTTGGGGTACCCAGGTGGCTTAGTTGGTTGAGCAGCCAACTCTTGATTTCAGTTTGGGTCATGATCTCACATTTGGTGGGTGAGAGTCTGCGTGGGATTCTCTCTCTGTCTCCTTCACCTCTCCCACTCGTGTATATATGGGCTCTCTCTCTCTGTTTCTCTAAAATTAAAAACAAACAAACAAAAAGACCGTTCTATAGACACACAAATATTTTCACACACACACGCACACACAAACATAGACTGGAAAGAAAATGTTAAAAATGGTGTTTCTTCGGTGATATGACAATAAATGTTTTAGTTTTTACTCCTTATTTTTCTTTCTACTGTATTTTCCATTTTTTACTTTTACGTTCTTACAGTGAGCAAGACTAGCCTTCCTAAAAACTATCTTCACTGAGGTGTAATTAAATACTTATGTAATTGTATACATTTAGGATACACAATTTGATAAGTTTTCCTGAACCATCTTAACCAGTTTTTTAAAAGTATACTTTAGGGGCGCCTGGGTGGCTCAGTCGGTTGAGCGTCTGACTTCAGCTCAGGTCACGATCCCATGGTTTGAGGGTTTGAGCCCCACGTCGGGCTCTGTGCTGACAGCTCAGAGCCTGGAGTCTGTCTTGGGATTCTGTGTCTCCCTCTCTCTCTGCCCCTCCCCTGCTGTAGCTCTGTTCTCTCTGTATCAGAAATAAATAAACATAAAAAAGTTTAAAAAATAAATAAATAAAAGTATACTTTAGTAGTGTTGAAAGTATTTTCATATTGTTGTGCAGTAGATCTCCAGAACTTTTTCATCTTGTAAAGCTGAAACTCTGTACCCGTTAAATAGCTCTCCATTTTCTCTTGCTCCCAGTCCCTGTCAACCACCAATCTACTTTCTGTTTCTATGAATTTGACTGCTTTACATCTACATGGAGTCAAACAGTATTTGTCCTTTTGTGCCTGGCTTATCTCATATAACATAATGTCCTCAAGCTTCATTTACGTTGTAGCATGTGACAGTATTTCCTTTTTAAAAAAAAAACTTTTTTTTAATGTATATTTAGTTTTGAGAGAGAATGTGAGCCAGGGGAGGAGCAGAGAGAGGGAGTCAGAGAATCCAAAGCAGGCTCCACACTGTCAGCAGAGAGCCTAAGGCAGGGCTTAAACTCACGATCTACAAGATCATGACCTGAACTGAAGTCAGCCGCTGAATCAACTGAGCCACCCACACACCCTTCCTCCTTTTTAAGGCTAAATAATATTCCATCATGTGTACATATATGTTCGTATATACACACACCACATTTTGTTTATCCACTCATCTCCCAATGTACATTTGGGTTGCTTTCACTTTTTGGCTGTTGTGAATAGTACTGCTTTGAACTTGGGTGTGCAGTTATCTCTTAAGGATCCTACTTTCAATTCTTGTGGATATATATACTCAGAAGTGAGATTGCTGGATCATGTGGTAATTCAAAGTAAGTGTTTTTAGATGGGAAAGAAATGGAAAGAGAAGCATCTGGGTGGCTCAGTTGTTTTAATGTCCAACTCTTGATTTTGGCTTATATTGCAGTCCCAGGGTCATGGGATTGAGCCCTGCATTGGGCTCCGTCCTGAGCATGGAGCCTGCTTAAGGTTCTCTCTCTGCCTCTCTTTCCAACTCACACACACTGTCAATCGCTAAATAAAACAAAACAACCAGGAAGAATAATGACTAATATAACAAAGACCCATGTACTCATCACCCAGAATTGCCAGTTCATAACATTTTTTATATTTGCTTTAGGTCTTCTCTTTTCCCTTTTTTTAAATGTTTATTTATTAATTTTGAGAGAAGAATGAGAGCAGGGGAGGGGCAGATAGAGAAGTAGAGAAAGAGACTTCCAAGCAGGCTCCATGCTGTCAGTGCAGAGCCTGACATGGAACTTGAACTCACAATCTATAAGATCATGACTGAGCTCAAATAAAGAGTTGGATGCTTAACCAACTAAGCCACCCAGGTGCCCCAGGTCTTTTTTTTTTTTAAGTAAAGTAAATGAGGGGCACCTGGCTTGCTCAGTCAGTAGAGCATACAACTCTTGACCTCAGGGTTGTGAGCTCCAGATTGGACAGAGAGATTACATAAAATAAAATAAATGGACTCATAGAAAGTTGAAATTCTCTTCTCTCTATGCAGTGGGTCTTGATCTTGCCCTCAGGGAATATGACAGCCTTTTGGCTGTCACAGCATGGGGCAAAGGGGTGCTACTGCCATCTAGTGAGTAGAACCAAAGATGCTGTTAAACATCCTGTTTCTCACCGTGCATCATGCACAGCAAAGAATCAGTAGTTTTTAGGTTGAGAAACTAATACACAGTACTATTTCCTCCCACCCTACAGATGATTAATATCATGAATTTGGTGTGAACCCTAAAATTGGTAGTCTATATTTTCATATATAGAAGTATATTAACATATAGTATAATTTTATGTGATTTTTTAAAAGTGTAAGTAAATAGATAGGGTGCCTGTGTGGCTCAGTTGGTTAAGCCTACGACTTGATTTAGTCTGAGGTCATGATCTCAGGTTCGTGAAATCAAGCACCGCTTTGGGCTATGCACTGACAGCACCCAACCTGCTCAGGATTCTGTCTCTCTGCACCTCCCCTGCTTGTGCTCTCTTTTTCTTTCTCAAAGTAAATAATGGACTATGGTTATCTTTTTTTAATGTTTATTTATTTTTGAGAGAGGGTGAGAGACAGAGCTCAAGTGGCACGGGGTAGAGGATCAGAGAGAGAGGGAGACACAGAATCCGAACCAGGCTCTGAGTGATCAATAAATATACATTAAATCCCTGAAATATCGCCTATAATTAAAGTTTTTTAATGTTTAATTTTTTTAATATATATTTTTCTATTTTTATTTATTTATTTATTTTATTTTGAGAGACAGAGAGAGACAGCGCAAGCAGAGGAGGGTCAGAGAGAGGGAGATACAGAATCCAAAGCAGGCTCCAGGCTCTGAGCTGTCAGCACAGAGCCCGATGTGGGGCTTGAACTCACAACTGTGAGCTGAAGTCAGATGCTCAACTGACTGAGCTACCCAGGCGCCCACCAAAATAAATAAACTTTAAAAAAAGATAACCATAGTCCATGCCTGGATCTCTGGACTATGGAATATTAAAAAAAAAAAGTAGGTCAATAGCATAATGTCATTTTGCAGACTGTTTTTGGAACTTTTTGAGAGCTGTCTGTGGTATAGGTAGATTTGTTTGTTTCTCTGAACTCTTGTAAAAGATACAACTGATCAGTTTCTCCGTTAAGTCATAAATGCACTTTTATCTTGTTTATAATAGTTTTCTGTTATGAATACTGCAGTGAACATCCTTGTATGTATTTCCTTCAGGTACATTTGATAGTGTTTAGTATTTACCTGTTACTAGAATTGCTGGGTTATAGACTTCATTAATTTTTCTTTTATTGAAAGTACCAAATTAATTTCTAAAGTAGTTGTACCAATTTTATCCTCCTACTATCAAGGTAAGCAATTTTCTTTTCTCCTTCTTTGCCAATATGTAATATTGTGAGGCCTTTAAAGTTTTGTCCTCTTTTTATTCTTATTTTTATTTAAGTAATCTCTATATCCAAAGTGGGATTTGAGCTTAAAACTTCGAGATCATGAGTTGCACAGTCTATTGACTGAGGTGTTGACCAGCCAGGTGCCCATTTTAAGTATAAGAAATGGTATTTAATTTTGCTTCGTATACACATGATTTCTAAATAGAGGCTCTGTCATTTGGAGAGTTTATTGATTTGTTTTTGGTTTCCGGGTTTTTGGTGTGGTTTTTTTTTTTTTTTTTTGGCCTTTTGGATTATCATGAACTACTTATATTCCTCATCTGCTTTTCTACTGAGTTGATGGTCTTTTTCAAACTGTTTTATGGGAGTTTTTTATTCTATGTATCACTTAAAAAGTTTATTTATTAATTTTGAGAGAGAGGGAGAAAGAGAATCCCGAGCAGGCTCCTTGCTGTCAACACAGAGCCTGACTTGGGGCTTGATCTCACCAACTGTGAGATCATGACCTAAGCTGAAATCAAAAGTTGGGCACTTACTTAACCAACTGAGTCACCAAGGTGCCCTCTATATATTACTTTTTTATTGGATATGTTGTAGATATCTGCTGGTCTGTGTTTCTTCCTTTGTGGCATCTTTTGACTTACTGGAATTTTTAATTTTAATGTAGTCAAATGTATTGACCTTTTTCTTTGTTTTATGCTTTTTATAGCTTATTAAGCTTGAAGGCATTTTCCCACCCCGAAGTGAAAAAATATGTTCTAAATTTTCCTCTAATAGTTTAAAAGTTACAATTTTCACATTTAGGTTTGTAATCCATATGAACATTATGTTGAGTAATTTTTTGTATACTCTTATCAGTAAAATTACTTGTTTTTAAAGTAGATGATGTATTATAAAGATGTGTGTGAATATATATTTTATAACTGGTGACTGCAAGTATATAGAATCTTAATGTAAAAGTAGAATTCAGACCCTAAAGAGAATATTTTCTGGTCAGAGTGATCAAATAATGGATAATATTTTTTTTCTTCTAACTAAGCTTTGTGCCCAGTGTGCTGCTTGAACTCACAACCCTAAGACCAACAGTCACAGATTGAGCCAAACAGGTGCCCCACATAATGGATAAAAAATTTTAAAATATTTCATTCTTTTAAAAATAGTTAGGAAATAATAACATACAATACAGTAATGAATTTTAATAAATTAATTTTTAACTTCTAGGAGAGAAAGTTGTTGAAAACAACATGAGAACTATTATCTATGTTTTCTCCTTTGAGTCAATTTACTTGGGATGCTTTTTCAAAAATTCCAGTTCACTTTTTAAAGTTTTGAAGTTTTTGATAAATATTTTATAAAACCTTTTTTTTAAATTTTGTTTTGCATTTATTTATTTTTGAGAGACAGAATGAACAGGGCAAGGACAGAGAGAGAGGGAGACACAGAATTGGAAGCAGGCTCCAGGCTCTGAGCTAGCTGTCAACACAGAGCCTGACGTGGAGCTTGAACCCATGAACTGTGAGATCATGACCTGAGCTGAAGTTGGATGCTTAACCGACTGAGCCACACAGGTGCCCCCCCCAAATTTTTTTTTTAATGTTTATTTTTGAAAGAGAGAGAGACAGAGCATGAGCAGGGGAGGTGCAGAGAAAGAAGGAGATTCAGAATCCAAAGCAGGCTCCAGGCTCTGAGCTGTTGGCACAGGGCTCGATGCAGGGCTCAGACTCATGAACCGTGAGATCATGACCTGAGCCAAAGTCAGACACTTATCCAACTGAGCTACCCAGCTATCCCAATAAATATTTTAACATTTTATATTCCAATCTTGTTAAGTGCTTGTTTTTTTTAAATAATAATTTAATCTTTTAATCCATTCAGTCCTATGTTGCTTTAGTATATTTAGTCAACTTACTCATTTACCAGTCCACATCAAAGAAGACTGCTTTGAGTATGCAATATTTATACAGCTACAACCTAGCTTTTTATTGAAGAAGATGCCAGTCTTAGTTTACAAAGTATTTCACTGTCTTTTTAATGGATTTTAATGAATAAGGTGCCTTGATGCTTGTTGTTAAATAGATTTCATAAGGTAAAATAAAAACCATGCTTCACTCCTAAGTTCCCAGGCTTCGGTAGGAAAAGATCTTGAAATAAATAATTACTTAACATTTAATTTCATATTTCTTAAGGCTTTGAGAACAGTTTATCCGTCAACAACTTGTTTCTGAATCTGTATTTAGTTCTTGTGTATTTTCTACTCATGCAAACTTGGAAAATGATTTTGAAAAAATGGTTTATGCCCTATACAGTAGTTTCTTGTTAAAGCTGCAGTGTATATTGAGTGAGTTCTTAACCATTACACATAAGAGAAATATAGGGTTAGGGTTCTGTGAGTATCTGGTCACAACATTTCTATCAAGCATTCAATACGTAAACTTATTTTATGTGTGTTTCTGTTTAAAATCTTGTTGATTTATTAAATTTGAATTCAGAGCCCACAGCACTATAACTTATGCTTAAAGAACGCTTATCTAACACACCTATATAAAGCACAGCCTTCTTATGTTCAAGAATACTAGACAACATGTAAGCACTATTCATGGGACCATATTAAATATTAGGATCACCAAGAAAAAGCACAAAAATGCAGAAAAGTGACAGTAAATAGATGAAAAATAAGACACTTGTTTACAGTGTAATAGCTGAAACAAGAAGACAGATCATTCCTTTGCTCAGCCTTAGCGGGAAATCTATACATTTGGAGGCTCAGATTTTTTGCCACCCTGCTCATGTCTACAAATGGTTGTAAAAGCACCTGGAGTATTGATTTGGGGGTTACAAATAAATTTTAGTTAGGAGGCACACTCATAGATCTGGAATCATGAGTAATGATCAAGCTGTGTACTTATAGTTCCACTTTTGGACCTGTAGGTAAATCTGTCTTCAAGTTCTATACGCAGTTCATTTGGCTATTTAGAAAATTCAGAAATTTGTATTACATGTCAACTGTATGTCACAACTGACTTAGGCATTATACATTATAGCAGTAAACAAAACACTTAAGGTTTATGTGCTTTTCTAGAGGTTATGTCTTAGTGGTTCAAAGGAAACGTAGCAAAGACAGTTGAAAAAATTTTAAAGAAATTATAGATTATAAAAACTGCCATGAAAGAAATAAAAAGGGCAATGTGATAGGCAGTAGTTGGTAGGAAGGGAGCTAGTTTCGGTAGGGTATTCAGGGAAAGCTTCTCTGAGGGAGTGAAATTATAGCTCAGAACTGAACAGTGAAAAGGAAATGGTATATAAAGAGATGGGCTAGGAACAATTCAGATTGAGGGAATGATAAGTGTAAAGTAGAGATGGAGACAGGTGTTTTGGAATTATCAGAAGCCTGTGTGGCTGGAGCACAGTGAACAGGGGACAAGTGGTATGTAGAAGAGATTGGAGAGCACCTGGAAGCCATATATAAAGCTTTATAGGGCATTATAAATAGCTTGGATTTTATCCTAAGCCCAATGGGAAGGCAGTGAATAGATTAAGCAGTGCAGTGATATGCTATGAATTTTCTTGCTTGTCCTGTTTTTCCTTTTTCTCCTGTATTTCCCAATACATACTCATTGCCCATTATGTATATAAGAACTCATCAAAGCACAGCCCCCAAATACCTTATGTTAATGTTACTGGATAATTTAATGGGTGTCAAATGCAAGTTTCTTTTTGAGATTTTAATCTTCTCACCACCATCACTGACAGCCAAAAATATAATTGACTAGTTTGAAAAATGGCAGCCTGGTAGATTAGATAAAATCTTCAGCACTCTCTTAGATTTTAATTTTTACCTAAGTTGACTTCTATGATATTATCTCTATATCCCAGCTTCTGGCTTTGTATATCTTAACTTCTCGCGTGTCATAGCAAAGAATTGTTCTTTTCCTTGTAGTAACTTTCCCAGCCAGTAAACCTCTTAAGATTTTTCTTCCCTTAAAAGGGAAAGCAAGAGGCATCTATACAAGTAACTGTTTGAATGTTTATGTCCCCCCCACCCTGGCCAAATTTGTATGTTGAAATGCTAGTGTTATTATATTAGGAAGTGGGGCCTTTGGGAGGTTCTTAGGTCATGAAGGTAGAGCCTCATGAATGGAATTAGTGCTCTTGTAAAAGAGATCCCACAGAGCCCCCTAGCCCATTTTGCAGTATAAGGACAGAGTGATCTAGAAGAAATAATTTCTGTGACCTGGAAGAGGGCCCTCACTCAACCATGCTGGCACTCTGATCTTGGACTTCCAGCAACTAGAACTGAAATAAATTTCTGTTGTTTATAAGCTACCCAGTCTGTGATATTTTGTTATAGCAGCTTAAATGGAGTAAGAGACTGATACATAAAGTTTTCCTTTTAAACTTTTAATTTTATAACATACATACAGAAATGAACAGATGTATTTTCACAAACTGACCATACCTTTATAGCCAAAAACAAAATATCACCATTCCTCTAAAAGACCCTGATTTTGTCCCCCCAAATATGACTTCCCTCCCAGGGGAAAATACCTTCCTGACTTTCAACGCTAGATTAGTTTTGCCTGCTTATGAATTTTGTGTAAATGGAGCTATACAGTATGAACTCTTTTGTATGTGGCTTCTTTCGATCCACATGGTTTATGGGAATTACCTGTATTGTTTTGTATAGCTATACTTTTTCATTCTCATTGCTACTCATGATTCTATTAAGTGAATACGTTGATCTTTTGAACATTTGGATAGTTACCAGTTCCAATGCTGCAATGAACATTCTTGTACATGTCTTCTGGTGAACATATTTACACATTTCTGTTGAGTATATACCCAAGAACTGAATTGCTGTGTCACAAGATATGCACATGTTCAGCATTAGTAAATACCAGATTATACTCCCACTGACAGTGTATGAAAGTTCTAATTGTTCTTCTTGGATTCTTGCCAGCATTCCATATTTTCTTTTTCAGTTTAGCCATTCTGGTTGGTATTGAATTTTAGTTTTATTTTGCATTACCTTGATGAGTAATGGAGTTAACTTAAGTATCTTTTCCTGTGTGTGGTGCATATCCAACTGGATATCTTCTTTTATGAAGTTCCTGTTTAGATATTTTGCCCATTTTTCTATTCTGTCATCTGTGTTTTTCTTATTGAGTCATTTTAAAAAATTTTTCTTGTTTTAGCCTGTGAGTATCATCTGCTTTTAGGGGCATTTTTGTTTTCATGATCTCTACTTTTTTTTTTTTTAACATTTCTTTTTTTTTTAATGCTTTTTTTTTTAAATTTATTTTTGAGAGACAGAGAGAGACAGTGCGAGCAGGGGAGGGTCAGAGAGAGAGAGGGAGATACAGAATCTGAAACAGGCTCCAGGCTCTGAGCTAGCTGTCAGCACAGAGCCCGGTGCGGGGCTCGAACCCACGAACCGTGAGATCTGACTTGAGCCGAAGCCAGACGCTTAACTGACTGAGCCACCCAGGTGCCCCTCATTATCTCTACTTTAACCATGCTTAAGTATGCCCCATAAATAGGTTTTACTGCTAGATTTACCTTCTACCAGCTATAATAGAGGGCTGAAAGCTACTAGCAGAAAAGGCAAGGTCTACCAGCTAGTTTTTCTAGAATGTAGCCTTTCTTCAGACCCTTGATTATACCCTTTAATTTGCATTTCTCTCACTACCTTCCTTCTGTCACAGTTCATAGGTGGTACTATATAAGTTGTCATTGAACAGGACTGAGGTTTTTCTTTTCTTGACTTTTTTCATTGTCATTAATTTTTTATGTTATTTCTGATATCTTTGTACACTTAGGCACAAGAGAACAGCAGCTCCTTAAAAAAGAAGACAAAGTTTGTCAGTTTATACACCAAAGAGGGACAGGACAGGCTTGCAGTCCTGATTCCTGGTCGCCATCCTTGTGACTGCCTGGGCCAGAAGCACAAGCTGATTAATAATTGTTTGACATGTGGGCGCATTGTCTGTGAACAAGAGGGTTCTGGCCCCTGCTTTTTCTGTGGCACTCTGGTAAACTGTTTATTTTTAACAATTATATTGTATATTTTATTTTGTTACCCTTTGATTGACTACGTAGGGACATTCATATCCTTAGTAATTTCTTTTTTTTAGGGCATTTCTTCCCTCAAATGTCCAGTAAACTCTAGTAGCAGGAATTTGATTAGTCAAAACCCCAAGGTTATATCTTAATACTGAGGACTTAGTGAGAAGAGTTTTGAGTATATACGTTGCCCCGGGCTACAAGTCCTGTACTGTAACATAATCCTCAAGTTATCCTAGCTTCTGTTTCCAAGACAGCTCCTCTTCATCCTCATTGTCTGAGAGAATGACCTCAAGAGTGTGGCGGAAATGACTGTCTTACAAACACCCTAATGAGTTGTCTGGAAAGCTTATTCTGCCAGTTGAGCTAGTTGGCAGAAGCAACGACGTTTGATATTGGTGAAGGCATCCATTACATATATTGCTTTATTTTCCTTTCTCTGATGGGGCCTTTAATTATTCAGTACACTCAAAAAAAAAATAAGCTGATAAAGAAATAAGCTAGTAGTGTCTGCCATAAAAAATTCATAAAATGAAAAGAATATTCATAAGTCAGTAGTAAATATCCTCTGATATGGGGCTTTCTATAGAGAAACACCCTATAGCTGCTAGTGGGAACTTTGTGCCACTGAGGCAACCTCTAGGCAATTTCCATGTTTTCTGATAGATTTTTCTGAATCCTTTAGTTCAAGGAGTAATGTAAAGCAGATTGGTCTTGAAGTTTTGTACTTTTATAAACTCAGCATGAAATTGGTTTTGAAGTAACTCCTTTTTTGCCTCCCTTCTTATAATTGCAGTGGTTTTATAATAAACAGAACTTTTTTTTAATATATTCATTACTTTATAAGTAGGTAGTATTCAAGGACAAAGAAATGAAATATGTATAGTATAAATGACTAATTTTCTCTGATGGCACTGTGATTTCATTCTTCTGGTTCTTTCTAATAAGACAACTGCTTATAATTTCTTTTATAAGACTTGGCTTCATGATTAGAATTGGAAGGCTTTTAAAAAATAAAGTCTTGTGTATTTTTCCCCAATATTCTTGATGATGGCAAATCTTTGTCCTTTGAAAGTAGGTTAGATTTTCTTTCTTTCTTTCTTTCTTTCTTTCTTTCTTTCTTTCTTTCTTTTTTGCCATCAAGTCATTCAGGGACACTTCCAATGAGATCAGATTTTTCTGTGGTTCATAAAAGAAGGGAAAAGTTGAAAGAGACTAGGGCAAACTCATTTGGATATGTATATTTTGTTACATTTGAATAACAAAAAAAAACCAGTGGTCTCATTTTATTGCTATATCTCGTGTAATTTGAAGTAATTTTTTAGGTACATTAAGCAAACAAAATTAATGTAATTATTGCATCATGTGTCTTGTTCTTATTACTTTATAGGTATGTACTCGTGAAGAACAGGATATTCTACAACGTGACTCAAACAAGAGCCAGAAACTGCTGAAGAAGCTAATGTCAGGTAGGCAACAATCTTCTAATTGGATCACCATGGTGATAAACACATTTTGTTGTATCTGTGATTGTTTTTCTTGTATACTGGTATACAAGATGCAGTTTATTCATGCATTTATTAAAAAAAATTTTTTTTAATGTTTATTTATTTTTTAGAGACAGAGAGAGACAGAGTTTGACCAGGGGAGGGCCAGAGAGAAAGGGAAATGAAGAATCTGAAGCAGGCTTCAGGCTCTGAGCTATCAGCATGGAGCCTGATGTGGGGCTCTAACTGCTGAGCCGTGAGATTATGACCTAAGCCAAAGTGTGATGCTCAACTGACTGAGTCACCCAGGTGCCCCTATTCACTTATTTATTCTATAGGTGTTTAAAACAAATTATTTTTATGTTTCCTTTTTTTTTTTTTTTTTGAGAAGGAGAGGCGAGTGAGGGACAGAGAAAGAGAGAATTCTAAGCAGTCTGCATGCTGTCAGGGCTTGATCCTAAGATCCATGAAACTGTGGCCTGAGCTGAAATCAAGAGAAGGATGCTTAACTGACTGAGCCACCCAGGTGCTTCTTTAAGCATTTACTTTATTATTTTTTTTTAATTTTTTTAATGTTTTATTTATTTTTGATACAGAGAGAGTCAGAGCATGAGAGGGGGAGGGGCAGAGAGAGAAGGAGACACAGAAGTGGAAGCAGGCTCCAGGCTCTGGCTAGCTGTCAGCACAGAGCCCAACGTGGGGCTCGAACCCACGAATGTGAGATCTGACCTGAGCCGAAGTCAGAGGCCTAACCGACTGAGCCACCCAGGCGCCCCTACTTTATATTTTTAAAAATGTTTATTTGTTTATTTTGTGTGTGAGAGAGAGCACACATGAACAAGGGAGGGGCAGAGAGAGAGGGAGAAAAGGAACCCAAGCAGGCCTCATGCAAGGCCCAGTCTCCTGAGAGACTGAAACCGTGAGGCTTAACCTACCAAGCCACCCAGACGCCCCTACAAGCTTTTATTTATCTAAAAACTATTAAAACCACATAACATTGAGCAAAAAAACTAAGAATATTGGATTATAACTGAAAGAATAAAATTAATGTCCTGAATTAAATGAATAAGTTAATAAATGGGGAGAAAGGATAGCTTTTTCTTATACAAAATTCCAATTAATAATGTGAAGGAAGGAATGAGGGTTATAGAAAATCACCATTTAGAATGCCACAGTAGTAGTAATTGCTGCAGACAAGGTCCACCAATGGATGCTAAAACTGTTGGGTGAGAAGTTAAAGAATAGCAGATTTGCAAAGTCATGAGACACCAGGAAAAACTGAAGAATTGTCACAGATTAGAGCATTCTAAGGAGACATGACAAGTAACTGCAATGTAGGATCCTGAATTGGATATCAGAAAAGGAAAATAAAATTAATGGGAAAAATGTTGGAATCCAAATGAAGACTGTAATGTAGGTGATAGTATTGTAGTAAGCTATATTACAAAACTGTAATCATCAAGACGGTATAATACTGGCACAAAAACAGACACGTAGATCAGTGAAACAGAATAGGAAGCCCAGAAATGGACCCACAACTACATGGTCAACTAATTTTTGACAAAGCAGGAAATAATATCCTGTGGAAAAAAGACAGTCTCTTCAACAAATGGTATTGTGGAAACTGAATAGTGACATGCAGATGGCCATTTTCTGATACCATACACAAAAATAAATTTAAAATGGATGAAAGACCTAAATATGAGACAGGAAACCATCAAAATCCTACAGGAGAGTACAGGTACCAAACAACCTCTTTGACCTCTGTCAGAGTGAGTTCTTATTACACACCTCATTGAAGGCAAGGGATAAAAGCAAATATGAAATACTGGGACTTAGTCAAGATAAAAAGCTTCTGCACCATGAAGGAAACAATCAACAAAACTAAAAGGCAACCAATGGAATGGGAGAAGATATTTGCAAATGACTTATTTGATAAAAGGTTAGTATCCAAAATCTATAAAGAACTTCTAAAACCCAACACCCAAAAAACATCACCCAGTTAAGAAATGGGTGGAAGACATGAGTAGACACTTTCCCAAAGACATCCGGATGGCTAACAGACACATGAAAAGATGCTCAACATCACTCATCAACAGAAAAACAAGTCAAAACCGCAATGAGATACCACCCCACACTTGTCAGAATAGCTAAAATTAACACAAGAAACCACAGCTGTTGGCAAGGATGCAGAGAAAGGGGAACCTTCTTGCACTGTTGGTGGGAATGCAAACTGGTGTAGCCATCCTTGAAAACAATATGGAAATTCCTCAAAAAATCACCCTACAGTCCAGCGATTGCACTATTAGGTATTTATCCAAAGGATACAAAAATGCTGACTCAAAGCCCATGCACCCCAATATTTATAGCAGCATTAACAATAGCCAAATTATGGAAAGCACCCAAATGTTCATTGGCTGATGAATGGATAAAGATGTGGTTTACATATATGATGGAATATTATTACTCAGCCATCAAAAAGAATGAAATCTTGCCGTTTGCAACAATGTGGATGGAACTAGAGTACATTATGGTAAGGGAGATAAGTCAGTTGGAGAAAGACAAATACTCTATGATTTCACTCATGTGCAATTTAAGAAACTAAAAATGATTCTATGGGAAAGGATGAGGAAGAGGAGATAGGGAAACAAAGCACAAGTGACTCTTAACTATAAGGAACAAACTCTGGGTTGTTGGAGAGAGGTGGGTGAGAGACGGGCTAGATGGGTGATAGGTATTAAGGAGGGCATTTATGATGAACAACACTGGGTGTTGTGGGTAAGTGATTAATCACTTAATTCTACCCCTGAAACCAATATTGCACTGTGGGTTAACTAAGTAAAATTTAAATTAAGAAAGAAGTGTACTGTTGTTAATTTCTTTTGAGAATTGTCCTATGGTTATGTAAGATAAGGTACTAGCATTAAGGGAAACTGACTGAAAGTTATATAGAACTCTTTTTTTTGCAACTCTTTTCTAAGTGGTTTTTTTTTTAATAATTTTTTTTTAGTTAGCTTATTTTTGAGAGAGAATCCTGAGCAGGCTCCCCACTATCAGTGCAGAGCCTGTTACAGGGCTTGAACTCATGACCCATGAGATCATAATCTGAGATGAAACCAAAGTCAGATGCTTACCCAACTGAGCCACCCAGGTACCCTTTTCTAAGTCCTTTATAGTTGAAAAATACATAATAAAAATAGTTAAGGACAGGTGCCTGGTTGGCTCAGGCAATGGAGCATGCAACTCTTCATCTTGGGGTTATGAGTTTGAGCCTCATGCTGGGGCACCTAGGTGGGTCCTTCAGTTAAGGGTCTAGCTCTTGATTTCAGCTCAGGTCATGATTTCATGGTTCGTGAGTTCTAGCCCTGCATTGAACTCTCTGCTGTCAGCACAGAGTTTGCTTGGGGTCATTAGTCTCCCTCTGTCTCTGCCCTTCCCTGCTCTTGCACACATACTATTTTTCTCTCAAAAATAAACAAACATTTAGGGTGCCTAGGTGGCTCAGTCACTTAAGCATCTGACTTTGGCTCAGGTCACGATCTCACTGCTTGTGAGTTCAAGCCCCACATCTGGCTCTGTGCTGACAAGTTGGAGCCTGGAGCCTGCTTGGGGTTTTGTGTTTCCCTCTCTTTCTGCACCCCCCACAATCATGCTCCATCTCTCTGTCAAAAATAAATAAAACATTAAATAAACATTTAAAATATCTTAAGAAAAAATAGCTAAGGGCATTAAATTTTCTTAATGTTTTTAATGTTTACTTATTTTTGAGAGAGAGAGAGTATGAGCAGGGGAGGGGCAAAGAGGGGGGAGACACAAAATCCAAAGTAGGCTCCAGGCTCCAAGCTGTCAGCACAGAGCCTAATGTGGGGCTTAAACTTACAAGCCTAAGTCAAAGTCAGGTGCTCAACTGACTGAGCCTCCCAGATGTCCCTAAAAAATTTTTTTTTAATGTTTATTTATTTTGAGAGCAAGACATAGCAAACGGGAGTGGCAGAGAGAGAGGGGGAGACAGAGAGTCCCAGCAGGCTTTGTACTATCAGCATTAGCCCAATAAAGGGTTCGATCTCATGAACCATGAGATCATGACCCAAGCTGAAATCACAAGTTGGTTGCTTAGCTGACTGAGCCACCCAGGAGGCCTAGGACATTTTTAGAAGAATGTACCCATTGCTTTCCACTTATGTAAATTTTTGGTTTTGCTTTAGTTCATAGTTTGTTTGTTTTTTATTAAAAATTGATTGCTATTAGTGATCAGTGTGTATAGAATTTTGTTTTCCTTTTTTCTTTTTTTGTTTTCATTTTTCATAATTAGTATTTTATAATTAGTTTCTATATTGCTATGTATTGCTA